>NC_133776.1:27467728-27615092 GCF_003597395.2 Chelonoidis abingdonii
ACCCAGAACCACCCGCGACAATGTTTTTTACCCCATCAGGCACTGAGATCTCAACCCAGAATTCCAAGGGGTGGAGGAGAGTGCGGGAACTATGGGATAACTATGGAATAGCTACCCACAGTGCAAAGCTCCGGAAATTGATGCTAGCCTCGGTACATGGACGCGCACCGCCGAATTAATGTGCTTAGTGTGGCCGTGTGCACTCAACTTTATACAATCTGTTTTATAAAACCAGTTTATGTAAAATCGGAATAATCCCATAGTGTAGACATACCCTTAGACAGATGTTTCTTCGTTGATGTTTTTCTAAGATGGTGGCTCAAGTTTCTGACATACAATAATGAAGGCACTGTTCATTTTGATTCCTGTGCAGATCTGAGTTTTGTGTTAAGCAATGTGAAAGCTATTTTAAGCAGTTATGCAAAGCTTACTCCCTTTTCCTGCTACAGAGAGTTTGCTTTTGAAAAACTTGTTTCATAAACAATGATGAGTGTTATACAAAACTCCTTTTTTGTATGATATACTAACTGCGGCAGCTGTGCGCTGACATAACTTAGGTCAGTGTAGGTTTATAGTGTGCTCATGGCCCTAGTTTCACTCCTCTCAATCTCTATTAAATTTTCATTTTCATCTCCCATTATAATTGCCTTCTGATTCCAGTATAATTGTTTTATTACTCAGAGTTTGTCTCCATCAATCCTTACAGATTTAATATGGAGAGCAATTTGTAGTGGAAGGTTCTGGTAAATGCTTTTTGGAAGTCAGTAAAAGCATGAGAATACTGTTTTCCCCATTTCAATTGATTTCTCTAATATGAGCTTCAAGTTCAATTGACTGAAATACTAACAGGGTGTGGTGGAGCAGCAGATGGCACTGCTGCCCCTATAAAATGCCACAAGTGTCCAAATATGGTATTGTGACAGCCAAGCGCAAGCCACCATTCAAAATGCCTGCTGCCAAAATCCCTGCTGTCTTGTGGGTCAAGCCTTTTGGCTAAAGACTGAGGTTCCAACCTGAAAAAAACTGGCTGAACTTGACTTTTGTGGCCCTCATGCAGTACTGGCCCTGAAATTATTCCACTATAACCTGACCTAATATTCCTCAATTGCTATGCAATCTGAGTGGTCCTCAGTGTGAACTGGTGCCCTGCATGGCCATATGTGTAAAACTGGCAACTGCAGGGATTGGAATGTAAGGGGACTGAATTAACCTGGGAAGCTAGCCAATATATGGAGAGAAATTACACTAATGTCACTAAGGGAGACATTCTGGAGAGGTCAAGATGACTTTGTCAGAAGTTTTCTGAGTTATCAGTGCAGGTGGATGTCAACGTATGAAAGAGGTATGAAAAAGCACAAGGATCAACAACAGAAAAAGAGGAATACCAAAGACTAAATAAAATGGTAAAGAATGAATGCAGATTGGTAAAGTCTGAATGGCTGAATGATAAATGCCAAAAAATTGGATCACTGAATAAAGAGAACAAATAAAATGAGATTTATCAAAAAATAAGAGCCTTCAGTTACAGAAAAAAGGTGATCGATATGGTGTTTAAGGACAAAAATGGACAATATTTGACAGACAAGAATATAGACGGTGAGAATATATCAAGGAATTATGTGGTGATAAGCCTGAAAAATCTCAACTAGAGATGTATCAAATAAGCCAGTCAAAAATGGATGAAGAAATCATGCCAGAAATAAAAAGACTTCCAAATGGAAAAACACAAGGTTGTGATAGAATACCAGCTGAATTGTTGAAAAGCATAGGTGATGACAGCTTGAAAGACCTGTCAGAGTTAATGAAGGATATGTTTGAGACAATGGAATTACCAGAAGACTTTAGAACCTCCCAGTGTTTCCATATCCTAAAAAGACCACCACCACAATGCAGAGGCGTAGCGAGCAACCTCCGTATCCTCCGACCGGAGGGGGCCCCGCAAGGAAGGGGGCCCCTAAAAGTGGCAAAAAAAATAAATGCAACAGTGAAGATGGTGTCAATATTCATGAAGCGTTTGTTGGTTTTCTTAATGTTCATGATACAACTGGTGAGGGCTTATTGGAAGCATTTCTTGAAAAGGCAAACAACTTAGGAATAGACATTGCTGACATGAGAGGCCAAGCTTATGATAACAGCGCAAATATGAGAGGAAAGAATAAAGGAGTTCAAGCCCGCATGCTAGAAATAAATGACCGTGCCTTGTATGTACCATGTGGAGCTCACACTTGGAATGTTGTGATCTGAGATGTGGCAAAGTCATCGAAATATGCCGTTGACTTTTTCGGTAAGGGGTCCCAGACGCATGTTCGGAGGGGGCCACGTTCTTTGTTGCTACGGCCCTGCCACAATGGATTGTAAAAACAACAGAACAATCAGCCTAATGGCATGCCTCAGACTTTTGTGAGTTTTTCAGAACTGAATACAGGAAAAGACTAATAAAGAAATAAGTGACCAACAATCTGGTTTCAAATGTGGAAAGGGTATGATAAATGTCATTATCAACTTGAAGTTCATATTAGAAAGACATTACTTTTAGTAACATTAAGTATGTCCAGCAAGCCTACTTTTCCTACAGCACTGCACGGAGGAAAAGACTACTCTATATGCATTATACATAAATAAAGTGGATTAATTACTGAACAGGGGATTTAGATCTGCCTGAGTCCCCCCTCGATTGTACTTGAAACCCTGAGCTAATAATCCTAACTGCAAAAATAGAAATAGTGTTGGCACGGTAAGACAAGCTTCTCTGCATTTTGTTGCCTAGGCATCTCAATCCTGCCCAGCTTACATGTACACCTGTTATTTCAAGCACTGGGACTCTCCTGAAGAGGGGCTGCAAATTGAGAGTGTTCTTTCTAATGTGGGAAGATCTTCACTAGGGAATAGATTTGGACCACAGCATTTAGTTTCACCCATGGCATTGGAAGTGAGAGGTTTATGTACTGGTCAATGAGCTATTTCTCCCCTCAGCAGGCATCTGTTCTACAAGTATTTATTCCCTTTTAAAGGTCAAAAGTTAAACATTAAATATAATTAGTAAGGGTGGCAATACCGCGACTCCCCTAAAATAACCTTGCAACCGCCCCTCCCCCCCCGCAAGTCCCCTTTGGGTCTGTACCCCCACTTTGAGAAACGCTGGTCTCCCCTGTGAAATCTGTATAGTATAAGGTAAAAGCACACAAAAGACCAAATTTCACGGTCTGTGACCTATTTTTCATGGCTATGAATATGGTAGGGCCCTAAATATAACGTCAGAGTGCATTCTACACGTGCAGTACATACTTCATCTTTATTATTCTAAAATAAAGATACTAAATCTTTCCCACTCATTTTCTTCCAGGGAATAATGTTTTCCATGTCAGAACACATGTCCCACCTCCTGCCTTTCTGATTGAGGTAAACATCCATTCAGGGAATCCAGCTCTGTTCAGATACTACTCACAAACAGGGGGGGGAAAGTTTATAGTTGTTGGACAGCGTTTTTTTTCCAACTGTTAGTTTCCTAAGTCTGTCTGTAGACAACACTGTAACCCATTTCATTTTCAGAGCAAATAAGCAAATACACCATTACACCTCTTACTCATTCACTTACTCTCCACCTGGTTTAACACTTCTAGAGAGAGAGAACACGACTCACATCACACACACACTTTTACCATTACTTTGGAAACAAGAGTTAAAGACATACTGAAGCAGAATAACTTGTAAATTTAGTAATAACAGTAACACTTACTCTAATGTTACTGCAGTACATTCAGACAGACTTAAAGGAAACTATTAGCTGCAAAGAAAAAAACAAAAAACCCTCCAGCAAATCTAGACTCTTTTTTCTGTTTGTGAGTAATATTTGAACAGAGGTGGATTCCCTGAATGTATGTTTATCTTAAGTAGTCACGAGCAGTTTCTGCAAACAATTTTCAACCTTTGGGTATTTAGCACACTGTTCATTTGCACTTTGATTGTTGTGATTGGTCACCTAAATCCCATGGTCTTATTTCCTTTCACTGGCTGGATAATAAAAGTTTTAAAATAGAAATATCACGAGGCAACTAGCAAATGAGCAGCAATGAATAGTAGATGCTCTTATTCGTGTGCTAATAGACACACTAATGTCCAAATCTATGTGAAAAACAGCTATCCCTCAAACATTCAATGAATAACACCAATTCACATAAATGTTCACGACCAGGGTCAAACCAACAAGCCTTTCAGAATGTCAATGCTTGTGAATGGTGTTTTGGAGCATTCTATCCATCCCCGCTTTTCTTCACTGTTTCTCTTCTCCCCCTTGCCCCCTCTCTGCTGAGTGGTGACAAGTAAGCAGAACTGTCTCCTTATAGTCTCATACTGCAGTCCTATTGGCTGAAATTAGATAAGTGAGCAAATGAATTATCTGTGGGGCACTCAGACAGACAAAGCAGTCACAGAACACCCGATGGCTTCATGAAAAAAACCCGCAAGACGTTGAAAGCCTGTGACTTAAGAATGTGCAATAAATGATGCCATCTATATCAAAACTGGTAAAGCCTTTCACTAGAAATTCATGCTTTCAGCCTGTCCTGGGACATTATAGACATATAGGAAATGTAACATGGATGTAACCAGCACTTACACCTTACATAAAGAACTAGAACTGAAATGGAAAAAAAGAGCAAATCATTCAAATAATCGTCCAGACAGGGAGAATTTGAATAAAAAATAGATGGGCTTGTTAACATCTGTTTGACAGCAACATATATCTAACATTTATACGTTATGGTAAAAAATACTGTATGGTTGAAAGGAACTACATTTCAATATTTAAATAATGAATATACAAGATATTTTAAGTCCGGTCTTAAGTAACATGAGTTTCAGCAAAATATAAAAATGCCTTTTTTTTTCTAATCCCCATAGCATCATTAATTAGAATGCACTGATGTGTGCATCAGGCTCTACAACAGGTTGAACTCCCATGAGGACTTCCTTCAGACAGCAAAGGCTGCTCTTCCAGACAGCTGCTACAAAACAGTTATAGTCTGCGGCACAGAAAACTCCCTGCACACCAGCTTCCTAAGTGTCCAGATGATGACATTTCATAGGCCATCATCATATTTCAATAGTGAAGTTTACCAGTTGTAGGAATAGGAATTAAGAAAAAATGGAGCTGCCACCACATTTTCTGTTTTATTCGCTTGAACCCTCTGACTTGCTATTTGTTTCTCTGTTTTCTTGAACAGTTCCTCTTGAGTACACAGTGATTTAAAACAAATAAATCCTGTCTGTTCTCATAAAAAGATCTCCACTGCCCAAACTTCACATTAGATTTCCACTCTCCAGTGTGAAAGTCAAAAGGACTGAATGATTAAATGAAGAATGAGCCAGTATTTGATCTCTCCTTCTAATTTCAGTTCAGCCAGCAGTTCCCAGTAAGATTACCATGGTAATCAGTCTCCAGAGGATGGTTGCTCAGACTACAGATTCACAGCCAAATTCTTTGCTTAAAAAAAAAACAACCAATAACCCACCTTAGAGGCACTGTTGCATATTTAAGCTAACTATAAATATATAGGGACAGAATCCCATTAGCCAATGCGTGACAAGAACAAATCTATTAGTATCCCATCACAATCCTCAGCAAAAATCTGTCAAAGCACTCTGTTCAACACAAGCCAAACCTACAATCCATTATTCACTTTGAAACTCTCTCTTTGATCCATTATTCACTTTAGCCACACCACAAAAGCACAAGAATTATTCTCACAGAGTCCTAAAACTTTCCACAAGCAGCTCCCTCAGAAAAATCTACCACTAGTACTCAGTTATAATGCATCACACATAAGTAAAGCCAATCCAATATAAAAATCCTTTCCTTTCCCAACTACCAGTCTGAATAATGTCACCAGATCCCACAATGCCTGCTGCCATCACATATTCTACATACACGCTCTTTTGCTACACATAAGAACTATAGACTAATTTTTAACTGTCTATAGTGGCAAGGATGACCGAAGGAAGAGGGTAGAAGGAACGGCTATTCACACTAATGCACAGAGAACACTATTGTTTGCCTGCATTCCCTGAGCAGCACCAGCAGTAAACCATGGCCCTGCCCCCTATACACTAGACAACTCCTGTGATTCTCCAATGAGCACATTCTACCCCCACAGAGATCAGTGCATGTGCTCCAGCCCAGGACTGAGCAGGACTTTTCCTGCAATTGCTCCTCCCAACTGCACCAGAAGGGAGTAGGGAGACTATTTCTCATCTATTCTCAATGCCCCTTCTATTGGCACCCAGACATGGTGGTAGTGGTGGTGCAAGAGAAGGAGGAGGGAATTGCCTGACCTGAATGCAGAAGGATGAGGAGTGGGAGGGGGTGGGGGTTTCGGGGGGATGCAGCCTAGGGGCAGAAGGTTCTGTCACCGCTAGAGCACACTTCTCTCCAGAACCTGGAGACTCATACATAAATAGTGGAGGGAGAGGGACAATGTGGTGGGTACTCAAGCCTTGCTGTGAGCCAGGACCTATTCAAGACTTCACCACACCATAGCCAGTCTCACACAGCTAGTGCAGATCATAGCATCATAGAAATGAAGGGCTGGAAGGGACCTTGACCATCACTGGCAGCTGTTTATCCTACTTATTTTTAAAAGCTTCCAATGATGGAGACTCCATGACTGCCCTTGGAAGCCTATTTTGTAGTTTAACTACCACCTTTATAGTTAGAAATTTTTTCCTAATATCTATCTAACAGTGATAGGGTGGACTAGGCCCACGGGCCCCTTGCTGAAGGCCACAGGGTCCTGCCATACCTGTCCCAGGAAAAGAGCAGTAGAGAAGTCCTTCAAGAGGACTAGAGTGGCTGCAGAGTGCAGCCAAACAGGGCCCAGCAGGCCCATATAAAAGGAGCTGCAGAGCTAGAGAGTTCAGTCTGCTAGCAGGGACTGGGGGAGCAAGAGGTGCTCCTGACTGCATGCAAAGGCCAAAGCTGGTAGTTCCTGGTCAGGAGCAAGAGAATAGCTCCTGGCTGGCTGCTGGGACTCAACTAAGACAGACTATGGGGAAGTGACCCAGGGAAACAGAGCAGCAATTACTGAAGGGACACAGCACGAGGCTGCTTACTTAAAGGGTCCCTGGGTTGGGACCTGGAGCAGTGGGTGGTACCAGGTTCTCCCCACCAGCAACTGGGGGAAGTGGCTATGCCCTATGGAAGGGAATTAGAATTGTGGCATCCCAGAGAAGCTCCAATAGGGAGCTGTGATCAGTGAGCTGAGTCTAAGAAGAGTGGCTCAGCAGGAAGGCTGGGGTCACTGGGGACTCAAGTAGAGGCAAGGAGTCCCCAGGGAAGAAGCCATTGGGGCACTGCTCAGTTCCGGAGTAGGAGCTTTGCAACTTAGCCAGACCAAGCGAGGGTACCGTGATTGAGTCCTACTGGACTGTTTTAGAAGACTGAGCCCAGGGAAGGCTGCAGGACACTGGGGACATTTTGGATTGTGTACCCCAGAAAGGGTTTTTGTTTGGCACATGGACAGAGTGTGACTTGGCCGGAGGGCTGAGTCACCGAAGACCCACCTGACAAGCACAGCGGCCAATGGAGCACTGTGAGCAGAGGAAATAGAGAAACACTGCAGGTATGTACACACTCGACTGGGGGGACTTGTGAGAGATGAGTGCCCCCCATTACACTAATCTAAATGTCCCTTGCTGCAAATTAAGCCCATTACTTCTTGTCTTGACCTCAGTGGACATGGAGAACAATTGATCACTCTCCTCTAATAACAGCCCTTAACTAATTGGAAAACTTATCAGGTGAGCATAATGAAAGGTAAGTGAGCTTACGTAAACATATGAATGCATTTTCCCCTTTAAATGTAAAGACATCACCTGGCCTATCCCCAAGTTAATAAGAAAAAAGGTATTGACTTTTCATTGTATTACTCATTTGAAAAGAGGTAGAGGTACAACAAATGAAGGTAAAGTTGCTATCTGCTTTTCATTTCTCTGCTGGGTTAAGCAGGGGATGCCATGTGGAGGATTTTGTTTATGTACATAGGGATTGTGACAGGCTGGATCACAGAAACCCCCCTGGGAGCTGCCAACTGATGTGCCAAGACTACCTTTGCTCCTGTTTTCCCTGCCATCTCAGGACTCCAGCACCCTGTCTTGCTGAGCCAGACACTCCCACCTGCTCCAACAAAGACCCAGGGTCTGAATTACTTGCCCCAAAACTGCAGGTTTACCTGAAAGCAGCTAACAGAAGTGTGCTTGCCTTTAACACCCAGATGCCCAACTCTCAACGGGGTCTAAACCCAAATAAATCCATTTTACCCTGTATAAGCTTATGCAGGGTAAACTCATAAATTGTTTGCCCTCTAAAACACTGATAGAGAGATATGCACAGTTGTTTGCTCCCCTAGGTATTAATACATACTCTGAGTTAACTAATAAGTAAAAAGTGATTTTATTAAATACAAAGTAGGATTTAAGTGGTTCCATGTAGTAACAGACAGAACAAAGTAAGTCACCAAGCAAAATAAAATAAAATGCACAAATCTATGTCTAATCAAACCGAATACAGATAATCTCACCCTTAGAGATGCTGCAGTAAGTTTTTTTTTTTTTTCCTCAGAGTGAACACCTTCCAGGCCTGGGCACAATTCTTTCCTCTGGTACAGCTCTTGTTCCACCTCAGGTGGTAGCTAGGGGATTCTTCATGATGGCTCCTCTCTCCTCTTTGTTCTGTTCCACCCTTTTATATATACATACCTTTGTCCCTCTCTGGGTTTCCACCCACCTCCTCTCAATGGAAGACACCAGGTTGAAGATGGATTCCAGTTCAGGTAACATGATCATATGTCACTGCAAGACTTCATTGCCCACTTGCCAGCACACACTTATACAAGAAGACTTACATATAAAACACACCCATATGCAAACAATTGTCCTGGTTAATAGGAGTCATCAAGATTCCAAACCCCATTAATGGCCCACACTTTGCATAATTACAATAGGCCCTCAAAGTTATATTTCATATTTCTAGTTTCAGACACGAGAGTGCTACATTTATACAAATAGGATGATCACACTCAGTAGATAAGCTTTGTAATTATACCTTACAAGAGACCTTTTGCATGAAGCATATTCCTGTTACATTATATTCACTCTACCAATTTTTTATATAATCATATAGACTGCAACATCACAGGGATGTTCTTTTCATCCGCCCGAGACACCTCAATGCTCTGCAATCCTCTCCTGAAGGTTTCTAGTGATGGCTGCCTCATTTCTTCCTCCACAGTAAGACACTTTCCCACACTATTCTGCAAGGAGTTCAGCTGGCACTAGTTCTACAAACTGGCTAGCAGGATACAGGCCTGAGTAGCTTCAGGATGCCAGTAGCAGCTGTGTTCTCTGTAACCCTCAGGTGTGAGCTACTAGCTAAAATCACTACCGCTTATGGAAAATAATGCCAGTATTCAGTGCCATCACCCTGTACCCCTGAAAGACAGACCAAAATTGTATAGTTTCATGCAACGGAACATCCTTCTTCCCTTGGTCCCTAGCAGAGCATATGCACTGTGGCCAGGGCAGTGCTGTGCTGAGGAGCTCCAAAGCTGAAGTGTCAATAAGCGTTTTTTATTAAAAGTGCTTATGGGAATAAGGGAAGGAAGTTTTGAAACTTATCTTTCCCTTTGCATTGTAAATCCACTGGTACATCCGCAGCTTCTGGTGTGCCCCTTCCACTCCTGCAGAACACCTGGCCCTGATGAGGAGGAGAAAGAGTAGGATGAGGGAGGGCATGGTCAGCGAGATCCTGAAAGCCAGTGATTCTTCAGACCGTGAACAGAGGGCCTGAAGGGCCAATATGACAGATAGCCTGGAGAAGGAATGAGGACAGGAGTCCCAGCAGGACAAGGAGAGGGAAATACACCAAGACATAATGGGTCTTCTAAGGCAGCAAACCTAATTTCTGCAGACCGAGGTTGACCTACATATCCAACAAATCCCAGATTCTTCACCCTTTGCAGTCCTTGGAGAACTCCATAGTCACTCCTCTGACACCACCCCCAACATCTCACATGGCATCATGGATTATATCCTTCCCTATACCACTCTGTCCTGGGGGACAGCAAGGAAAACCACAGCTTCACATATACCATATTGTCATAGGTCAGTGTATGTGTAGCCACAGTGGACTACATTTGTGCACTCAAATGGACAGAAATGTTTACTCCCTTTCCAATCTTAAAGTTCCACCTCATTAATTTGTTAAAAATTGTATTACGTTGCCTAAGAATTTTTGAACTTTTTTCTGCACTGTTCTTCTTACTCTGTAGAGATTTATTTTTGGAGAATCAAATTATCATTATTAGTTTATAAAAAATATTACAGAAAGCACAATGGTAATCAAAGCAAACAGTATTTGTAAATGTGCTGAAACACCACGTGATTCACAGCTTCAGGAAAACACACCATTTTTCTAAATGTACACCAATCACTACACAATTCGTAACAGCATCCAAAGTTTCAGGCCTAGAGAACACTGCAACAGAGAATGCTACTGTGACTGACCATTAAAGTGCTCTTTCAAAGCCTCCCTTAAGTGCATAGCTCCACACTGAGGTTCAAAGTCAGCAGACAGCCACTCCACTTCTGCCCTCCACACTGGCACCAACTTTCCCCCCAGGACCCAAGAGGCAGCTATAACCATTGGCATATTTTTCTTAGTGAGATCCAATCTAGTGAGTAAACACTACCCCTGTCCCTTTCATCTATCACAGGGGTAGGCAACCTATGACACATGTGCCGAAGGCAGCACACAAGCTGATTTTCAGTGGCACTGTCACTGCCCGGGTCCTGGCCACCGGTCCGGGGGGCTCTGCATTTTAATTTAATTTTAAATGAAGCTTCTGAAACATTTTGAAAACTTTATATACAACAATAGTTTAGTTAGATATCAAAGACTTATAGCGAGAGACCTTCTAAAAAACATTAAAATGTATTACCGGCACGCAAAACCTTAAATTAGAGTGAATAAATGAAAACTCAGCACACCACTTCTGAAAGGTTGCTGACACCTGATCTACAGTAAGGGCATTTAGCAGTGATTCTGCATCTGCTGATCCACTAGTTGAATCTTTTCTTGGTGCTGTTGAGATGGCCAGTATATGGCTTCATGAGCCAGGAGAACAAGGGGTAGGTTGGGTCTCCCCAGAATCAGTACTGGGATTTCAATATTGCCAGTGGTAATTCACTGGTAAGGAAAGAATGCCCGTTTGCAGCTTTCTGAACAGTCTTGTGTTCTTAAAGATGTGAGCGCCAAGCACCTTCTGTGACCAGCTCACACTGATATTTATAAAACATCCCTTGATCCACCACTGTTTGCAAAACCTAGAAAAGTAGCCCTTTCTGTTGATGTGCTCCATGGCAAGATTGGCTGCTGCCAAAATAGGGATATTCATGCCATCTATCACCCCACACTATTTAGGAACCCCATTGCTGCAAATCCACCCATTAGGTCCTGCACATTGTTGAGAGTCACAGTCCTGCATAGCAGAAGACAATTAATGGCCCTACATACTTGCATAATAATGGCCCCAAATATGGATTTTCCAAATCCAAAACGATTTTCCACTGACTGATAGCAATTTGGAACTGCAAGCTTCCACAGTGTGATTGCCATTCGCTTCTCCACTGTCAGTGCAGCTGTCATTCTGATGTCCCTCTGTTTGAAGGCTGGAGCAAACCTGGTACACAGATCCAAGAACATGGCCTTTCACATCCAAAAGTTCTGCAGCCACTGCTAGTCAGCCCAAACCTGAATTCTGATGCAACTCCACTAGCCAGTGCTCATTTCTCAAGGCCAGAAAAAGCACTGAAGCATCTACAGCTCCTCCATGAATGCCACCAACCATCTTGAATTGGGTATTCTTCCCCCCTACCCCCAACTAGGTCCCTCAGGAAACTGTCCTTGAAGAAATCCTCATGTCCTGCATTGTTGTGGTACTTCCTGAAGGGTCTGCAAATATAGGAGAATCGTGTGTCCTGTATTTGCAATGTTCATGAGAACAGCACAGAGCTCTGTAGGCTCCGTGCTTCTGTGAGAGAGGACAGAGATGGAAAAGTGCCATGTGGGTTTGTGGCACTTTTTTAAAAAGTGTGAAAATTATGGAATATGGAACTTGACCCCTCGCTCCCAGCGATCCCTGGGTGAGTCATTTCTATCCCACACTGCATTGCAGAAGTTTCCCAAAAATCTTCGTGCCAGATGACGGTATGTAGCACACCAGGATACCTACCCATGGTGCACTGCATTTTGCATTGACACAGGCACTCCTGGTGACTACATGCAGCACTGATGCAAGAAGCTAAATATGCATGCACACAAATAATAGACTAATTTTGGTGGCGGTACACTGACTTAGCTTGTGTTGACCAAAGTTTGTAGCACAGATCTACTCTGTGCCAGCTTATCTCCCTAGACAGCTTCTAACAATGACTCTCCACTTTGTCCACTTGAAATGGGCTTTTTTACTATTCTGGGAACCTGAAGATCAAAAGAACACTGATTTGGCAAAATAAATCTGGCAACTTAGCTTCAAGGATCTTTTCTCCAACAGCTGCTCTCATTGTCTTTCAAGTGTCCTGAGGTGTCCTGGTCTAGGGCCATTGTTCCTGCCAGCTTGTAGTGATATGGTTAGTGAGGGGAAATTATTGTATATTGGGTTTTAACACTTTCCTGCATGAATGCATGGATCTAGCTTACTAGGGGGCTGTGGGAAGAACAGTGTTCAAGAAATTACTACATCTAGTATTTTTAGATTATGAAAAGAAGCAATGAGCTTAAATTGCAGCGAGGATAGTTTAGGTTGGACACTAGGAAAAACTTCTTAACTGTCAGGGTGGTTAAGAGCTGGGATAAATTGCCTAGGGAGGTTGCGGATCTCCATCATTGGAAATTTTTGAGATCAGCTTAGACAAACACCTGTCAGGAATGGTCTAGATAATACTTAGACCTGTAATCAGTGCAAGGGACTGAACTAGATGACCTCTTGAGGTCCCTTCCAGTCCTACAATTTGAATTCACGTGTCACATATACTATGAATAATAAACCAAAGAAGATTAGATACCATTTCATCCTCCTCCTCCAAATATTTATGACTGTAAATAAGCAATTCCAGCAAAAGGATCCAAGGGATCCATGGACTCAGGGCATGTCTACACTACAAAATTAGGTCAAATTTGTTTAAGTCAACATTTAGCCTCCAATTACAAAGTCGATTCTGCATGTCCCCACAATGCACATTCTGTCGGCAGAGCGCATCCTCACTACCATGGAAAGCATTGACTCACAAAGCAATGCATTGTGGGCAGCTATTCCACAGTTCCTGCTGCCAATTGGAATTCTGGGTTAGGCTCCCAATGCCTGATGGGACAAAAACATTTCCACAAGTTGTTTTGGGTACATATCATCAGCTTCCCATGATGCACTTGCCTCCTTACTCTCGCTGTCCCTCTGCAATGGCAAACAATCATTTTCATGCCTAAGCCTGGGTTACTCATGCAGATGCCATAGCATGGCAAGCATGGACCCCACTCAGCTATACGCTGTTGTTGTGAGCATCGCAAACACCTAACACATCGTCCTGTGGTATTTGCAGAGCCTAATCAGGAGCTGCCGTATGGAAGAATGTGATGCCACGCAAATAGCCGTGCTGGAAGCCATGGAATGGAGCAATTTGCACATGCTGGTGGCAGCAGCTGGGCTTGTTGACATGGTGGAATACTGCTTCTGGGCCTGGGAAACAAGCACAGACTGGTGGGATCATATAAATATTCAGGTATGAGATGAGGAGCAGTGGCAGCCTAACTTTTGAATGCGTAAGGCCACTTTCAGGGAACTTTGTGAATTGCTATCCCCAGTCCTGAAGCACATAAATACCAAAATGAGACTGACTCTGACAGACGAGAAGGGAGTGGCAATAACCCTGTGGAAGCTTGCAATGCCAGACTGCTACTGGTCAGTCAGGAATCAGTTTGGAGTGGGTAAATCTACTGTGGGGGCTGTTGTGATCCAAGTAGCCAGGGCAATCAATTCACTTCTGCTAAGAAGGGTAGTGACTCTGGGAAACGTGTAGGACATAGTGGATGGCTTTGCTGCAATGGAGTTCCCTAACTGTGGTGGGGCAATAGACAGAATGTACATCCTTATCTTGGCACCACACTACCTTGCCAAAGAGTACATAAATCGCATGGGGTACTTTTCAGTAGTGTTGCAAGCACTAGTGGATCACAATGGCCGTTTCACCAACATCAACATGCTCACATCTTTAGGAACTCTGGTCTCTTCAGAAAGCTGCAAGAAGGAACTTTCTTCCCAGACCAGAAAATTAGCATTGGTGATGTTGAAATGCCAATAATTATCCTTGGAGACCCAGCCTACCCCTTACTCCCATGGTTCATGAAGACAGACACAGGCAGCCTGGATAGCAGTGAGGAGCAGTTCAACCATACGCTGAGCAAGTGCAGAATGGTGATAGAATGTGCCTTTGGACATGTAAAAGGGCACTGGGGCAGTTTACTTACTAGGTTAGACCTCAGCAAAAGCAATATTCCCATTGTTGTTGCTGCTTGCTGTGTGCTCCATAATATCTGTGAAAGTAAGGGGGGAAATTTTCTGGCGGGGGTGGGAGGGCTGAGGCAGGTTGCCTGGCAGTCCATTTTGAGCAGCTACACCAGGGCAATAAGAAGAGCACATTGAGGTGCACTGCGTCTCCAAGAGGCTTTGAAAACCAGTTTCATGAATGATCCAACACTGATGTGACAGTTCTGTGTGTTGTTCCTTACCAAGCTGCCCCCTTTTTTGCATGTACTGTAAACTAAACCCTCACCAGTGTGCACACTGAATAAAGAGCCTCTTGGCCTCAATTCATGCATTTTTATTATGCTAACAAACACTGACCAGAGACAGCAATGAATAGCAAAGATAACCTGGGTCTAAGGGCCTGATAACACAGGGGGAGGGGCAAGGACACGTAGCTTACTACAACCGCACTGTCTAGCAATCAAAGCTGTGGGAGTGAGAGCCTTCTGCTCCATGTACCGTCCCCTGGAGTTGAGTTCAAGGGATAATGGCGCTTCCTCCCCCGCCCAATCCCCCTCATTCTAGAAGGTCTGGGAGAGGAGGATATGGAACTTGGTGAGGAGGGCAGTTGGTTCATCACTGGGTGCAGCAGGACTAAGGTCTAGCTGCCTTTCCTACACCTCAGCCAGATGCCTCAACATGTCTGTTTTCTCCTCCATAAACCACCATCTTCTCTTGCATATTACGCTCATTCCCTGCATGCTTTCCTGCCCTCTCGGTCGGTGCGCATGCTCTCCGACAGTGTAAGCCTCCATGCATTCAGCTGGGCCCTGTCAGTCTTGGAAGAATACATTGAATCACAGAACATGTCTTCCCTTGTCTTCTTTTTTCACCTTCTAATCTGGAACACCCACTGTGCTGGTGTAGAGGAAACATCCATAGACAAAGTTGCAGCTGCAAGGAAAAACATACATTGTGAAAACAGAAGATTAACTCTTGCAATTGTAAGCAGAGTCAGGATGAGCTCTACTCTGACATCTGGTGGTGAATTGTGGTGAGTTAGGGAAAAGAACTTCAGGAGCTGATCTTGTTTGCATAGGCACACCCACCCTGCCTAGCATGAGCCCACGGCAGCCCAAACGGTCACTGTGGGATCCCCAGTTTCTCTGTTATTGGGGCAGGAAAAATAAAGTGTTGTTACATTGATTATGTGAATCAAAGACAATGGAACTGTTTTATGACAAGGGACTCACCATCAACTAAGTAGCACCCACCAGTGAATTGAGAGAGGCTGGAGATAGGTATTTGTACTGGGTGATATGGGCCCCTTCTGAGGGCCTGAAATACCAATTGCATCTTCTCCTTTCTCTACTGTAGAATATCAGAGCTAATTTTAATTCTATTAGAAGTCTAGTTACAGGCTGCTGAGGTGAATTTACCTTGGGCCAATGGTGAACCAACCCTGAGGCTCCCCTGCTACAAGCTAAAATTACTAAGAGCTGAAATCACTGAGTGCTGTAGGGGGCCTGAAGATATGTTGCTGAGCGGCTGGCAGAGCAGTTTGTGGGATGGCTGGAGTGGCTCATAGGATAGCTGGTGGAGCGGAGTGAAGACTGCAGCAGAACCCCATGGAGAGGCAGGGCAGTCGGCCTTGGACCATGTAAGCTGCCCCTTAACACCGCTGCGCCCCCCCTCTCAGGCTGGAAGTAAAACTCTCCAGATAAACTTTTGAACTCTGGGGCTGCACTGACCAAGGACAGAGACTTTTGGGATATTGGACTTTTGGAACTTTGGGTGATTTTTTTGGGTTGCTGGACTTGAGACCCTGAGGGGAAAAAATGATATCACTGAACTTACTTGGGGGTGGGTCTTTTGCTCATGGTTTGTGGTGTGTCCCCAACATAATGCCACATTGTTTCCCTCCTTTATTAAAAAGATTTTGCTACACTCAGACTCTGTGCTTGCGAGAGGGGAAGTATTGCCTCTTAGAGGTGCCCAGAGGGTGGTATGTAATTGTCCCAGGCCACTAGGTGGGGGCTCGAGCCAGTTTTGCATTATGTTATTTAAACAGAACCCCTAGATACTGAACCCAGCCCTTGTTGCTGCCAACCCAGACTGGCAGGAGGGTTACACAATGAATGAAACACTTCGCAGCAGTAAATACATTCCCTGAGGTACATGGTCACATTTTGTCTTTTAAAAGAAGTGTCTACTGGTAAGGTACAACCCATGGCAGAGTGCTGGGCAGCAAATTTTGGTTTACATGCAGGCACAGTAAGCACACAAGAAAGGGTAGGAGGTGTCAGGGCACACCCGGGGACATTTTTTGGTGTGGAAATTCTTGGCACATAAACAAGCTTTTCCGGGGAGCACCCTTTGCGTAGCTGGGCTGGCCACCACTGTATCCCAATTATTTGCCTCAGAGTAAACATTAACCACAATTGCATTTAACTCCTGTAGTGCGATTACAAGTGTGCACTCACCAGAGGTGCCTTCCCCGCCATCACAGTCCTGCAACAGTAAGTCCTGGGAGGGAACTGGCTCCAGAGTTAGGAGAAGGTCCTGGCTGTCGGGGAGAATGGATCCTCCACTTGCCTGCTACGCATTCTCCTCTTCTTCCTCATCAATAATATCCTCCTCGTTGGTTGTTGCCCGTGGCCTCCTGAGGCCCTAGGAGTTATCCATGGAGAGTGTTAGGGTACTGGTGGAGTTCCCCCCTACAATTGCATGCAGCTGCTCATAGAAGCGGCATGTCTGTGGCTCAGAACCAGAGCAACTGTTCACTTCCCTTATCTTCCGGTATGCTTGCCTGAGCTCCTTTATTTTCACACAGCACTGCTGTGCGTCCCTGGTGTAGCCTTTGTTCCCCCATGCCCTGTGCAATTTTGGCATAGATGTCAGTGTTTTTTCTGTTGGTTCGGAGCTCTGCATACACAGACTCTTCTCCCTACACAGTAATCATATCCAGTGTTTACTGAATGCTCTACACTGGGGTGCATTTGCGGCCCTGGGCAGGCATGGTCAGCTGTGCTGGTGAGCTCTCCACGCTAATCAAACAGGAAATGAAATTCAAAAGTTCTCGGGGCTTTTCCTGTGTACCTGGCTGAAGTGCAGTGGAGTTGAAAGTGCCATCCAGAGTGGTCACATTGGAGCACCCTGGGACACCTCCCGGAGGCCAAACCTGTTGAATTACACAGTATTGTGTCTACATTACCCCTAATTTGACCCAGGAAGGTCAACTGGAGCGCTATTCCTCTCACTAAGGTGGAGTACAGGCATCAATTTTACAAGCCCTTTTGGTTGGCAGAAAGTGCTCGGTAGTATATACAAGCACATTATAAATTCGACCTAAAGCTGCGTATGTCAACCTAACACCACGGTGTAGACCAGGCCTCGGTCAATTAGAATCAATTAGAAAAGACCCAGTTCCATCCCCAAGCCTCAAACTAACTTACCCAAGTACTTGAGACAAGTAAAAAGCAAAATAGTAGATACGGGTCTCGACCCCTGTTAATCTGCCAAAAAATAACAGTATCAGATACTCCCCATGACACAGCAATTGCAGCAGGTACCATTTCCACAGCAGAATCTGATGTGGCAGCTTAGGACAGGATTGCAACAGGAATAGGAAGTTGAGTCATAATAAACCCACAACAGCAAATAGTAGAGCTTGTGATACTGTCATGCTGTCCCAAGCAGGATCAGTACTATAGAGAGAATATGTTTTACCACAACACTGCAAAATAGATTCATATTGGCACTCAAACTGTAAGTCATAATCAAACTGTGTTGGGGGATCCATGGACTATGCTGCCCAGTCAGACAAGATAAGGAGTGGTGTATGGTCCCTACTATGCCATGTTTTAAAATAATGTGAAGTTAGGCTAGCTGTGACAAAGTTACTTTTGGTTTTAACATTTATGTTTCAGGATTAGTATTCCAACAAACTTTAGCACTATCCTGTCAAATCAGGATGAACTCCTATGGGCCAAACCAGGGCAAGAGCTGACACTGATCATTCAATTCATGACTAGTTTTGATATTTCTAGCAGTGAAACAAAAGGATCTTCTTAGTTCTAGTAGAGCTAACTATGGTGTCATCACCCACTTTCAGTGATAAGGACACTACAAAACTGACCCAAATTGGCATCTGTGCTATAGTTACATAGTTTCTGGAGTCCTGAGTGCTGCTCCATATCCTGCCACTTCAACACCTTCCTGGAAAGGTTTTCCTAGTTAGTGGCCTCTGGGTTTAAGTGAAGCAATGGATGGCATATGAACAGTCTGCTCAATAGGAGCAAATTAGACCTCAAATGAACTCAATGGGAAGTTTGCTATTAACCAGGGCTGCCAAAAGAGGGTTCAGGTGCCAGTGAAAAAACTTTTTCAGGCCCCCCAGCAAGGGCAGACCGGCTAAACAGGGCCGACAAAGCCAGGGAAGCCAGGCCCTGGGCCCCCTTCCGGACCACCGGGCCCCAGTAATTTGTACCATATGCCCTGCTATTAAATAAGAACCAAATTGGAGATATGAGCTGAAATCTATTGACAGTTACCTATTGTATTACTAAAGCTTTATCTTAAACTCCCCGCTAACTGAGCCAGTAATGAATAGCTGTTATCATAAGAACACAGCATAATTAAAAATATAAGAACAAAAACGCCTGAAAAATAAAATAGGCACTGGAAATAAATTGCCCTCTCACATCAGGAAGAAATTATTCCACCATAACAGAACTACACACACAGAAAATACCAACAGAATACACATATAGTTTGGGGTAGCCAGTGTTTGGACTTACAGTATTATCACATCAACAATATAGCACAGTATCTTTTTTGTTGCCAAATAAAGGAAGAAAATTTTATGAGAATAATATATTTCCCCCCATAAAAAACTCCTTGGATTTTAGTTTCCCTCATTCTCATATGAACTTCAGATATATATAAGCTTTTTAACTGAAGCCTTTGTAGAAATGTTGTTTGTTTTCACTGGCTGCTACTTACCCTGGAGAAATCAAGAGCCATTGTGCTCGTTCAGAAGGAGGATTTCCTCTCTAAACTTGCCAGTAACCTCCCCTATCCCTCCACCCCCCAAAAAAGTCCCAAACAATCACACATTTTGATTACTTTATTTGGTTACTCACATGGTAAAGTCATAAAACAGCATGAGCTAATCAACAGAAAAATCAGAATTAAGCCACTCAGGGCTCATCCATTGTCAAGCAATGTCAATGTGAAACTATTCATGGATTTGTTATAGAAGTATGTTTTAAAGGAGTCCTCATTTATATGAAGGAACTAATTACCAAAAAATGTATGTTACATAGAGTATGTGATTATAATACATCATGTCCAAGCTTTTAGGATGATTGATATATATTAGACTATTTACCTATATACACTGTGGATCAGATTGCAGGATGAAAGCCTAGCACAAAGCCCTGCATCCAGCGGCAGCTCTAGGCACCAGCGCTCCAAGCGCATGCCTGGGGCGGCAAGCAGAAAGGGGCACCCTGCCGGTCCCTGCGAGGGTGGCAGTCAGGCTGCTTTTGGTGGCTTGTCTGTGGGAGGTCCGCCAGGTCCGCCGAAGCTGCAGGACTGGCAGACCTCCCATAGGCAAGCCGCCGAAAGCAGTCTCCCTGCCGTGCTTGGGGCAGCAAAAAAGCTAGAGCCGCCCCTGCCTGTGTTCATGTGGAATCCAGCAGCAATCACAGTGGGTAAAGTACTACAGCAGATCTGAGCAGTCAGCTTAGGTCAGGGTTGTCTGATTGCAGGATCAGAGCTATAGAGATGATGTGATGCTGGCAAACCAAGTGCCAACTTATACCAGAGCCCTAGTCCAATTAACTTGTGTACAAATCAAAGTGATCTATACATTTAATAAAGTATATTTTGTGTTTAAATTTCATAAAAACTAGTGAGATGTTCCTTGCATTGTTCTCACTTATCTGTATCTATTATAATGTAGCAGCAAACATTTACACTGTGTAGACCCCTGAAACTGAATAACCCATGAAATGAGAAAGAAGCCTTGTGGGGTGCAAATGAAGAACTTTAACAGGAAAGTGCTAATTTCAAACCAAGTGGTCATTTCTCTGATGATCGGAAGTCAAAGACTCAAAATGCATTCCTCACTCTCTGTTATCAAAGGTAAAACCCACATGGGTAGTGACACTGTCAGCTTGTTTTCTTTGAGAAGAAGCTATGAAGTATGGATTCAAGGAAAGATCCTGGATCTCTAGACTGTTTGGACTCTTCAGATAAGTGTACAAGATGCAAAGCAGAGATCCCTGGGGACAAGCTGGGTACCCTGAAAAGACTTTTGAGAAACTGGCAGTTTATCACATCACTGCCACCATTTGGAATTACAAACTGTGACTCGCCTGTGCATAAACTGTACTTGTTTTGACCTCTCAATAACTCTCATTTCCTTTTCTTTGCTAATAAACTTTTGGTTAGTTTACTACAGAACTGGCTACCAGAGGCATCTTTGGTTACCAGTCGATCTGGGGTAAATTACTGGTCTTTTGGGAGTGAGAGCAACCTGACGTGGTGTGATTTCTGGTTTAAGTGACGTTTTATCACAAAGTCCAGTTTGTCTGAGGGGCAAGATAAACTGGAGAGTCTAAGGTGACTGTCTGTGACCCCATGGTAAGACTGGTATAGAGATCCAGGAGTTCACATTTGTCACTGGCTTAGTGAAATCTAATTATAGTACACACCACCAGTTTGGGATGTCTGCCCTGTTTTCCGACAGTCTGCCCGAGTTAGGCACTTATTCTGTCTGGAGTGGCTCACAACTGTGACAGATGGGTTTCATAGCAGACCTGTACAGGCGAAATCCTGGGTCCTTTGACTGAATAGGAACAGAATATTCAGCCTATATTTTATAGTTGCCAAAATTTTAACCTTAATTATGAAACCCTCCTCCCAATATGTTCAAAACTACGTTTTGTGGCTTTTATTCATAGTCAATATATTTTATCATTTAAAGAATCTTAGGATTGCAGTTCAAAAGTAGACTCAGTCGGAGAATTTGGTCACATAATGGTAGTTAATATTAAATTACAATTCATGCTTTCACTAGGGAAGTGTTTGCAAACTGTGTGTGTGTGTAAATAAATATAAAATAAAATTTAAAAATGTGGTATTCATAAGTTTTTGGACAAATCAGCATTAAACCCATAGTGTGAAAGTTAAGAGTCAAGCCACAAGCCTGTTGTATAGGTAATCATTATATTGTTTCTGCTTCCTGTAAGTATGATTACTGCTCATTCGTCTCCTATTTAAAACATTTCAAATACTGAATACCACACTTCTGGTATGAATTTTTGGATTCATAATCTCTTGCACTACAATTTCATGTCAAAGGTCACAAACACTTTTCTGGATAGATAGAGGTTGTCTGAATTTTTGACTAGCGAGTAATAATACCCCATGCTTTGATTCACAAAAATATTTGTGAATCCTTTTTAACTTGTCAACCAGCTCTTTTCAAAAACCCTTTCACATGCTACATACTAATCTGAAATATCTGCAGCAAAATGTTAACATTTGAATTTCCTTCTCAAGAAAAAGTGAGTTTGACACGTGATATCTTACAAAAGTGTATTGACTAGAATAAGCATTTGCAATATGCATCAGAGATCAGTTACTGGAACAGAATGAGGTCAGAGTATGCATACCAGACTGACCTTATTTCTTCCTGCCATCCTATTTTCCCAGTGCCTACTTCTGTAGTGAAGTCAGTGGAACAAGATGGAATATGGTGCTAAATTCTCGGCCAACTTGTATCTTTTACACACTTTTGTGCACTAAAGGGACATAAAGGTTTGGATTATTCATGACCAATAGCGAGCTATTCATTTCTATTTAGATATGAGAGTTGCATCTCCATAAAAGTCTCTTTAATAGCTTGCTAATGCTTAGCATGGTGCTGCATATTTTTGCAATACACAATTCTGTTAAATCCCTTTGAAAATATTCATCTAAATCCCTAATAATCATACATTGGATGAATAAGTAGCAATCTTATAAAATTGGCTATAATCCCATTACATTTTAATACATGCTGTAAAAACCAACCCATAGAGAAGAAACAAAAGGAAATATCTATTGAAGTCGCTGCTATTGGGTAGTTAGTATATTGAGTTTGTGGCAAAGAGACGTACAATATTACTTGCTTTATATCTAGTTTAAAGAAGTGGCACTGTTACCAGCCTATTGTGCAAATGACTGCTTTAGCTGTGATATTTACATCTCCTCTTGCAGTTTATTACTGATCTCAATTATGTCTAAACTGGAAAGAGCAAATGGGTGGTCTTCGTTCAAACCAGACCATTTAACTGAAAGGAGGCTAAGATGATTTCCTGATGGATTTCATGTTTGGCAGCCGTGGTGTAGCAATACCGAGATATACTTACACCTGTGGCTCAAAAGACTTTTGAAGAGTAATATTTTGGCCTTGGAAAGAATGGATCAGATTGAAAGAAAATCTGACACAGTGTAAAGAATCCTGAAGGAGAATACATTTAGACCAAATTCCCAAAGTCTTTAATCAAACATCTCGCTTATTATATTTCTCATTCCACAAGTCAAACATTTTTAGTATATTACTTGGGAACAAAACATAGTTATTTACAGCACGGCGGATACCAAAAAAAAAAGCGGGGGAGCGGAAAGCATAAGATAGTAGTGAGATGATTATGATTAGTGTAATTAGTAGTCATCTGGACCCTTGAAATCTTTAGGAAGTTCACCTGTTCCTGTTCTTGAAATGTTTTGAGGTCCCTTGAGTATGCACAACATTCATAGAAAACAAAACCCTAAAGTCTGAAAAGTGACTAGTGATTTCTGGTACCTAGCTTCAGACATGTTAGAGGGGTTGGATATTTCCTAAGTGCTGAGAACCCTCTTTCTGAAAATCAGGTTCTAGTAAGGTGACTCAACTTGAGCACCCAAATCACTTTTCAAACTTTAATTGTTTCAATTCTAACCAAGTATATCAGTTATTCTAAAAGCTATCTAATTATTGCACCTATGGCAATCTTTGTTAGGCTCTCTGATGGCTTTAAATGTCATCAGGTTTGAGGTCTGGATTATAGAAGAATAAATGGTTTCTGAGGAACTTCTGACCTGTGTGTACGGTGCCTAGCACAACAGGGCCTGATCCCTGATTGAAGCATCTAGGTGCTACCACAAAACAAATGCACAAATATTATTATTAGTAATATCCGACATTTAACTAAAAACTGAGTCCCTCTTCTGTTTCTCTCCATAAAATCAGATATGCTTTTTGTCATCACCACACATACCCTCCTTCCCAAAAAATCTTTGTCCCCACAGGCTTCAATAGGCCTTCAATGACTTTTAGTGATACTTGAAGGCAGGGAACTTTTTGCTGACTATCAGGCCTGCTCTTTGGGTTGTGTTATACTCTGGGATTTCCCAAGTCAGAAGTTCCTCAGAAATCATTATTCTTCTATAATCCATACCTCAAACCTAATGACATTTAAAGATATCAGCAAGCCTAGCAGAGATTGCAATAGGTGCTGAGACAGAGGGAGAGGGCGACAGTTATTATTCAGACTTTGTAGAACATTATATGGGCTCTCCTGTGGTTCATGATGAAGGCCAAGCTTATGTCCAACTCTTTCTTCTGTGCCAGTTCACTCATCAGTATATACAAGGGAATGACAAATGAATGTAGCGACTCTGTAGATAAATGTGGCAGCCATTATGGAATCTCACACACAGATTGGGTGTTGAGGTTCGATTTGACTCCCACAGGACTCTTTCCCATTAAATTCAATGAGAGTAGGACTGGGCCATAATCAGCCTGTTTCAGAATAACCTCATCTTTCCTACCGAGGCCACTGACCATGTGATGCATAAACTCAGCCTCTCTCACTCCATAGGATTCCAGGGCTATTTTTTATGTTGGACTTATGTGTTGAAAAGCCCTACCATTTGTAGCTTTAATTTCTCTATTAATCTTCAACAGTCACTGCAGTGCATGCTGCCTAACACTGATGTAAGGAAAATTTACAGAAGTAGCCAAATGGACTATCATTTTTAGCAGATAGCTGTAATTCATCCTATGCATATTCAGTCCTCGCTAATCCTACTTACTATATACATTATAAAGAATTTAGTGTTGGTTTTGATAAAACCCCATTTACAGGCCACATAGGCTTAATTCACACTGAAAATGGATTTAATTGAGTCCTACATGCAATAAAATGAGAAGGAGCAAAAGAATATGAAAATATTAAAGTAATGAAGATCCTACTAAGTAGTTACAGAATATATTCCTGCTATGGGGTACCAGGCAATACCAATACCTACAAAATATATTGCTCATCAAGCAAGCTTTCTGTTCAATTACAGCATTACTGATGAGCCAGCTTTTCCCTTCCGCCCACCTGCTGGAAGACATTTTGGAAGAGATATCTTTTACCAATATATGGCAGTCTCAGGAGCTTCCTGCCTTCATGCTTGTAAGAGAGGTCAGATGATGCACTATAACAATTATGAGATTATAATTGAAACTGTGGATTCAATGGCATCGGAGGTGTGTGTGAATATTTACTTAGAAAATTGAGGACGTTTTCTGCAAAGGATTCTACTTAATGAAAAAGTAAAAAATTATTAGCTTTGATTAATTTAAAATTAAAAAATATAGTTGTATTGTGTATAAAATCCCCCACAACAAATTCTACTGTACTGAATTTATATTCTTATTACAGGATTAGGACCCACATAGGACTGGCTGACATATCAATGATAAAGAGGGCCTTGTTACACACATTGTGCTGGTCTATAGGTTATCATCATTCTCCAATAGCAGTGACTTCCCCACACATCAGAATGTGATTGTCCATAGGGTTTTGTATAGTAGTCCTCACGATGGGCAAAATTTTCCAAAACTGCCCCATTTACTTTAAGAGTTCTGACTATTTTTAAATGCACCTATAGTAAATTAATTATGGTCTACCAAATAAATATGTATTTGCATAATTTTAAAATTGTCTCTGATCTGATATCAGCTGTTCTTTTGTAGCCATTATGGCCTATGGCATTAATACCTATTTAGGAACATTCGGAGATACATTTACTGGCTCTTTAATACCATTACAGTCTTTCATACTACGTCAAGGAATGCTTATGGACTCTGTAATACTTGAATTATTGTCATATTAGAGTGTTACACTCTGTCCTACTATGAATGTGGCTGCTGCACCGTACACCATATCTGTATTAAAAGTCTCTAAATTGGACACTGCTAGACATTTCTGCAACCCACAATTATCTGCATGTGAAGTAGCAACTTTTCTTGTTAATTTTTAATCCCTTATTCACAGAGGATTTGCAAGACTTCTGTTTAAAAAATAAAATGAAAGCTAAGAGTGAATGCTAAATTTGTATTATAAATTTTAGCCTGGAGCAAATTTAATCCCCTAGAACAGAGGATTTGCAAGGTTTAAGTGTAAATGCTAAACTCGTATGCTAAATTTTAGCTTGGAGCAATTTTTTTAAAACAAAGTTTATAAACCTATGAAGATAGGATCTTATGATTTTTAAGATTTCTAGACAACATAATTTCACAGTTTAAATGTAGAAGCAGAGCTGATTTAAGGTTCCACAATCCTCATTGGAGTGGTCAGGGACGGAGGAGGGGGAAGCACTAATTTGTGTCTTTTTCTTGACAGCACAGGCCCCGCTGGTGGCAGTGTGGTCTTTGCAATTCACCCTCAGTTTGCTGGCTCCTCCGGTTGCTGGAGGATACTCAAATCATGGTGGAAAGAGGGATTAGAAATGAATCATCAATTTCTTTCCCCAGGGGGCAGGTTTCACATTTTGACTCCTCTTCCCCATAGAGGAAGAGGAAAGACCCTCAGTGAAGTGCAGCCTATCAGTTATGCATTTTTTTGCAAAAGACCAGGGCTTTTGCCATTTAGAGAGGAACCCTAACAATGGGCTTGCAAAAAGAAAAAAGACCCCCCCCCCCGCCATCCCCGCCACATACTAGAATCCCATTTCTATGAGCGTGGTGCTATCAAAGGGGTAGTGAGACAAGCCTAAATGAACCCCTTCTACTGGTTCTGAAGGCATGGGAGAGGGAAATAAGAAAGGGGGTGTCCAACAGATTGCGGCAGGCACTAGGAGGACTTGTGGTTGAAAAATATGCTGGGAGAAGCAGTTGGGGGGCTGGGGTTGAATAGAGATTGATAAAGCACGTAAGAAAGAAAGACAGACAGACATTGAGGGAAACCAACTGGAGGGGTTTGTTGAAGAGGGAAAGAAGGGGATTTATGACAGTGTGTGGGGAGGCAGTAGGGAGATAGGTGGGAAATAAAGTTAGGTTATCTCCAAGGCTAACCTTGCAAGTCTTCTCTCCAATAATCCTCAGATCAGACCTGCTTGGAAGGAATGAAAAGCTAAGTAACTGTTTGTTAGCGGATTAATTTTTAGGACCATGGATTACCATATAGTGTCAACATACAGTACATTATAGGAGTTTTTAAATTGTTCAGATACCCCTTTATCTTCTTTTCTGTAATATTCCAATAAATACACAAACAAACATTATGGATCCGTTTTTTCCTGTACGTGGAATGAAAATATGTTTTTTTTTCCTGTAGTAAGATGATGCTTTGTTCAACAAAACAATTAGACAGCATGATCTAAACTAAGACACTGAAAGGAGAATAATCAAATGAAATGGATTCCTAACATTCGACATTTAAAATGAGTAACAACTGGGAGTTCAAGAGATGGATATTATTTTTGAACAAAGAGGATGGAAATGGGTAATAAATAGGAAAACAGAGTGATGAAAGCTAAAACCATCAAGTATTTGGGATTGAGTTTTTTCTTGCCCAAAGATCTCTTCTGTAATGCCACAGACAATATTATAGAGCATATTGGCAGCAAAAGCTTTTAAATAATTTATTACTATATTCATTTACTCATAGTAATGCATTGTGGTCTGCCCTCTTCTGGATCATGTTCACATACCAATCATTTATTTAATTTACAGCAGTGTGAATGTCTGCAATTTATTTCAGAGCCATGAAAGGACTTTAACGGTAATTCTAAAAATACAGCATTATATGCATACAAACTTCAGGATGTTAAAGTATTTCAGTGACTTTAAAGTACAAGATCCCTCATATTTACACATTTCATTTTTTATCTAGCCCAGCAGTGTCAGAGGATCTATTCGATTCCACTAGTTGATAAAGGTTTTCAAGTCCATTCTAGATTTCAGTGTACTACAGAAGTTCACTTTAAAGAGTTATTAAGCAAAGTATTCCTATTCAAGGAGAGTAATTGTCTGGCAAATTTCACAAACAGCTGACCAACATTTGAATGCAATAAACAGTACTTTACAAGGAAAGGATTTTAGCCAGTTACTACTCAGAAAAATAATAAGATATTTACCCCCACTGTGTACGCAATCTCATCTCCTTATAGACCAGCCCCTCAAACATTCCCATTTTTAACTCATATTTAAATACATAAAATTGTCCATACCTATCTGGCCAGTGATTTTTTTAAGTCCAGTGCCAGTGGCCATTACCAGATGTTTCAGAGGTGATCCAGAAAATTCTGTAGTGAAAGTTTGTGGAATAACTTTTCCATAAGGAAGTTTATTCCTATGTCCCAGAAACTGATGTTTGTCTAACGCTCTGAAATGAGGGCTATGTAATATAAATGTGAAAGTTCTCGTTATATATGTAAGTGACTAATTCTTTTCAGGTCTTGACTTCAGTGATATTCAGAGGTCATGAGTTTCATAAGTTAATCAGATTTTATATAGAAGTATTCTCATTTATCCAACATTAAATATGTTGCCATTAAGATTTCCTGAATGTTCTTTCATTCTTGTATTATGAGACGAGGTAAACCAAATCACCCAGTTTACCTTTTCTACACCATTAATTATTTTATCTCTATCATGTGCCATTTAATTCACCTCTCTTCTAAGCTAAACAGTCCCAATCTTTCATCATATAGAAGACTTTCTATTCCTCTATCTATTGTCATCCATCTCTGAATCTGAATCATCAATATATTAACAAAATATTTTTATTGAAGAGTTACTCACCGAAGTCCTGTCCCCAAAGTCATATTACAATCCTTAAAAATAAAAAAATCAATGAAAGCAGCAGCACACAACTTTCCAACTCTAGAGGCAGAAAAAAGCATGTTTAAAAACCTGATTTTTCTCAATCATCTATTTTTTTGTTATACCAACAGGAATGATGATGGAGATGGAATATATTTTCAATCAATAGCGTCTGGCCTTATCATATGACTCAGTTTAGCTTTGGGATTTAATCATCTGCAGATCCAGTTTACTGCAGATCATGAAAAATGATTTCCATTTCCTGACCAGACATTGTGCTAAACTACTTACGGTGATATTCTTTTGTGACAGTCCGCATCCCTATGTCCACCCCTTTTTCAAGACTATGATAAATTTTGTACAAACCATGCCTCATAAGATATCACCTGAAAGCTCATGATTTGATGATTAGTATTGTACTGATAAAATATGTGGCAACATTGTATGTAAAGTTATAAAATTCTACTGTAGGATACTGTAACACTGAGCCAGCAAAGGTTAAACAATCAGCAAGCTGGGTGATCTGGAAGCAACTGTTAAGGACATATCAAAAGGGTGTTGCAAGGTAAACACAGTCATTCCTGATAGATAGTTATCAAAGGCATGTTAAGTAGAATAGAATCTTCAACTTGTTTACCTGTATTGTTAGAGATCAAAGTGTTTGTGTATTGATCTTTTAACCACACCAACTCTCTTTCTTTTATTATTAAGCCTTTAGTCTTGTAGTTACTAAAAGATTGGCATCTGTGTGATTATTGGGTAAGATCTGAGACTCGTATTGATCACGGGATAAGTGTCCGGTCCTTTGGAATTGGTGGACCTAACATGGTGAATCAAGTTTTCACAAATCCCTCACTATATTAGACTTGGCTGTCTAAATGGAAGTCTAGGGTTGGAACGCTTAAGGAGACTGTATTTGGCTTATTGATGACCAGCATGATATTACACAAGCTGTTTTGTTACTGGCTTGGTGAATCTAATTATAGAATAAGCCACCGGTTCTGCCCTATTCCTTGCAATCTGCCTTGAGTATAGCATCCTGAGTGTGCCCATCCAGGCACCCAGTCATAGATGTTATGACATACTCCAAATCTGGGGAAGCAGCCACAAATCAGTTTCTCAGAGACAAAAAAGGCAAACTGATGCCTCAGCCAGGTGTCAATGAAATCAAATGGATCATCAGCCTGTTAAGTGGCAATTCTTTGCATCTTGCCAAAGGTTCCTATCCCCATTGACTTTGTGTCTCCTGAACCCCAGCTGGAGATGATTCTCAAAGAAAAGGAAAACATATAAAAATGGGGAACAGGTGCCTCAAATCATCCCTCCCTTCATTTCTACTCATTGCATTGACACCACTTGAAGGACAAAGGAAGCATCATTGGACTGGGGAGGGATCCTGGCAGAAGGAATTCAGCCAGTAAGACTGATAAAACATGTGGTGAGAAACACTTTTGCTTTGAATTTACTTAGCTTGTTAAGTTAGGCATTAGCTGGATTTTACCTTTTATTTCTTTGTAATCAATTCTGATTTTTATGCTTCAATACTTGTAATCACTTAAAATCTATCTTTCTGTAGTCAATAAACTTGTTTTGTTGTTTCATTTAAACCAGTGTGCTTGGATTGAAGTGTTTGGGAGATTCCACTGAGATAACAGGATTTGTGCACATCATTTTTTATTCATAAATGACAGACTTATTATGAGCTTGACTTGTCCAGGAGAGGGCGGCTGGGCAATAAACACACATTTCTGGGGCAAAGTCTGGGACCAGGAATTTTCTGTTGTTGCTCTGCAATGTAATTCAAGAGTGGCTGGCCATAGCATTCATACCATGTAGCTGGGAGTAATTTACATGCTGGAGGCTGTGTCGGAACAGACCAGAAGTGGTTGCTCTCACAGTGAAGCAATGTAAAAGGCATCCCAGGCTGCATAATTAAGGGGATACAGATGTTCAACAGTCCCGGTTGTACCCTGGGTAATGTCACAATTCTATATTCCATAATGACCTTTTCACGTGAAATGTTATTGCACAGAAAACTGCATGCATGCATATGTAGTGAACAGGATAAATGAATGACGTTATTATTAACAAATTTCTATGTCACTTTTCAAATGTAATTCTCTATAAACATTACTACACGTGAATTGCCAAAACCATGACTCAAAGGTGTTTTCTACAATCTCTCCTCAATAAAACTGTGTTACCTTCATCTCCTTGAGGAGATGAGCAATACTGCACAAAAATGGAATTTAGCTTATTCCTGCGGGTTGGCTTTAGGTTTCAGTGCTGAATGTGAAGGTCAGTGTAGTCTAAAAGAAGAAAAGAAATGTAAGTTTTAAATTTACAATATATTGAATACCTTTCTTACCTGTTTCAAGAGTATCATTCAGAATGTAATTTAAATGCTTTGTTTGGATAGGGTTATTTCATATTGTTATTTAACTAGATCAAATTAAAGTCCCAGTAAATGCATGGAATTATGGTTATTTTTTTTTTACTGTTTTTCTCTGTATGCAGAATAGCATTCTTCCTAACCCCCTCAGAGGCTAAATTTTTCCCATCACTCCTATGTTAGCTGACAGTGACCTATTATAGAGATTATTTTCCAGATGCTTTTATCATAATCCTTGAAAATTTATTCCCAAACACATCAAGGCAGAATACTTTAAATGTTATCCTTGTGACTCTGTGGAAAGATACACACATCCTAAGGAGGGGTTTGAAGGGAGAACAAGGTAGTGGCTTTATAGACTAGTCTGGGGAGGATATTTCATACATAAAAGAGATGCAAAGTAGAAAATACAAAAGCACTTGGGAAAGGAATGGTTACTAGGCCAACTGAGACTGGCATCAGGAAATCCTTCTGATACTGGATGTTCTAGCCAGTACAAGAATCTAAATAACTGGATTAATATATTTTATTAGTCTTTTTTTCTTTGAAGCTGTGCATTATTCCACATACATTTAATAGAATTCTCATTCTTCCATTCCCTAGCTCAATGTATTTATTGAGAAGTTCAACAATTATTGCCAGAAGTCAGTATTTTAAAATAAACTGATGACAATTTATCACAAAGAAAAAAATATCAGGAAGGTCAACAATCCAAAGATGTTCTTAATAAATTTAAGATTATAAATCTTGAAAGAGTCATTAAACTAAGTAAATCGTTGCTGGATTTAGCAATTTGGGGAGGGGATCCAATGGGGAGGTGACAACTGCTGCATCCTGGCCTTGCACCATCTGCCCTGCCACCGTGATAGGGAGCAATACTGACCCCCACCTCCAGTGAGTACCCCTGCTGCAGGTACCCCCTCCAATACCCCCAACAGAACCCCCCTCTCCAGTTCCCCTCCCACCCACTCCCGGGCAGTATCCTCTTCTGGGAACCTGAAATATGGTAACCCTAGACAGGAGGCCACAAAAGAGCAGAGCACCAAACAACTCCTTGATTGGCTTATGCCTAAGGATGGCTCCATTTAGAAGGTCTTTCTACAGTTTCATAGAACACCTGAGAGTAGTTTTCTTGGGGGGGGTGAAGGAGAGGACAGACCCATCTTTTGATCGCTTCAGCTAAAAGAAAAATTTTAAAATAACGATAATGTGCATGATAACGTGATACAAAGGAGTACTGTATGGATGAGAATTATTCTTTCTACTTCCGATTACATGCTGAGTGTTAGAGGAACTCAAATCTTTTTTACAACTCATCCCGTCCAATAAAAGAAGCCTCCTTAATTAAAGTTGGAATATACTATTAAAAAAAGCAACCCCCACTCAAAAGAACTAAAATAAGCCAATTCAGATGCTTTAGAAATTTTTAACTGTTCTATCCAAAGCAATCTGGCAAATCTTCTTGTCCAAATGCCCTTAAAAGATTACTTACTCATATTAAAATTTTAAACCGCTCTAAACTCCTTTCCTGTAGCAAAAAGTCTTCCACTTAGTGCATATTAGAAGGCCTGGGAGTAGCTATTTGTTAGGGAGATTAGATGCAAGATCCATATCTAAATAATACTTTCCCAAATACTACTAAGTCAAGAGTACTGAAACTCCTGAGGCTCCACTGGGAATGGAAGTGATATCAGAGGAGAGCAATGATTCTTTAAGCATCCCTCAGTTCCTGGACATTTTGCAATATTACCCCAACATAATAGTTACTTTGTTAAGAAGCTGAATTGTAATATTAGCAATTTATTTGCATGATATGCTCCTGATAGTCTGGTTTTATTATGCAACTTCTTGCTCTCTCACTTTTCATACGTTGCTTGGTCTCCTCCTCCAACTGGAACAAGTAGTGACAGATAGCAAGAGAAGGCTGTTATCAATTTAAATTCATTTTAAGATTCCTTGCCCCAAAAGAAACCTCGTTGAGGAAAATAATAAATATGCTCTTTACTAAAGTTATTTATTCACGGAGGGAAGTGGCAAATGTAATAGATTTTAGCAATTCATCTAGAAGCATTCCTCTAGGCATGAAAATTTTCAGCACTGTGTTTTAAAGAAAAGAAAGAATCAATTAAATGTTTCAGTTCAATCTCAAGTGTTCTCGAATATTTGCTGTGAGTAATGAACTACTGAGAATCTGTCCCCATTCTCTGTCTTTCTTCTCTCCGGTTTAACAGCAGAATAAAATATTGCATACACACTCAGAGACAAAGTATTAAACACAGGGCCAAACCTATGGAGCCTTTATTTGAGAAAACTCCCACAAACTTGAGGCAAGTTTTGCCTTATGGAGCAAATCCAAACCCCAGCACTCACACCAAATATCTGAGCCAAGTGCTGAGAAATGCATGTATGGGCAGAATTCCCCAGCTTGTATAGTTTCTATGGAGTCACTCCATGGCCATAACGCCAGCTGACTCTAGAGCCCTTCTACAGACCCTCTGTTGAAGCAGATGAGGTGATCTATGCAACAGGGAATCTCCAGGTCCCTAACTGTGCTCTGCCCCTACATTGCTATCATGTTGGGGACCAAAAGAAACAGAGCTCCATGAAGAAGACGCATGGATTCCCCACACAAATTCTGCTGCACAGGCGCCTTCCACAGACACAGCAGGAAGACTGCATTTACACCTAATTAAGAATTACAGATCAGAACCTTAATGACAGCTTGTCAAAGTGGGGGTGCAGGAAGGTAGAGTGTCCAAACCACTTATCCTAATTAAAGTGTTTTAAGGTTGTACAATTAGTAAGTACCCTAGTTTCCCAGACAACTGCAAATTCAGACCCTGTCTTGAGATTGGAGGTTCTCACTGACAGACTAGCTATTGTGAAATTAGTCCCAAATTCATTTTTACTGTTAGATATTTTCAGTGAAATATAAGATTATATATACAAACTATGTTAAACATTATTTTCTAGGTAGGATAATAGACATGGTGAACAGCAAGGAGACTCAGGGAGCTGAGTGGTATAAGGTTAAATGGATAAGTGATATTAATTTCTTTTAAATTGCAAGCACACTGGAACATAAATTAACCAACTGCAAGTAAAGTTCTGCATAATTGGTTTCTTTCTTCTGAGTCAATAGGTTTGCTGTGGGGAAGCTGTAGAGGTGCTTTAGTTTTCTTGGTGTTGAGGAAAGCTGTAGAGTTTGCTGCCAGCTGGGAGAACCCATTTTGAGCTAATGTAGGGGCTGATTAGCCTCTCACCTACTAGCTTCTTCCAAGGTGCTATAAAGTCTGCTCCAGTCTCAAGACTATGTCAATAGATCAGTTTAGCAAGACTTTGCTTGACTTAGGCACACACACACATTCTAGCTTTGAGAGAGTTTTGCCAGGCAGAGGCCTGCAACATCCCAAAAAGATTCTGCATAGCTTGGAGAGAGACATGTTTTAACTCAGAGGGTGTTTACTTTAATTGGACAAGGTATTATGAAGTTGCTATGGGAGTTTTTGTAACAAGTTATTTCAGTTCCTACAGGAACTAAAATTAGAAGCATGTTTTCCCTGTATTTTTGATGCTTCCAAGTCTTACAGTTCAGTTATTTTTGCCTGTGTCTCCATTGCACAGCAGTCTAAGATTCTTTTTTTTTTTTTTAAAAAAAAAAAACTTAAAAATCAAATGTGTACATTATATTTCAGAAACCCCAGTGTCAAGATTAGTAGTAAAAGGAACAAGCTTGTTTCTTGAAATTCCCATACAAGAACTATGCAGATCTATACCAACTGAGGATAAATATCTTATGTCTTCTTTAAGATCCTAGTTTTCAAAATGGCCATTCATTTTGTGGGCCTCCATCTCTCGGTGCCCAGCTTACGGCTTCTTGAAACTAATTTTCATAAGGGCTGAGCACCCACAATTCCAACTAAAGCCAATGGGATCTCTGGGCCCTCAACACTCCTGGGGAAGAAAAAAAAAATCAGACCTATGGTAACTCAATTTGGGCATAAAAATTGAGGCATCCAAAACAATTGGGCACTTCTGGAAATGTGTGTGCTAAGTGTTTACTAGTGTGTTCTCTTTCGGTGATTAAAAACTGATCTACAGAAGTGATCTCAACTTTTTGACAAGGACAGGATTTGAAGCTTCAATTAAAACGCTTGCAGGACAAGTTGCCTGGTATTCCCTACCCAACAATATCCACACAGCCCATCCTGTATATACGTGTTAGAAAACAATACATCCCCATATTTTTTTAATTTTCAATTTTTTTGTGCATTCATACAATTTATAATGCATTTGAATATTTATGAATTGGCTACCCTGTAAGGCAATAAATACAAGAGCATGATCTCTGGATGAAAAAGCTGTTAACTTTTTATTGTTTAACTTCACTATGTAGTCAGGAATCAGTTTTTTAAAATATAGGAATTCTGGGGGATAACATAACAGAAGTAAAAATGTAAAGAATTTATATGTAATTGCCTTAAATTCTCAGTTAATTTCATTACAAGTCTTCCATTTTCTTATGCCATAAACTTCATAGTATTACTGCTGCTTTATTCATTTTCTTTTCACAAAAAGTAAAAATGATGTTACAATACAACTCAAATTTCTAGTCTAAAGCTTATATTCAGCAAAGTGTAAATCATGTTGGGGAATGGGAGAAAGAGGAAAGAACCATTATAATTCATAATACACAAACTGCATGTGCATTATGGATTAATGGGCTAAACTGATAAAATAATGTAATAGCTTCAGCTAATTTTGTTCACATCATAAAGCCCTAACTCAGACTGAATAAGGAGCAAAACATAAAATATGAAAACTTTAGTGGAACACTTGCATTTACCAAAGATAAGAGATTGCTAAATACCTGACCTGCATTTCATTTAGGCAGTAATCCCATAAATACATATTTTCCATTTGTCCATTTGAAAAAGATCTACCTCTTCAAAAGTTTATATGAATCATAGAAGTATCTAAAATTGCTTTAGCTATTCAGAAGAGGCAGTGTCATAGTGAATATTGAGAGTAAAACAGATGTGGTTAAAATAATTTTTTTTTTTTTTTTTTTTAGAAAGGATTAGTTTGAAAATGCTTCTTTGAAAAGAAGAAAAAAACACAAGCTTTTAAAACTTTAGAAATATCCAAGAATCAAAGATGATCAAGTACTGTCAAGTGATGCCAATAAGCAAGAAACAAGAAATAATCAGGAAGCAGAAACAGTACCATGTGACTTAGGGCTTAGACCTATCACATCCCAAACAAACAGACTACCCAACAGCTACAAGTAGTTAAAGACTAGAGTGAAATGTTTGCAGACAGGATTAGAATACTTAAATTAGTAAAAAATCTATTTGCAGACAATTCACAAACAGAAAGCTCCCCACTAAATTCACCACAAGTTGTTCACAGAAAATAATTTGCTTAGCTCTAAACAGGATTTCTCTTTCACTACCTGCAATTTAGGCAGATATAATGGGTCATTCAGGATGCTGTAGAGCAGGGATGCAAGTAGGGTGGTACCCTCCAGTATGCAGTACTGGCAAGAGATTTTTAGAGGGTATGGGGTACGGGAAAGATTTGGGGCTAGCGCGCTCCCCCCTTCGTGGAGGGTGGGAGTCTGCCCTCTGCTCCTTAAAGGAGCAGAAGGGGCTAGGGAGGACATTCATTTTTTATATGGCTTTAACAGCACAATGCATATGCTAACAAACTTAAACAAAGGCTTTGTAAGTTTGTTAGCCTATGTTTTGTGCTGCTACATTGGTCAAGAGTCCTCAAGAGAGGAAGGGGGCTGGTGGTGGTGGGGACCAAAGGTGTTTAAACAGCATTTTTGATTCTGTTTCTCCCCATTGATATGAATTATCCATGACATCCATACTGCATAACATCAAGTATAAATCATTAGAGGAATGCCTCTGCTTGCACTCACCAGAGGATGTTTGGTTTCTGATGTCAGCCTAGTTCTTCAGCCTGATGTGAATCAGGTGTTCTCCCCAGTGCACCTAGAATTCTTCTTTGCAGCCAAACTAGTCTAACATGCATTTTGTTAACTGGTAGCGGAGCAGCCAAATAAAGAAAACAAATGCCTCATTTTCCAGCTTTGCTGGTGAGATAACTACAAGTGAAGATTATAATGCCGGACAGACGGCCTTAAACCAGCTGCCTCAGGAATCTGCCAAGAACTTTGCTGAAAATATGTTTCTCATCTTATCACACATCTGCCCACTTTTATTTGAATGAAACCCCTTCTGATCTGACAGCTCAGACATTGTCAGTTTTATCCAGAACAATTTACAAACTTGGATCCTAATCCTGTAAACCCTTAATCATTTAATCAATCCCATTGAAGACAATGGGACTATTTGCATGACTAAGAACCACTTTTGTGGACTAGTAAGAGTTTCAGGAGTCTGTTTCTATAAATTGAATCCCCCATTGAAATGCAATGTTTGGGTACACTACTATAGAGCAGTTTAGGATACAGTTCTACTTAAAATTTGTCTTTTAATAAATCATACATATGCTGAAATGGCTCCTCACCCAACTCCCATATTCCATATAAACAGACTGAAATACTACATATTTGGTGGGAAAGTGAGTAGTTAAGCTTGCTGATATTTGTATATACTAAGGGGGGTAATGGAGGGGACAGGGAGACCAGGGGGTCCCTGGACTGGGGTGGGGCAGGGACAAGTCACATGGGGAGGTCACATGTCCCCCCTTGTGTCCCTCCCATGAGTGCAGTACCGGCAAGAAATGATTTCTACTTGCACCACTGCTGTAGAGGCAAGTCTTCATAGCTATCTACCATTTCTGAACACATAACCTAAATTGCCTTCCACAGAGAGGAGAGTGAAGGTACCCAAACGATAATCTGTCTTTCAGGAAGATTTGGGCAAGAAATCAGTTGGAAGACACCTGCTAATGAACTACCTGCTTGCTACACATTTTGCTGGTCTGGCAGACACACTTTTTTCATATCCTGCCCTCCAGACAGACACATTCACAAGCGCTTTTCTGTGAGATGACCTTTCTGCTGAGGACAGATGAACAGTTACTTGCTTATGAAGTTATGCCTGCTTAAGAGTGCCACTTCCCCCACATTTTTTCAAATCTCATTCTGAGGGAATGCTGCATGACTTGTTAAAATGAAACAACTACCTTGCTAAAATCTATTGAGAAATGTAGGCAGTTTATTTTAACAAATGCTGCAAACTCTGTGACATTCCAGGGCTCAATTCAGATTGGAGAGGACTGTGTCACTCTGCCCTGCAATCTTGGGGGCCTTACAATGCCTTGCTGAGGTAGCTCCCACCTGGCTGCTCACACCCTTCCAGTATGCAAGCCACATCCTCAGTGTGTGTGTGTGTGTATCTGTGTCTGTGTCTGTGTCTGTGTCTGTGTCTGTGTAACAGAGTTGCCAGGTATCAGGTTTTCAACCAGAACGCATGGTCGAAAAGGGACCCTGGTGGCTCCAGTCAGCACTGATGACTGGGCAGTTAAAAGTCTGGTCAGCAGCACAATGGGACTAACACAGGCTCCCTACCTGCCATGGCTCTGCGTGGCTCCTGGAAGCAGCAGCAGCATGTCCCTCCTCTGGCTCCTGTGTGTAGGAGCAGCTAAGGGGCTCCACATGCTGCCCCCGCTGCAAGCACCAGCTCTGCAGCTCCCATTGGCTGGGAACCGCAGCCAATGGAAGCTGCGGGGGCGGCGCCTGCAGATGGACAGTGTGCAGAGCTGCCTGGCTGCACCTTCGCATAAGAGCTGGAAGCGGGACATGCCACTGCTTCCGGGAGCTGCTTGAGCTAAGTGCCATCCGGAGCCTTCACCACTCACCCCCTCCCACATCTCAATTCTCTGTCCCAGCCCTAATCCCCCACCTGCCTTCCAAAACCCTCCCAAACCAGGCTGGAGCACCCTCCTGCACCCCAAACCCCTAGCCCCCCTCCACCTCCCTGCCCTAGCCCAGAGCCCCCTCATGCACCGCAAACAGCTCGTCCCTTGCCCCACCCCCAGAGCCCACATGTCCTCCCGCACTCCAAACCACTTGTCCCCAGCCTGGAGACCTCTCCTGCACCCCAAACCCCTTATCCCCAGCCCGACCCTAGAGCCTGCACCCCACAGAGTCTTCACCCCCCCCACACACCCCAACCCTCTGCCCCAGTCCAGAGCCCTCTCCTGCACCCTGAGCCTCTCATTTCTGGCCCCACCCAAACTTGCACCCCTAGCCCAGAGTCCATATCCCCCCACACCCCAGAGACCCCTCCTGTATCCTGAGCCCCTCATTGCCAGGCCCACCCCAATGCCTGCACCCCCCAGCCAGAGTCCTAACCCGCCTACACATCCCAGCCCAGTGAAAGTGAGCGAGGGTGGGGGGATGGAGCAAGCAGGGGTGGGGCCTTGGACAAGGAGCGGGGCAGGGATGTTTGGTTTTGTGTCATTGGAAAGTTGGCAACCCTAATAACACAGGGCAGTGGTGAAGCACCTCACTTTTAAACAAGGCCACTTCATAACCTCCCTAAAAAGGCAATAGGTTCATGGTCTTGAATAATGATAAAACTAAATATCTACTCTACTAGAATTTATATCATTTTTATTACCTATGTTGCAGCAGTGCCTAGATGCTGCAAACAGATCAGGCCCTCCCTGTGCTCAGTGTACACTATTCACATACACAGCTTAAAAGACAGTCCTTGCTTCCCAAAAATGTTTATTTAAGATAAAACAGACAGAAAGTAGGTGACAGTCTTCTTATATGATGAGTCATTTTCTGTGCCTATGGCAGAGCAAGAAATTGAACCTTGATTTCTCAGATCCTAATCCAGTCCCTTAACTACATGACCATCCTTCCAGAACCGCCTTACTCCATCTCCAAGTAAAAAACAATGCCTCTACCACTCCCTTTGGCATGAGACAGACATTTTAATAATAGCACAACTAAAAAGCCATGCATCTTTCAAGAACAGGACCCACAGAAGGTGGTAAAATGTTGTTAATCACAGTTCACTATTACTTCTGGAATGGACTGACATTCATTGATTTGAATTAATAAAATAAAGCCATTTTTCAATCAGGGCAGTGTATGATTTATTTCCAGTGGAACTATAGAAACAGATCACAGTCTTTGCTGTAGTGATCTGTCACAGCAAGTATTTCCGTGGTACAGAGAACTGTTTTCCAAACCAAGACAATAGTCCAGTGATGGATTGAGTTTCTGCAGACCAGGAAAGACTTAACATGCAGTGCAAATTGCTATACGTAGACACAGAGAGCTCATGCTTATTTAGTGACTTTCACCCAGGTGGAATGCAGAACTCTTTTTAATAAAAATATGAGCTTCAGTAATTTAAACAGAAATGTTAGGCTTTAAAGGATACTGAAGGGCTGTGCCTATAAGTCACACATGCTTAATCACAGTTGGCCTAGTGACAAAACTCTAAAGGATTTTCTGCAGTGTGTTAAATAGCAGACCATTTGCAGGCAACTTGTACACTCATTTTCCTTTGCGTATATTCCAGGAACCACAGCTACTGCTGTAATTATCTTCCTCCTTCAGGAAGCACCTTAAAACTTGGAGACTAAGGTGCACAAAAATAGTTTTTTTTGTGGTATTTGAGGATATTTTCGTAGCAAATTGGTCAGGTGGCAGAGCTGTTCTTGTAGAAAGACTTGAACAAGAATCTGGCACATTTGCACAAAGCAACTTTAAGATTGTGCCCCGTTTTTCTTTAACTTTAATGGGAAGGCTGAATATAACCTAATGATTCTGGGGCAGAGAACAGCAATCATCTTTCTGTTCTCCATGCCAAAAGAGGGTTTTTTTTTTTTCTTCTTCTTCAACTCCTTCAGAACTGAAACAGCCCAGGGGAGACTGCATGAGTCAGGAAAGGAAGCACAATAAAGTTAAGATGACATATTTAATACTAGAAAAACAAGGTGAGTGAGGTAATCTCTTTTGTTGGACCAATTTATGTTGGTGAAAGAATCACACTTTCAAACTAAGCAGAGCTCTTCTTCAGGTCTGGGAAAAGTACTCACAATGTCACAGTTAAAGTATACAAGTATAGACAAGTAAATAGTTAGCATATTCTAAGGGACTGTTCAAGGGGAAGTGTCCCATTAACACATCACCAACAGAAGTTGGTCCAGTAAAAGATATTACCTCACCCACCTTGTCTCTCTAATATCCTGAGACCAATATCACTATGACAACACTGCAAGCAACAATAATGTATATTAGGAAAAACAGGAATTCTTCTCATCCCAAAGCATCTTTACAGGAACAGTAGAGCATCACCATTCATTTCCAGCCATGTCTTGTTCCTCCATTAAACCCAGCCTTGTCAGATCCCTGCTTACAACGTCTCACTATTCAGTCAACGGTTAGCCTCTAGGTCTGACTGACCTTGATTGCGTCTGCATTATTTTTATTGGCATCCTATCATCTGTTTGTTTTTCTACAGTGACCCTATCATAATCTTTTTGATTGCTGCCAGTCCTGTACCTAATTTCACATCCTTCTTTCCTTCTAATTTTGTGTGTCTTAAAATCATTCCACTTTACACCTGCCTTCTTCTGAAGAACTCCCATCTCTACTGCCACCAGCCTTCTGGCAACCGTTTCATTTAATGCAGCTTCTTATAGATCAGAGAACAACACTGTTAGCAGGCTGGCTTTATAAATTTACACTTTAGTACCAAGTGTAATGCTTTTTGTCAGTCTGTAATTTCAATCAACTCCTGTGCATCACTCATACCTAAGGCTACATTTCTGTTATGAAAGTCACGGAATCCATGACTTCCAGAGACCTTCATTACATAGCCTACATCAGCCCCAGGGGTCAGGGTCTGGAGCTGGCAGCCAGTCGGGCCCTGGCAGTGTTCCAGCAATAGCTAGAGCTGCAACAGGCAACGGGGCCCCCTACAAGATTCCAGTGACAGGTGACAGCCTCCTGATAGGGCCCTCCTCAGGGTTCCAGCTACAGGCGACAGCCTTGTGCAGGAAGGTGAGGGGGGGTGCGCCTTGGGTGAGTGGCTGTGGAGGTCCCATTTTCTCTTTGGGAAATATGGTCACCCTGCAGCTCCCAGTGGCTGTGAGTGAAGGGGGAGGGGGGCATCTGCAGCTTCCAGCTGCTGCAGGCAGAGGGTACCCCACAGCTCTCAGCCACCATGGGTAGTGGGAGAAACCATGGAGCCGCAGCACCTAAAGTTACAGACAGGTCACGGCTTCTGTGAATTTTTGCTTATTGCCCATGACCTGTCCGTGACTTTTACTAAAAATAATAATGACAAAATCTTAGCCCTCCTCATACCTAAAGCACATCTCCTTTTAACATCATCCTTGCTGGAACCAATCAGCACTAATCAAGCTTCATAGGTAGGGCCCTACCAAATCCATGGTCCATTTTTGTCAATTTCACGGTGATAAGATTTAAATAAAAAAAAAAAAACAAAACATAAATTTCATGATTTCAGCTATTTACATCTGAAATTTTGCAGTGTTGCAATTTTAGGGGCCCTGATCCAGAAAGGAGTTGGGGGGGGTTTGCAAGGTTATTGTAGGGAGGGGTTATGGTACTGCTACCCCTACTTCTGTGCTGCTGCTGCTGGTGGTGATGCTGCCTTCAGAACTGAGCAACCAGAAAGTGGCGGCTGCGAGCCCAGGACTGAAGGCAGAGCCTCTGCCAGCAGCAGTGCAGAAGTAAGAGTGGAATGGTACGGTATTGCCACCCTTACTTCTGTGCTGCTGCTGTCGAGGTGCTGCTTTCAGAGTTGGGCACCTGGCCAACACCCGCCACTCTCCAGCTCCCTAAAATAGCCTTGTGATCCCCCTTCAACTCTCTTTCGGGTCAGGACCCCCAATTTGAGAAATGCTGGTCTCTCCCGTGAAGTCTGTATACTATAGGGTTAAAGCAGTCAAAAGACCAGACTTCACAGGGGGGGACACAGATTTCATGGTCCATGAGACGTTTTTCATGGCCGTGAATTTGATAGGGCCCTATTTATAGGTACATGTACGATTTTGCTTATTTTACAATTGTGCCACTGCTGCATTGCAACACTTTATCTATTGTCCATTTTCCAAGATACAATAAATGCCAAGAAGATATCGTTGCAAGTTCAAGTCAACAGCACCAATTTTTCCAAAGTAGCAAAGAGTACCATCATTACTTCAAACATGTCTGGCAGCTGTACCATTTCATGTGCATAAGCTAAAAATCTTAACTGTAGACCCCCAATGTCACACCCTCCCAATTGTCTACCATTCTTAAAATCCAATTTAGGAACATGAAAAGAGATGGTGATTCCATTACCCCTTGTCTTACACCAAATTTTGACTTGAATCAATTGCTTAATTTTCCACCAATTCCTACAAAACTACAGGAGTCTTGATACATAATATTTATAATTACAGTTATATCATCTGGAACACCATACGATTTTACTACTTTCCATAATACTTCCCTTCAGAAATGAATCAAATGCCTTCATGAAGTCAATGAAAACAGCAAACATCTTTAAGCCTCATTCTCACTTCTCCTCCCCTCAACCCTCCAATCAACTGTTGGAGCATGAGTATCTGATCAATGCAACTTCAGCCTGCCCTCCTTGCCTACTACTTTCTCTAAAACCGGTCAACAGATTAAGACAATTACTTTCATCATATGTTTTCCTGGTACTGATAATAAATGTATACCTCTATAATTATTCACATAAGGAGGATCTCCCATCTTCAGGATTAGTACATTCATTGCCTTTAGCAAGTATTGCCTTTAGACATCTGGTATCTCCTCTTGGTCCCATACCTTCTTATATATTTTTCCTAACCCTTTCATAGCACTTGACTTACTGGCTGTTAGCAGCTCAACTGTCATATTATCTGTTTCTGCAGCTTTCCCATTTTTAACTGAGTCACTGCATTTTCTATTTCTTCTTCTGATGGTGGTTCAGTGCTGATACCCATTCTGCCTTGCAAGCAACCCAGTTCATTATCATGTCTAAAATGCACACATCTGGATCAACTACAGGGTTCAGCCCCTTGTTAAAAAGGTCCTTCCTCTTCGGCATTTGTCATCAGTTCACCAGTAGCCTCTTACCACTTGTATCACTGGCCTGCAGTTGTCGTGCTGTTTAAGCCTCTCTGTAGCCATGAAGAAATCAAAGTCAAGCAGTGATCCTGAGCAACTAGCACATGATTTTTTTTTAAACAAAAACATAGGTAGCTTTATACCAGGAGTGGCCAAACTTACTGACCCTCTAAGCCACATACAATAATCTTCAGAAGTTCAAGAGCCACAAGAAATGCACAACCTGCCCTGTGGGGTAGTGCGGGCCAGGGTGTGGGACTTCTGCCCCGAAGCCTCGCCGACCTTGCTGAGCTAAAGCCCCTAGTCCCACCAGGCTGCTGCAGGGCAGAAGCCCCAAGCCCCAGACTTGTAGGTGGAGAATGGGGGAGGGTACACTGAGGGGCTCCAGGAGCCTCACTTTAACTGTAAAAGAGCTGCATGCAGCTCAGGAGCCACAGTTTGGCCACACCTGCTCTATACAGTCACTCTTAGTTAATTCGTGTTGGAGCTGATCTTAACTGAGCCTTTAGTTGTTCCAGTTCCCATCATCTCAAATAGTGACCTTGATAGGAAGCATTTTTAGAGCTATCTGCCATTAGTACCAGAGAGTGCTTTCTTGATTTGTTTTAAATATGAAAATTCTGTACAGCAGAATACACTTAATACAAGTAATCTAAATCACTTTATAGCTAACTGAAAAATGACAGCAGGTTAGATACTACATTGTCCACCTCTTTTCTCATTTGCGGTTTCGCTTCTTTACAATACAGAATGCTTACTGAGTAAAAAATGTAATCAGTCTTTGGTCTTTGAAATGACCCTGTTGCATGAAAAAAACAGAGCTGTTATCATTTTAGCCTCTGTTGCCCATACCCAGTTTTTAAGTCCTCTGGTACTCCATCAAAAGATTTCCGAAGCCCTCTCAATCTAGTCAAAGGTTGAACTACCTGAGGTCATGGCACGAAGTACTGTACAGATGTTATCTGCAGATAGAGTATTTGAGTATTTCGTTGTGAACATGACAGACTTCCTTTGAACAGACAGCATAGACTATATTTCAATCAGAGCCAAACTGCATTTTTGCAGAGTTACTGCATTTACCACTGATCATGATCAGGAAGTGTGGGCACAGAAATTTTGTATACCGAAGATGCCTGTGTGTGTCAGATAGTTCACCAACCCACTTCACACAAAACTAGTGCTGCTTCTCTGGTGTTATGATTACGATCAGCTGCATACACAAAAGGGACTGTGGAAAACAGTGTCCTCTTACGGACTGAATTATCTCTAGCTACACAGAAGAAAGTATTTTGAAGCACTCTCTGTATTTGGATTCTGTCGTAAAGTGTGCCCTGAGCTAAATTCCTCCTGGAGTTACATAAATATATTCTTTGATCCTTTTAGTGGGTATATGTTTTAATTAGAGTTTCTTGCTCTTTTGGAATTCTGTACAAAACATGGGTCTGAGAGGCAAGGTTTTGAATCAAAATCAATCCTTTCCCAAGCCTGAGGCTGTTCACATCTAGGTTTTTGGTTAAGCCTTTAAGGATAAGGGTCAGCTATGGCTGTGGTTAGTTTGAATCTGAATTTTTTCCAGAGGGCAGAGCAACTTACATGTAGTTTGGATGCAGGCCCATTTCAAACAAGAGAAGGAATTTGACTCTATTGCATGGAGTGAGGACTGGGGGGAAGTGTCCACTATCCCTTCAGTATGTGCAGATATCCCTCAGAGACCCTAACTGGGGTTAGGTTCAAACAGACCTGGAAGTATGTGCTATTCAATTATAGACTTCAATCAGTCACGTGATATTCAAATTATTTCCTCCCTGCTTATGAGTTCATAGCTAATGAGAAGATGTTGAGGATAGTCACCCTTGTTTAGGTGTCCTCAGTAATACTTTCATGAATTAGACTGCAGTGGATTTTTAACAAAACAATTATACATTTTGGGCATTAGAATAAAATATATATTATATTCATTTAACATCCTCTCACCCTTAACATTGAGTTTGTCCATGTTGAGAAATCTAGGCAGAGGAATCAATTTAATTCTCCAGCAGTATTTCCCCAATAACTTTCTCACATGAAGATGTTTTTTTCCTGTGAAAATAGGGATGAAGAATAGAATATAAGAAGTAGGTTACCTGTTTGATCTTTATGTCATTTGCAATCATCCTGTCAGGTTTAACTACACTTCATTAGCACATACCACAATTGATGATAATCTTCTTGGTAAAAAAAGACCCAAAGCATTTTCATCTGCCATAATTAGATTCACGGTACAATACATTATTTTAAGCACTTGTGCAAATAGTCAACTTTGACAAACCACTATCTGTTGTGCACCAATGAGATGTAGTGACAAAACTGTGATACAGAGAAGCAGCCAATCATTAACAAAAAAAAAAAAAAAAAATGAGAACCTACTGGTTAATGGTTACGGCCTATACATCTCACTAACAGAAAAACAGCTCCATGTTCAAAGCAATTTCAGTGAACTATAGGCAACAATTAAAAGGCAGTTGACAGCAAACACTTGGGTCAGGCACATTAAATCCTAGTGGGCTTCCTTTGTGCAGCAGAACAGCTGAACAAAGCTAGGAAAATTCACTTGCTCAACACCCAGAATGACATGGCCAAAGCATAATCTGGATTAGGATAAAAGCATGTTGTGTGATAGACGGAGTATTTTAGAAACTTCACACAGGGCTACAAGCAGATGAAAGCACTGTCGGTAGGAAAAGCAGAATCCTCAAATACTGTACTACTATTTAGCTGAAATTTTGAAAGAGAAGATACTTCTGTGAAATATTAGTTAGTTTGCTATGGGTACCAAAGCCCCATTTAAGGGAGTATATCCTACTATGCATTTTATTGACAAGTGTCTGCATCTACTTCTCTCCCCTAACAAAAAATTAACCATTCTAAGAATCCAAACTTTTCTAGACAACTTGGAAGCTACCTACCAAGAATTATTTCTTATGATTTAATCACAAAGTTACTATAAATGTAAGCTTTCTAGTGGCTGGGTGTGATGACGATACAGACAGAAGCAGCACTGTAGAGCTGGGACACTGCACCAGGGAGATAAGAACTTAGTCTCTCCCCATCTATCTCCATATTAATCATGAAATTGAATGTTCTAAGTTGTGCATTTATCAGACAGTATGCATGCACCTCAGCTCTCACACACATGTATACCCAGAGAGGGTAAAAAGAACTGGTATTCAGGCTCTCTGGAATTCTGTAGCTATGCAGTATCAGCACCACAGAAATAGGACATCTCCCTTGCCTCAGCAATTGGCATGGAAAGAGCACTGACAATGCCTTCATTTAGCCTGGGGATTGGGAAACTTTGTAAATCTTTCTGTTCCCATTTCCCACAGAAAGGAAATGATCAGGGATTCATAGATGACGCCTATTTATCACGGTTTCATTTCAGATAGTCTTTACTGATTTTTAATCACTAGAGTTCATTGGCTCCTTTTCCTGAGATTACTAATGGTTTTTGCCTCTTTCCATTCATTGCAGGCCCATTTTATTTAAAGCTGGTCTCCTACATGTTTTGGTGCACAGATTGAATTCCAGGGGCTTCTGTCAACCTAGTCTTGTTAAGAGTTGGAGTAAAGCAAACCTTTTAAAGAAATATAGTCTGTTTTTTTATGCAACGTTGATGCAGCAAGATCTGTACTTGCACAGCAATGCACATCTGCCACTAAAAATTAAATGAGTTCCATACCCTGATCCCACTAATAAATATAGTCCACTGATATACAGTCTAGTCATCTGAACAAAGTATTTGATAAGAGGACAGTTTTCCTATTCTTACATCATATCAAATCATCTATTTTTCATGTACTACTTTGGTCCCCTTAGAGCTTATCATATTAAGAGTTCAACCTGATAAGAAAGTGTGCGGTTTCTGTTACAATCTGCTCAGGAAGCAATCATTTATTACATTTTTTAATTTCTAACTCCATTGCAACACGTCTCAGAGATTTCCCACTCTGCTATCTCACCATACAGTAATTCTCTTTCAGGTCTCTCCTGTGTAGAAATTGGATGCATATTACTGTTGTTTGCTCCAGGTCAACCTGACTGGGTCATTTTGTTTCACTGGAATCATCATCATATTTTTACTCTGGTTGGTTAATCTACTGCATAATAACCTAAAATGTCCATATCTTATTCTGTTCCTTGAAAACATCTTGTAATCATGCCTTTTACATTAATTCCATGTTCAACTTTTTTTGTAAACTTTTTTTTGCTGCAGTTCATTTTACTCTATTATTTCTTTAGGAAGAGGCACTTGAGAGAATTTATTTGTTCTTTTAAATTTCCTCATGCTGTTTAATTTTCTTTCTTACAGTTTTGTTCTCCTTGTTTAAAGACTCCAGTGTCTAAAAATAAATAAAATACCAGGACTTATTATACAGTGTCTAGCAGAGCAAGCCAGGGAGAGAATAACTTCAAATCATAGGGTTAGAAGGGACCTCAAGGTCATCTAGTCTGAACCCCATGCCAAGATGCAGGATTTGTTGTGTCTAACTATCCAAGACAGATGGCTATCGAGATCCTTTTGAAAACCTCCAGTGAAGAAGCTTCCACAACCTCCTTAGGCGTCTGTTCCATTGTCCTACTGTTCTTACAGCTAGGAAGTTTTTTTGAGATTTAATCTAAATCTGCTATGCTGTAGTTTGAACCCATTACCTCTTGTCCTGCCCTCTGTGGCAAAACAGAACAACTATTCTCCATCTTTTTTATGGCAGCCTTTCAAGTATCTGAAGACTGCTATCACATCCCCCCTTAATCTCTCCTTTTCCAAACTAAACATATCCAGTTCCTTCAGCCTTTGCTGATCCAGCTTGCATTTCAACCCTTTGATCATCTTTGTTGCTTGCTTATGAATCCTTTCCAGTTTCTCAACATCCTTTCTATACATTGGTGATCAAATTGGACACAGTACTCCAGCTGAGGCCGAACCAACACAGAGTAGAGCAGTACTATCACCTCTCATGATGTGCATGCTATGCCTTTGTTAATGTAACCTAAAACTGCATTTTCTTTTTTTTGCAACCGCATCACATTGCTGACTCATGTTCAGGTTATGATACACCACAACTCCCAGATCCTGCTCAGCTGTGCTGCTGCCAAGCCAGTTATCCCCCATTCTGTATTTGTGCCTTTGTTTTTTCTTCCCTAAGTGTAGCAACTTACATTTTGTCTTTGTTGAATTTCATTTTGTTTTCTATAGCCCAGTTCTCCAATTTATCAAGATCCCTCTGAATTTTAGATCTATCCTCCAAAGTATTGTCAACCCCTGCTAGCTTTGTGTCATCTGCAAACTTTGATCAGTATGCTCGCTCTACCTATATCCAGGTCATTAATGTCAAAAATGTTAAACACCACCAGACCCAGAACAGATCCCTGTGGAACCTCACTTAAGACTCCCCTCCAATCCGACATCATTCAGTTAAGAATTACTTTTTGTTTAACCAATTATGTATCCACTTAATGTTAGTTCAGTTGAGCCTGCATTTCTCCAGCTACAGAATGTCATGTGGGACTGTGTCAAAAGCCTTACTGAAGTCCAGGCACATTATGTCCACCACATTCCCACATCCAACAAATCAGTTACCCTGTCAAAGAAGGAAATCGAGCAAGTTTGGCATGATTTGTTCTTGCTAAATCCATGCTGGCTGCTAGTGATTACCTCTTCATCCTCCAGATATTCACAAACTGAATGTTTTATACATTGCTCTAGTGGCTTCCCAGGTATCGAAGTCAGGCTGACTGGTCTATAGTTTCCGGATTCCTCTCTTTTAAAGATGGGCACTACTCCTCTAATCTTATAGAATCATAGAATTGTAGGACTTGGAAGGGACCTCAAAAGGTCATCTAGTCCAGTCCCCTGCACTCATGGGAGGACTAAGTATTATCTAGACCATCTCTGACAGGTGTTTGCATAACCTGCTCTCAAAAATCTCCAGTGATGGAGACTGAGACCTCTGGGACCTCTCCTGTCATCCATGAGTTTGTAAATATTATTGCCAGTGGCTCTGAGATTTCTTCAGCTAATTCCTTCAGTATCCTCAGATGAATAGCATCCAGCCCCTACTTCCCTTGAGCAATGCACAGAACTGGGGGGGGGGGCGCGGGGGCGGAGAAAGAGAGAGAGAGAAAAACAAGGTTAGGCCATTCCAGTCATATGAGAAGCCAAGAAAGTCAGTTATGGGGGAGAGATTTTCAAAAGCATACATACAGCTGCCAGCAGGAGTTGGTTCAGGGAGATGAGTAGCAAAGTTTCATTGCAAGCACCATGACAGAGAGAGTTGCCAACTCCCACTGTTTTTCTTAAAGTTTCAGATCCTACAATCATTATTAAAGTTTCTAACCCTTATGATAGCAGAGAAAACCTTGAAAATATGACCCCAAAGCACCCTAAACTATCAGAAACCAGAAGGCACAGAAACAACAACATTTTTGAAGACTTGTGACTTTTAGGGAGGCTATGTCCTGATTTATTTATTTTTAGACACTTTACATTGCTGCTGATACCCTACCATCATCACCTTATCATTACTTTTAGTTTATAGGTCTCCACTAGTTTTCAGTCCCCAGCACAATGTTCCTGCCCAAATCAAATTGCATTAATTTTTCAAGCAAGATTTCTTGGTACGTGATATCATATATACTTAATAATACCAGAGACTGAAAAGCAATTTTTGCAACTGGACTTAATAGACAATCAATTTAGCGTACTTTCTGTAAGTCCTTTGTCATAAAGAACCATAGCAGGTTCAAGCCTTCACTAGTATCACAAGCAATTACTGGTTCTAGCTTTTCTTGGATAATACTACAGCTGAACTATTTTGGGGGGTTTTTTTGCAATAAAGACCTTTCAGCAGAAAGCTAAACTCTACCTCAGCTATATCATTGCTAGATTCCTTTGAGTAATGGTCTTTGTGTACAGTATGTCTCCATTGCTCCTTATCTACCTGTCACCCATTTTTATTTATATGAATTCATAGGCAATTAAACCACCACTACTCCAATATTCTTCTACCTAACTTTCATGCTCCATCCTATCTTCAGATTACTAAATCATGATACACTCCAAACAGAAGCCATAAACAATCTGCAAAGATATACTTTTTGCTCCCAGAAGAAAGTCAATTCATGAGCACTGATCACGATGTAGTATTTCACAACATACCACATGGTAGACAATTATGAAGGCACACACTCAAGAAGAGAAAATAATCCATGCAGTGCATGATATGCTGAGATGACAGACTCTCCAACCATAGCAAAGAGAGCAATAGAATCTCATAGGGTACTGCACAAGGAAATACTTAGAAATTCACCTTCGTTTGTTTACACGCTGACCTTTGCCAACTTGAATGACACAGCAGGGCCTCCAGCCACACAAAGTCTACCAGAGGGGAGGCTAGAGTGGCAGAAACACCCACAGTCTCCCTCTGCCCAAGAGCCTACTATGACCAGTGCTAGAAGGAAGTTACATGACAAGACTATCTGCAGATTCAACTTGTCTCCTCAGACATCTGTGCTCCTCAGGAGTCGATGGGGCTACTATGGATCCCTCAGTGGAAGCCAGAGCTGTTCCTCACATTAGGGGGAACCCTAAAGGAGAACAACAATGGGAATAGTGTCTGGTCACCCTTGAAGATACATCCCCAATTTGGAGCAAATCTGGGCTTGTCGGCACAATAAGGTGCCATTTTAACCTACCTTCACCAGCCACAACCCATGAAGAATAAATTTAGGATTTTGATTTACGTAAGAACACAAAGTCAAAAATGGTTGACCAATGCTCAGCTTCAGTTTGATAAGATCTGTGATCTTATTTCTAGGAGTGGTGGCCAAGTTCATTCTCTTGCCACCTTAATCTTAGAACTCATAGGCTAACATGAAGAGTCTAAAATGATTTTAGCAAATGAGTCTCCCTCCTTGTGGAAAAGTCTACTCACCACAGGTGCCCTCTTGTGGCTGGGCATGGTGTAGTGGCTTTCCTTCTCTAGTGCTGCCTGCTGACAGCTGCTCTGGCCCTGTGACAGTCTTTCTGTGACTTGGCCTTCTGGCCAGGTCACTCTTAGTCCTGACCCTTCCTGCGAAACCTGAATCCAGCCCAACTTCAGACTTCTGCTAGCTCTTGGCTCCAGGGTCTTCAAGCTCCCATCTTCTATGCTGGGTTCCAGCCCAGGGATCCTGTATGGATCAGAGGAGATCTGTTTGTTCAGACCCTCTGCTGTATCCTTGGATTGCTTCCTATCTTTGTCTGCAGCTAAGCCTTTCTCACAGCCTCTTGCTGGGCTGACTCGTATGCAGATCTCAGAACAAAAGGAGATCCAATCAAGTTATGAGAAACAAAAAGATTCTGCACCAGGCTCACCTGCTCCAAGGAAGTTCCGACACGTAGGAGTATGTAGCTGGGGGCACCCAGCTGGTCTTTCCTTCCAGACAGTCTTTGGTTAGACTCTAGGCCCAGCCAGGTCTTCCTTCACGGCGTTACTTTCTTTCAGGTCAGCAACCACTGAGTTGGGCTTTTCCTCTTTCATCTCCCTTCCTCACCCCCCCCCCCACTTACATCTTGCATAGACGTAACAGGTGAGGCTAAATGGACCTTCTGGTCAGTGTGGGTCTGTATGCCCCATTACACTCCTCCACTCCCTCTCCTCAAAGCAGGAGCTCTGTTTCCCCCTAAATTCTTCTCCTTTCGCTGCAAAGACAGCCCCTCTCTTCCCTTCCCTGCCCCCACCTCCCCACTCACACTATGGCAAGTGCCGGAAGAGAGAGCCTTCTTAGTGGGCAGAAAACCTCATACACTCCACACTTTTGTTACTGTGTGTGGGTAAAAGCATCTGCTGGGCATGGTGCACCCGGGGTCAGTTTTCAAGAGTGCTCAGCTCCCATTAAGACATCTAAATAATTGGCCAGATTTTCCAAAGCACTCAGCATGTTGGGTTCTGAGCTCTTTTTGTATGTCTGGCCAAGAGTTACTGTTTCCTTATCCCTGTATTGGCATGAATGAATCAAGCTTCACATCAATAAAACCAGCAGCAGGTAAACTATATCACGCTGAATTTAGCTACTAACAATATTCACTAAAACAAATTTAGGCCTTCTTAGAAGAAAAGTCACCAAGAGGATCACATCTTAAAGCAGCAGGAAACATGGGATTTATTTCAGGAGTCAAAATGCAAGCTGCTGAATTGCTCTTGTTTGTCAAATGACTATTATATGTTATGTGAAAGGTTTTTTCTGAGACAGTGCTTCTGGAAAATCTTATGTGAACACATCAAATTGCCAAGATATGGCAGAGAAGTCAGTGAGCTAAAGAAAGCTTGACCCATAGGCTTGAGTTAAATATCTCGCTCTGGTTCATTTACATGCCATGAATTAGGCTGAGCCACGGAGGAGTCAAAACCACTGAGAATTCTGGCAGCAAGCTTTCAGTGACACTGATCTTACAGTATACTATTCTATGAATTTTTTTGTTTTCTTGTTCGTGTGTTGCTTTTGTAGTCTGCTCAGTGACTCGGCTTACTTTTGGCTTGTATACCTGGCTGAATCAGCCTCTCTTCTCACCCCACATCCTCAAATATTCTCCTTGCTCAGACCCGAAATATTTTTTTGGCCCCTGTCACTTTGGAAAAAGTACTAGGAAAAGATTTTAAACAATCTATTTACAAAGATGTTACAAGTGTCTTATACTGAGAGCCGAACTCTGCCCTGACTTTAGCCCCTGTATTACGAGTGACTTCATGAAGGTCATTCACAGAGTATTTGGCATGTATATACTGTACATTGACCATTAATTGCAGAACTGAATGGAAAGTACCATTAAAACAATGTTGTTCTTTTTTGTACTAGGGTAGAGTCCCAGACCGCATTACCTCATGGTGTAGGAAGGCAATCACTCTCCCTCAGTTTCCCTTCAGCTGTGGTGGTTCTCTCAGCCTTTATTGCTGATCAGTTGCTCAAGTGGTACAGACTTCTGGCTAAAAGCACACTCCTAGGTTCATCTGTCAGCCTTCTAAGCCACCTCTTCTTTCTCTTGTACAGAGGAGACGCTAGTCACTACATCCCTGCCAGGGTGGCGGCATAGGGGAAACCACACCTACCCTCTACTATGGTTTCCTAGTTTTGGGAACCCTAAACAACTGGACTATCTGACCTGTTCCTCAAAGCCAAGCTTTCTCTCTTCCTTCCCAGGTCCTCTTCCTAACTACCGGATTGGCCTTTCTGGAGAGTCTTTTCCCTTAGGTCTTTCTCAGAAAAGACTCTCTGAGACCCAATCCTGGTCTTAAGTCTTCTCCCTTAGGGCAGGATAATCATAGACCACCTTCCTGAGGCAGTGTTTCTCTTCTTGCAGGCTTCCCGTAGTCCACTGGGTTCTGTTTTATCCCAAAGGCAGACAAAAAAAAAAAAGATTACTCACCCCTTTTGGTAACTGTTGTTCTTAGAGATGTGTTGCTCATATCTATTCAAGTCAGGTGTGTGTGCGCACCGTGTGCACGGCTGTCAGAAACTTTTCCCTAGCAGCTACCCATCGGGCCAGCTGTGGAACCCCCTGGAGCGGCGTGTATAGCGCTCTATATATGACCCTGGCAGCCCGACCCCCCCTTCAGTTCCTTCTTGCTGGCTACTCCGACAGACAGGAAGGTGGCAGGGGGAGGGGAATGACATAGATATGAGCAACACATTTCAAAGAACAACAGTTACGAAAAGGGTGAGTAACCATTTTTTCTTTTTCGAGTGCTTGCTCATATCAGTTCCACTTAGGTGACTTCCAAGCTTTACCTCGGAGGTGGGGTCAGAGTCAAAGTACTGTAGACTGAAGTACCACTCTGCTGAAGGCCGCATCGTGCTGAGACTGGTGGATGATGGTGTAGTGCAACTTGAAGGTGTGCACTGAAGACCACGTGGCGGTCCTGCAGATCTCCTGAAGAAGTACTGGGGACAGGAAGGCTGTCAACGAGGCTTGCATTCTCGTGGAGTGAGCTGTGATGGCAGAATGAGGAACCTTCGCCAAGTCATAACAAGCACAAATACACGCTATGATCCAGGGGAGATTTGCTTTGCTGGGAAGAAACTGGCAAACTTTTCATCCACTCTGTTAAAGCAACGAACAACTGGGTTGTCTTGTGGAATGGCTTTGTGCGGTTGATATAGAAAGCAAGCGCCCTTCTGATGTCCAGCAAATGCAGCTGTTGTTCACAAGGGCACAATTAAGTAGTGTCCCATCTCATGTAAATTGTACATTTTGCAACTACTATTGTACAAACTTCTATCTCCCCCACAGTCATTGACCCAAAGTAATTATGTGCACTTGGATCTACAATAGAACTTCAAAGATATGAACACCAGAGTTACAGATTTACCAGTCAGACACCCTGTGCATCTGGAAGTAATCAATCAGGCAGCAGGGGAGACAAAAAATACCCAGCAAATTCTGTACTGCCTCAGGGCTTTAGCCCTGGGACTCAGGGCTTCAGCCACAGAAGGGGGTGGGAGGTTGGGTGTGGGGGAGGGTCAGAGCTCCCGGCCCGGGGGAAGCAGGGCAGGGGTTTGGGGCTTCTGACCCTCAGGAGCACCAGGACTCAGGGCTTTAGACTGGGAAGGGGGAACGCTGGGGCTCCATTCCCAGCTTCAGCCCCATGGGGGGGCGCCAGGGCTTGGACCTTCAGAAGCCGAGAATGGAGTTATGGGGCGGTAGTCCTGAGCCTCCCCATAGGACAGAAGCCAGAAACGAAGCCACGGGGCTGAAGCCCTGAGCCCCGGTGGTCCTCCCAGATCTAAAGCCCTTAAAGCCCTGAACCCTGGTGCCCCTGTGGGGCAGAAGCCATGAATGCTCCCTCACTCACATGCCCCCCACCTGGCTAAAGTCCATAACGTCTTGTTCAGATGTAAGGAACATTTCAGAGTTATGAACAATCTCCATTCCCGAGGTGTCCACAACTGAGTGATATTGTGCAGCAGGTTGCCTACACTATTAATGAATATATTTGTACAGCTTTGTATGCAAGAAAACCAAAGCCCACAGAGGGAGAGATTTGCATGAATGGGCACACTATGACAGTTTATAAACACAAAAAAAGTATAGACATGCTGTAACTAGAAGAAGATTTAATCTGAATGAGACTTTTTTCTAACACTCTAGGCAGCCAGCCCTTGCATTCCGCATTGCCCGAATTTACACTAGTTTTGGCAGCAGGACAGGACATATTTTTCAGGAAGATGAACTGCTTCTGCATAATGATTTAAACGTCTTGTGCACAGATAGGCTTTTCTTTAACTTCAGGCACATTTCCTCATTTTCCACCTATATTACACTTTTTTCAGTGGAATAGTTGTGACCTGTCCAAGGAAAATCCAATTCCTTTAAATGATGGATAAACTTCAAAAGGCTCAAAAGCTTTCAGGCCCAGAAGTTCAAATGTTTAGCTGAACTTTATTCTAACTGTTTATACCACTTGCATTTACAAAGCAGGCTGGAATTCCCCTTTCTCAGCTTGTCCTACCACTTTATGGTTGAAGGCCTCTGGCAGAGTTGGAGCTGCAGTTATCTTGCTCTGTCACAGATGGAGACAGAATGTGTTTTAGCATTTTAGTAGTTTTCCCTCAACATTTCATGTACTTTGACCTTGAACATCAGAGCGCAAAAAGGAATGGCTTCCAAATTATTATTTCTTTCTGCTAGCATCTACACTGTGCTAGGCAGTTTCCAAACATCCCTTTCCCAAAGAATTTACACAGGCACAATCCTGAAGCGAATACAATAGGGTTGCAGGTGTCTGTTTTTTGACCGGAACACCCAGTTGAAAAGGGACCCTGGTGGCTCCGGTCAGCACTGCTAACTGGGTCATTAAAATTCCAGGCAGCGGTGCAGCAGGGCTAAGGCAGGCTCTTTGTCTGTCCTGGTTCTGTGCGGCTCCCGGAAGTGGCCACCATGTCCAGCTCTTAGGTGCAGGAGCAACCAGGGAAGCTCTGTGCACTATCCCTGCCCCCAGTACCGGCTCTGAAGTGCCTATTGGCAGGAACCATGGCCAATGGGAGCTGCAGGGGTGGCCCTTGTGGACATGGGCAGCGTTCAGAGCCCCCTGGCCCCTCCACCTAGGCACTGTAGTGACATGCCATCCGCTTCTGGGAGCTGCGCGGAGTCAGGGAAGGCAGGGAGCCTACTTTAGCCCCGCTGTGCCACCGGCCGGGTGCTGCCTGAGGTAAGTGCTGCCCGGCTGAAGCCTGCACCTTGATCCCGCTCCCACACCCCAACCACTTACCCCAGGTCAGAACCCTCTCCCTCACCCTAACACCATCCCAGAGCACCCCCCACTCCCTTACCCCAGCCCTGCACCCCCTTCCACACCCTAACTCCCTCCCAGAGCCCACACTCCTGCCCCAGCCCTTCACCCCTCCTGCACCCCAAACCCCTCATCCACAACCCCACCCCAGAGCACACGTCCCCAGCTGAAGCCTGCACCCCAACCCCCTGTGCCAGCCCTGAGCTTGCTCCTGCATCCCTAATTTTGGGCTGCATTAGTAGGAGCGTTGCCAGCAGATCAAAGGAAGTGATTATTCCCATTTATTCGGCACTGGTGAGGCCACATCTGGAGTACTGTGTCCAGTTTTGGGCCCCCCACTACAGAAGGGATATGGACAAATTGGAGAGACTCTAGTGGAGGGCAACAAAAATGATTAGGGGGCTGGGGCACAAGACTTACGAGGAGAAGCTGAGGGAACTGAGCTTATTTAGTCTGCAGAAGAGTGAAAGGGATTTGATAGGTTTCAGAGTGGTAGCAGTGTTAGTCTGTATCAGCAAAAAACAACGAGGAATCCTTGTGGCACCTTAGAGACTAACAAATTTATTTGGGCATAAGCTTTCATGGGTTTCGTGACTTTCATCAGTGGGTTCTAGCCCACGAAAGCTTATGCCCAAATAAATTTGTTAGTCTCTAAGGTGCCACAAGGACTTCTCATTGTTTTCGGGGACTTGATAGCAGCCTTCAACTACTTGAAAGGGGGTTCCAAAGAAGATGAAGCTCAGCTGTTCTCAGTGGTGGCAGAGGACAGAACAAGGAGCAAAGGTCTCAAATTGCAATGGGAAAGATCTTGGCTGGATATTAGGAAAAAACTATTTCACTATGAGGGTGGGGAAGCATCAGAATGGGTTATGTAGGGAGATGGTAGAATCTCCATCTTTAGAGGTTTTTAAGGCCTGGCTTGACAAAGCCCTGGCTAGGATGATTTAGTTGGGGTTGCTCCTGCTTTGAGCAGGGGGGTTGGACTAGATGACCGCATGAGGTCTCTTCCAACCCAAATCTTCTATGATTTCTGGCCCCAACCCAAAGCCAACACCCCCAGCTGGAACCCTCATCCCCTCTCGCACCCCAACCCCATGCCTCAGCCCAGTGAAAGTGAGTGAGGGTACAGGAGAGCGAGTAACGGCGGGGGCGGGGATGGAGTGAGTGGGGGGGTGAGGCCTCAGAGTAGTGGCGAGACAGGGCTGTTTGGTTTTGTACAATTAGAAAGTTGGCAACCCTAGTATACAATGGAGCAGACAAGTCTGAAAAGTTCTTCAGAACGTTGTTCAAAATACTTGAATGAACAGATGGGCTCCTCTTGAAGCTGAATTTTAGACATTTGCTTCAGTCACACAGTTAAAGGAATTTGTGGACCTAACTTAATTATTAGTGCAGGGGTTGGCAACCTCTGGCACGCAGCTTACCAGGGTAAGTACCCTGGTGGGCCAGGCCAATTTATTTGCCGCATCCACAGGTTCGGCCAATCGCGGCTCCCACTGGCCGTAGTTAGCCATTCCAGGCCAATGGGGGTGGCGGGAAGCCACAGCCAGCACAGCATATCCCTTGGCCCATGCCGCTTCCTGTAGCCCCCATTGGCCTGGAGCGGCGAACTGCGGCCAATGGGAGCCGCAATCGGCCAAACCTGTGGACGCGGCAGGTAAACAAACTGGCTCAGCCCACCAGGGTGCTTACCCTGGTGAGCTGTGTGCCAGAGGTTGCTGACCCCTGGATTAGTGGATACTGAAAAAAAAAAAAGTAATTTAAATTTAGTGCTGGTGACAGGCTGTGGGACAACATTCCCAGAAAATAAGTCCTCTATTTATTTAGAAAATAGGTGCTGAAGGTATGTAAGTCACTCCAGATCATATAGTTATAGAGCCTCAACTCTGAGCTGGAAGGGCCTCTGCCTCAGGGATATAAACTACTCTATTCCCATGCCACTTCAAGTCTGGACCATGCTGTTTGGACTTCCATCACAAGGGGCAACTGCAATAAGGATTTAGGCTCCGATATAGCAAAGCATCATGTGCTTAAAGTTAAATATATGCTTTAGTAGTCCCACTGAGATCAAGCTCCACAACAGTCAGTGCTATGGGGCAGTTTGTGGAGCGGTTGTTGAGAAACACTGACTTACAATATCTTCTTCTGGTGTTTCCTTAATTTCCGTGGAAAGGTCTTTCCTTTCTGTACAGAGCTCTTTTGAATACCGATTTGTCCTGAAGCGTCTCTCACTGACTAATAGTTCATTCAGTCAAGGGGGAAAACTCTCCCACTTGTACTGGAAGGCTCGGATGCCTTTCCACAATCTCACATACCTCTGCCCCCTCTCTTAGTTCCCAGAGTGGAGCTGCTGGTCTTCTTGATTAGAGCTACAATGAACAGCTCCCCCCAGTGGGCCAGATTTAAGCCATACATCATATTCTAGCTTTCACTTTGGCCAAACCACTCAACAGTGCTTTAAATGATTATTACAATACATAGGGTGACCAGTTGTCCCATTTTTAAAGGGACAGTCCTGTTTTTTGGGACTTTTTCTTATATAAGCACCTATTACCCTCCACTCCATCCTGTTTTTACATAGTTGCTATCTGGTCACCTTAACTATGCATAAGTAGACATCAGCACCAAAAGTATTCATTCATTCTTACCCAAACCTAGTCCTGTTTCCCATTACAAGAATACTTCAGCATTCTTGTCCAAATCACTATTCTGCCACCTACACTCCCAGAGGGGTATTTAACTCTGCAAACAATTCCACTGACATCAGTAGGACTAGTTGCAGAGTCAAGTATTACTCAACATAGGAATTCTTTTCAGAATCTGGACCTACATGATAGCACATAGATTAGAAAAAAACATCTATTTTTATAAGGATGGGCACAGTCACATCCCCCTGGCACTTAGGCTGCCAATGATTATTCACTTTTATTTGGGCAGATTACACCAAATTCTTCCAATGAAAATCCCAGCCAACTGTTACAAAATAACTTTATTTGGTAATCATAGAGACCTAAAATGTTAAGTCTGAAGAAGACAGTCTCATCTGGCATACAAAGATTTGGTAAGTGGCTTCCATATTCCCCTTCCCCATCTCTAAAAAAAAAAAAAAAAAACCTCCCTAAAGAGGCAAAAAAATTGTTTTACAGCTCATCTCTGACATTTGCACTCTTAAGTACTTGAAGGAGTCTTTGGAGCACTGAAAGAGAAAAGCATGTTTCAACCCTACTAGCTTTAGAAAAAGAGAAGAGATTTCCACAGAGACAAACTAAACAGCTGCTTGGGGTTACAGACAGAAATCTTTCCAGTTGCTCTGATAGCCAGGAAACTTAGGTGGAGATGGTTATGTATCAAAACAATGATGATAATGGTGAAAAGATAGATATGGGTATAATTGGCCAATAATGTTATTCTGTTATCTGGATCTCCCATTTTTAACAGGAAAACGGAGACAATCCTTATATAGTTCCTCTCTCAAGGCTAAATCTCTTGGACGTGTTGCATAACTACTGGACAGCTCTAATACTAACATCACAGCAGACATCTCCCTTGTTATTCCTATTGAGAGTCTGAGTGGTAAAGTAAACTTTACATTATAGTTTTAATATTATAACCAATATAAAGCCCTAGGACTTCAGCAGCATTAGTGAGTAATCTACATTATTACTCAGCGCTTAGCACTGGGTCGGGGAAAAAATGGGGATGTTTTAGTTTTCATCACTAGTGGTCAGCATGTAAAGGTTAAGGGAATATTGAACAATGGATTATATCCAATTTATACATAAATGGGAATACAAATGTTTCAAACTCAAATTTAGTTTTACTACCTAGTTTACTAAGTTTAACGTAAACAGGAATGGTACTCTCTGTGTAAACATGAGCCTGAGACCCAATGTTCTTAGATCTGGAGCTGAACCATCTCACAGCGTGGGAGCATTAGACTTGAATCAAACCCATCAATCTATCCACTTATGAGACATTATTCTAATTTTACTTAAACCATTATAAACCAAGAGTAACATCACTGAAGCCACTGAATCTGAAAGATCTATTGTACTTCACAATAAGCACAATCTAAAAACTTCAGACAGGTTTGCTATCCTTTCCAGTCTTCTAACATTGTTAGGACTACAGGCCAAACTTAGAATTTCACCTCCTCGTCTCTAATGCTTCCTGCTGTCTTCTTAGCCCTGGTCTACATTGGGGGGGGGGGTGCACGGGGAGGAGAAATTGATCTAAGTTACGATGTACTTAGATCAACTTACCGTGGTGTCTTCACTAGTGGTCAGCAGGTAAAGGTTAAGGGAATATTGAACAACAGTCTTCACTGCGGTGAGTCGACTGCTCCTGCTCCCATGTTGACTCTTCCTGCGCCTCTCGTGGCGCTGGAGTACAGGAGTTGATGGGAGAGTGCTCGGGGGTCAATTTATTGCATCTAAACTAGATGTGATGCATAGATCCCCCTGGATTGATCACCCATCCAGAGGGTAGTGTAGACATACCCTTAGAAGTTGTTGGACATGATGTGCTGTATGCAATGTAAAGAAAACCTATTGCTTTTTGTATGAGTAATACAAAAGGGTCTGGAGCACGGGCCACATAATCAATACAACAGAATATAATTGTAATGCTTTACACTACTTTTAAAGGAGTTTATTAAACATAACCCTTAACCCAAGCTATGCAGAATCCTTGTAATTTTCCAATAAAACACTCAGTTAAATGGGATAACAGGAAGCTCCTTGTTAAGCCTTAAATTGAGCCTGCTGTCAAGAAAACTGTTTAGTTTGCTCATTTGTTGAGTATCTGGTTTCATCTGTGAATCATTTTCCTCATATTCTAGCTAGTGGATTAATTCCTTGTTATTCTACAGTCTTGAGGAATATATCAAATAGCTGTTCAAAATATTAGGGCTTAAATACAGAGGTGGGCACTGCGATCAGATTTAAGTATCTATACATCAACCATATTTAAGTAGAGTGTGTTCTTTGCTTGATGACCAGTGAATATTTTAAAACAATTATAATTGAATTTAGTGCTAATGAAAGATGCTACAATCATAAGCCTGAAAAAGAAGCCCTCTACATAACTGCAAAACAGGTGAAGCACAGATAATATCTACGTTACATTGCATATATCACACCTCCAGTGTACCTCAGTGATGCACTGTGGGGGACCTTTTTTAGGAGAGAGAGCAGCAGCTCCATTCATTTTCCATGCTAGTTCAATCCTTGGCACTACTGGGGACACTCATGGGCTTTACTTTATATAATTTTATATTGTTTTCAATAGTGTAGAACTTATGCCGTCACCCTGAGAGGGTTTTGCTAAACCATGCTCAAGGATCCTGAGGCTGTACTTAGTGAATCCCTTGACCACAATTCCTCCCAGACCAGCGCTGCTTCTGCATCCCTTTCCAAAAGGACATTCCACCACCAGGGGTTCTGCCAGCATAACAATGGGCATTATTTAAGTCTCCCTTTATCATTATCCTTAGTTTTATCCAGAATCTCTGCACCACAACCTTCGCTAACAAAGTCACAATGTCTTCATAGTGCCTGAAATCTACACTATAGAGTCCCTCTATTACTACAGGATTGGTGTTTCTGTCCTTTTATCTATTACAGTAAAAGATGAATGATCAGGTTTTTTATTCATTTATTTAAAAAACATGATTGTTCTGTGACCTCTAGAACTGGTGCGAAGAAGATTCAAAAGTCTTTTTGTGAAAAGTTGCAAACTTGTTTTAATTTCAAATGGTTCTAAATGGAATCTAAGTTTCATACCATCTGTAAGGGTATGTTTACACTACCTGCTGGATCGTCAGGCAGCGATCGATCCAGCGGGGGTCAATTTATCGTTATCTAGTCTAGATGAGACAAATCGACCCCTGAGCACTCTCCCGTCGACTCCAGTACTCCATCAGAGTGAGAGGCACAGACGGACTCAATAGGGGAGCGTCAGCAGCCCACTCACTGCAGTGAAGACACCGCGGTGAGTAGATCTAAGTATGTTGACTTCAGCTATGCTATTCATGTAGCTGAAGTTGCGTAACTTAGATCAATCCTCACCCCTAGTGTAGACCAGACCTAAGCGTTTTTACTGAAAACATTATCAAACACTGATTTTTGTTTGTTTAATGAAAACCAGGGATTTCAATTTATCTCAAAACTTAGGTTTTAGAAAAATAAAAATGTCCACATTTTTGGTAATGTTTTAAATAACCGAAACTGGAAATAAATTACATTTTGTCCAAAAAGTATCATAGAATCATAGAAAATTAGGATTGGAAGAGACCTCAGGAGGTCATCTAGTCCAACCCCTGCTCAAAGCAGGACCAACCCCAACTAAAGTAGTTACATAGAAAAGACTGTTTAATAAAAACAAAACCAAAAACAAACAAAAAAATTTGCTCGCAAACTTCAATCAGCTATATTGGTCTCTAATCCTGGGTGCCCAAGTTAAGACTACTTGGGCCTCATTTTAAAGAGGGCTGACTCAAAGGTTCCTTGAAATTTTAGTTAGTGCTGTGGTTCTTCAGCTCTTCAGAATGGGAAAACAAACAAAACCAAAAACCAAAAAGCACAGACGTAGGTATCTTAACTTGGGCACCCAAAAAATTAAGACACCCAAAAGCTTAGATAAACAATTTATCAGACATAAGGAAGAAATAGCTTTAGAGTGAGGACCACACCTTTTTAATTTTGATGAGTTACAGTTCCAAGTTGTACATCTCACTCTAGCCAGCAGAGTTTATTATTAGAACAGTTGCTACCATTCAAACATAGTTGGATCCTTTCCATGGTTGACTCAGAAATGCATCCATTCCTATTCCTGTTCCTGTTCTAAGTACTTTGTCCCCACCCAAAATGAAACAAAGGCTGTATTGGAAGGAAAGCCCTGTAAATATGCTTCCAGATAATGTCTGTGCTAGTGTGTCTGATTAAGTTAAACATCTCATGATGTAGTCCTGCAAGACAAAAATGGGAAACATGGATGTGGTAGGGATTAGGCAAGTCAGGAGTAAAAGTTGATATGGCAACAGTTGTAGCAGTTCCCAGTAACAGTCAGCTGGGTAAAGACACAGTAACTTTGGTCATGTTCCTTTCACACTCACTCTGGCTAGTAATTCATAGTTCAGCCTGTTTAAGCTCTGAACGCATGCTATTTGGACTGTGCTTACTTTAATGTGAAAAAATTCAAATAAGCTATCTCAAATATTCAAAGCCTGTTGCAGATAGTTCATTTATAGAAAAGGCCAAAATTCAAATACATTTTTGCTTCCAACAGTTCTAATCACCACTGATCCACATTCTGCTGCCCAACCTGCTAACAGGATGAAGTTATTTGTAGGAAAATCACCCCCCCCCCTTTTTTTGCAATATACAATCATCACGTGATAATCTATACAGAGAAAAGACAGACAAATTGAAGGGTTGCCATTGTACCAGCTCTTGAACAATCAAAATCAAAAGCTGCTACAAATCTCAGAATATTTCAACTGTCATAATAATGCAGTCAATTACATTTTCCCCTTTAAGAGGTTAGAACCTTATTCAATGTGACAGGTATGCTACAGCCTCTCCTGAACTGGAAAAACAAAACAAACTATTCTTGCATCCTAATGCAATAAAACATATTCATGAAGAGGGGTGTCAGATTTAGTTTACCATGAACTGAGAAATGATACACTGGCACACTGTGTGACCTTCTTTATATCTGAAATTACATCCTGCGTCAGTACAAAGATCAATACTGGGCTGAGTTTGTCTGGCATTTGGCAGCTCATGAGGGGATAGTTTATGTACTATATCATTTAAATTAAAACACATACTATTGTTCAAGTAAAATAAGAATTAGGCTGATTTAACTTTAATAATATAATTTAAAGCAAAGAAATGACAAGGTGTAGTAACATTTCTAATATAAGCACACATACTGTCTGTTTTCAGACACAAAGCACATACCCTCCAGTACTAGAAGTGTGTTGATACTAGACAGTAAGGTCACGCCCTGCATGTCCCATCACTGTTATCCAGATGCTTCCTGAGAGCAATATGGATTCAGTGTCTAAACTGGCATGGAGTGTAGCCAATTCATCCACAGATAAATCAGATTTCAATAAGCTTTACATTACACTGGAAAACAAAATTAGAGCAGCCTAATAAAAGTAATCTGAGTGGAAAGCAAAATGCTAAAGCAATTTGAGAATTGGTAGTAGTTCTTGAATACCTATTTCCTTCAGAAAGCAACTGATCTACTTGTCCATTATAATACTATGGACCTAATTCTTCCTTTTAAGATAATTTTCATTAGGGTCTCCCATTTCTGTCTTTCCTCAGCACTACCTCCTTGAAGATGTGTTATTTGGTACCAGCCTTCTGGTATTTTCACTATAGAGATGTCTGATGTTCACTGCTGTTGTCAATAAGGTTTCAGAAACACAAGTAGCAAAAATGGCAATGGATGTGGGTCTTATAGAGATTGCTGGTAAGCCAAATTTATGCTCTTTGATCACTATAAAAAAGTGATGGAAAACAATGCTCATCTGGCCATAAGAGTCTTAAACTTGGGACATCACTTTTGCCCAATAACTCTGAAGCTAAAGAGTACTGACTTTTAAAAGCCATAAAGACACATAATAACACGACTTTCTGCACCAAGTTCAGGGATAATATAAACACTGGGATAAGTTGCACATTAAGTATAAATTGGGCAGAAAGTAAAGGTTTAAATTCATCAATTTGAAATTCAGTAGAGATACAAAGTGATCACAAATTGCATGCAAAGGGAGGCAAAAGGAAAAGAAATTAATAAAACTAAGCTATAGCTGTGAGTGTACAAGTTTGAACTACTGGTTCAATTCCATTATCAGTGTTAATGTATAAATCAACATTAAATGCTTATGACTACTATAGATACATAAACAGGTTTAGAAAGATAGGCTTGAGCTACTTATCAAAAAGTCTTAACTTATTATTTTTAAGCATACGTCACCATCTGCACTGCCTAGTTTCAGCCACACAAAAGCAGAGCACTTGAATACCATAAAACAGGCTATTCTAAGGAATCCTCACATGAAACTGAGGGTATGTCTACACTACGGGATTATTCCGATTTTACATAAACCAGTTTTGTAAAACAGATTGTATAAAGTCGAGTGCACGTGGCCACACTAAGCACATTCATTCTGTGGTGTGCATCCATGTACCGAGGCTAACATTGATTTCTGGAGCGTTGCACTGTGGGTAGCTATCCCGTAGCTATTCCACAGTTCCCGCAGTCTTCCCTGCCCATTGGAATTCTGGGTTGAGATCCCAATGCATGATAGTGCAAAAACAGTGTCGCGGGTGATTCTGGGTAAATGTTGTCACTCATTCCTTCGGGAAAGCAACGGCAGACAATCATTTGCGCCCTTTTTCCCTGGATTGCCCTGGCAGACGCCATAGCATGGCAACCATGGAGCCCGTTTTGCCTTTTGTCACTGTCACCGTATGTGTACTGGATGCTGCTGACAGAGGCGGTACTGCAGTGCTACACAGCAGCATTCATTTGCCTTTGCAAGGTAGCAGAGACGGTTACCATCCCTATTGCACCTTCTGCCATTGTAAATTGGCGATGAGATGACGGTTTCAATTTTGTCAATTGGAAGTGTGATGATGGTTACCATGTACCGTCTGCTGCTGTCATGGTGCTCCTGGCTGGCCTTGCTGAGGTCGGCCGGGGGCGCATGGACAAAAATGGGATGACTCCCTGGGTCATTCCCTTCTTTATGTTTTGTATCTAAAAATAGAGTCAGTCCTGCCTAGAATATGGGCAAGTGTACTAGAGAACCAGAGAGCACAGCCGCTCCAGTCAGAGCCCAGAGATCCCGCAGAAATGATGAGCTGCATGCCATTCTAGGGGTGCCCTGCAACAACCACCATCCATTGCTTCCCTCCTCCCCAGCACCCTCCTGGGCTACCATTGGCAGTGTCCCCCATTTGTGTGATGAAGTAATAAAGAATGCAGGAATAAGAAACACTGACTTTTTAGTGAGATAAAATGAGGGGGAGGCAGCCTCCAGCTGTATGATAGTCCAGGCAGGACATTAAAGGGTTGGGGGAAGGAGCGCAGCCTCCCGCTGCTATGATAGTCCAGGCAGTACAGAATCTTTTCTTTAGACATGAAAGGGGGGGGCTGATGGAGCTCAGCCTCCAGTTGCTATGATGAGGACGGTTACCAGCATTTTGTACCATCTGACGGGAATGAACAGGGAGTCATCCCATTTTTACCCAGGCGCGCCCTGGCCGACCTCACCGAGGCCAGTCAGGAGCACTCATGGGCTGATGATGAAGACGGTTTTCCAGTCATTTTGTACCAGGTCTGCCACTCAGAAAGGAGGCAGGGATGCTGCTGTTCATGTGCCGCAGCACCCGTGTCTACCAGCAGCATGCAGTAGACATAGGGTGACATTGAAAAAATGGCAAGAAATGATTTTTTCCCCTTTTCTTTCACGGGGGACGGGGTGTGGGGTGTAAATTGATGAGATATATCCTGAACACCCCGGACAATGTTTTTGACCGACAGGCATTGGGAGCTCAGCCAAAATGCAAATGCTTTTCGGAGACTGCGGGGACTGTGGATAGCTGGAGTCCTCAGTCCCCCTCCCTTCCTCCATGAGCGGTCCATTTGATTCTTTGGCTTTCCGTTATGCTTGTCACACAGCACTGTGCTGTGAGTCCCCTGTATCATAGCCTCTGGCTGGAGATTTTTTTCAAATGCTTTGGCATTTTGTCTTCTGAACGGAGCTCTGATAGAACAGATTTGTCTCCCCATACAGCGATCAGATCCAGTATCTCCCTTACGGTCCATGCTGGAGCTCTTTTTGGATTTGGGACTGCATCGGCCACCCGTGCTGATCAGAGCTCCACGCTGGGCAAACAGGAAATGAAATTCAAAAGTTGTGGGCTTTTCTTGTCTACCTGGCCAGTGCATCAAGTTCAGATTGCTTTCCAGAGCAGTCACAATGGTGCACTGTGGGATACCGCCCGGAGGTCAATACCGTCAATTTGCGGCCACACTAACCCTAATCCGATATGGTAAAACCGATTTCAGCGCTACTCCTCTCAGCGTGGAGGAGTACAGAAACTGGTTTAAAGAGCCCTTTATATTGATATAAAGGGCCTCGTAGTGTGGATAGGTGCAGCGTTAAATAGGTTTAACGCTGCTAAAATAGGTATAAACGCGTAGTGTAGACCAGGCCATGTGATGTCCTGTAAACCAAGCCAATTGTAAGTCTGTTTTCATATTTTCCAATAAAACTGTATCATCGTAAATCTTATCTTTAATAGAAGAAATACAACTTTTTGAGAGCTCAATTCATGTGAATCTCTATTCGTAAGTTGTAAAGTGGGAGCAATCACCTGGTGGCAGAAGCAGACCTACACCATCCTGTAATAAGGTTATGATAACCAGAAGTGCTGTTAAGAGACATCTTTATTTCAGACCCCATTCACTGACACCTGTTAAATCTCTTATTTTGTTTTACATAAAATGCAAATAAGACAGAAAGACAACAAACAACCCCTACAACTATGGCCACAAACTCACAACTACATCAGTGGATCTCAAAGCACTTTACAAAGAAGAAAAGTATCATTATCCCTATTTTACAGAGTGGGGGAACTGAAGTACAAAGAGGGTAAGAGATGAGATTAGATTAAGGTGGCCCATCAGGCCAGTGGCAGAGCCAGGAATAGAATCCAGATATCCTGAGTCTCAGTCCAATGATTTATCCACAAGGCCACAATTCCTCTCTATTACAACCAGCTAATATCCAAAAAGTAAAATAACTGAAGAGGAGGTTAGTGTGGATGATCTCAACCTCCTGACTGATGAGAAGATTGTCCAGTAAGAGGCCGAACATTCTCTGAACCTGAATGACTTTCTGATCTCAAGGGTCTCCCACCTGATGCTTGTGTTTGCTGTTCCTAGGGGTTTTCATGTGTGTGCACGTGCATCTGCACGTTTTCTGTCTCCACAGGAGCATTCTCAATAGTATTGAGGCGCTTTTCAAGAACCCCTGGAGCCAGTGCCCTCCAGATGGTCGTGACAAGACTTTAAAGCCACCCTAGTACATATGCAGTCTAGATTTTCTAGAAAGTGAATTTCTCCAAGTGGTTTGGTGAAATTAGGTTAAAGGAATAGGTGGGGGACCCGATCTGTGAGATGTTGGGGCTGTGAGTTTCACCTTTCTTTGGAACACTTTTCCGCAAGACAAGATGACTAACAAACCTAAGATTCTCTGCATTGTTTCAGAAAGCCACAGGGCAAACAGCTTTTGACATTTCAAAAGGTTAACTTAGAGTCTGATGACATAAAAAACAGCAGCTCCATCAATAGTAACTGGTGAATTAGTAGACTTATGACTCACTTTCAGTCTCAGACACTGATTAAACCAATACTGGAGAAAACTGCTCTTCCCTCCCTATACTGTTAAGTGGGGGCATCTGTACTCCCTGCACACCCCTCTCACCATACCAGGAGGACTCTGACACGTAAAAAAAAATCACTTTTACACCAGGGAACTGGTAAGTTTTATGAAAAGACTCAGCCAGTCTCAGGTGGTTTCCTCATACTGTCAACAGGAAGCCAGCAATACTCAGGTGGCTCTTGGCAGGGGAAGCAGTTTGAGGAGTCAGGACTCATCTGCACTTTTTAGGCAGCCTCAGAAACAAGTCCCCCCTCCAACACTTACACCTTCCAGATCACAAGAGATGAGGCCAAGATTGCCTGAAGAGTCCAGCTGCCAGCCCAGCTCCCCAGCAGATCTTCAGCACAGGCGGAGCTACCCCAGCAGGTAGCAATGAAGAGCCAATTCCAGTGCTGATGGCAGGGAGCATCAGACCCTAAATTCCTCGCATTCCTGGGTGGGGCAGGAATGAACTAATATCTTGCTCTCTTTACCCCCATATCCTATTTTCTCCTCCCACTGTGACAGCGCATCTCACTCCCATCATGAAGAAGTCTTTGAAGTAGGTCAGATGAGCAAACTATGCTCCTAAACAATGCCACCCCCATTACTGGCCCCCCCCTCTCCCCAGAAACAGAAACCACCCTCCTCCACCAGAGTGTGAGCTTAGCAAATCACTTCCACACCAGCATAACAGCTCTCCATCTTTGTCAAATGTTGTGTAAGAGGGAGTAACTTACATGTTACCGCATGGACGTGGTGGCTGCTTCAGTTTATCTTGCTCTCTGAGAGGCTATACGAGCCAAAACAAAAATCCATCAGGAATATGAAGTCTGGCAAACAACAGAACCCATTCTCTGTCTCACTGCTCTCTAGGCCACAACCTTCCTTCAAGGACTTGTTCGAGGGTTCACTAGTAGGTCTTTAACCTACATTGCTCTCTCTTTCTCAGTCCTGCAGGCCACCACTGAAGTCTGTGAGTTTTCGCTCCTTTCCAGAGTATTACACCCTGTTCCTTAGGGAAGAGAGACACTTCTACCATGCCTCTTCTGTGACCTGCAGCTCTGGACACAGACATCAGGTCTGGCTCCAACCTACCCCCACTCCTCCTACTCTAAGGCTACTTTCCATAGTCTGTCCCTTCTCTAGATATTCCAGGAAACCCTTTTGTTACCACCCCTGCTCTAACCTCCTGAGCAGTCTTCAAAAAGGCCCAGGCAAGCTTGTTCCTTCACAGGGCTCCTTAGTCTGCTACCCAGGGCTGCTGGAATAACCATATATTTGGTCAGTTGTTTATTACTACTACTTCAAGCCAGGGGTGGTGGAAGTACCCTCAGTTTTAGCACCACTGCTCCTGCCTGTTTCCTACCCTGGCCCTTTCACAGGCTTTTTCCTACAATCGCTTCTTACAGGAAACCACAACACAAACTCTACTCACTCTCTCTCTCTCATACAGCACATAGGGAAGTTATTTATAGCCCCGACCTCTTTCCCAGCATGCCTCTCTCTCAGGCCTACAGTTTCCATGCTCCTTAGGAATTGCCACCCCCACAAGGACACTATGCTGGGCAGAAACCATTAGTAAGGCAGAACAGCTCCTGGCTGGAACCTATTTTAAAGGGCCAGCTTAACCTGTAACAGGGAGTACTGTGGCAATGGAGTTCCAGCATTGGAGGATACACTGACTCCTTGGAGGTAGACGGGAAATGAGAGGGAAAAAACTGACCAGAAACCCATCCCTCTCCCCCAAGAAGCCCCTGAATATTTCAACCAGCTACATGTAGTAATAATGGGACTGGCATCTTTCTTGCAGGGCTTTAATTGGAAGTTTCTGTTTATCTTTTTTTCTTACATGTTACAAGAAATTCACTAATTAAAGGTCAGTACTCCTTACACAAGTTTTGAGGCTGCATCATCTGAACTGGAACTTGCTATTTAAAGGATATATACTAATGCACTCAAAATGGACTAGATCCTGCTCCAGCTGAAGTCAGTGACAAAACTCCAGTTGAATTTTGTGGGATCAGGCCCAAATAGCTGCCAGCTGGTTAGTCCCTGAATCAGTGATGTCAATTTGAGTTAAGGATGAGTATTTAGCACCTTACAATACTGGGACTGAATTTCTTGTGCTAATCCTCTGGTTTGCTTCGTGAGTTGCCATTTTTGGGGAATTTCCACTCCTATGTTCCACAGCATAGCAGCTGGTTTCTCATTATGTGGTGAATAAATAAAATCATATTTCATTAAAAGGAAAGCCTCTGTCTCTAGAGCTATTATTTCATTAATTGCACCCAAAATTTAGTGCAGATTTTCAAAAGCAGTTAGTGATTTGGGGGTCTCAATATCTTATACCTTAAAGTGGACTGTTATTCAGAAATTACATCTAAGAAAGGACTTAGTCTAAGACTTGGCATTACTCAGATGATGAAAATATACAGCTTACTAAAGGAGAAATAATTTTTTTCTTACTTAGTGAAGATTTGTCATGGTAAGAGGTGATTCAGAAATGGACAGCTGCAGCAATATTAAAGATAGATATACACATACATACACAGTACAATTTGGAGGCAAGAATTTTTTATTTCATAGGCATGCTATAGAGAGAGAAAGAGAAAGTACCTGTTTGTTGTTAGAAAGAAAGAAAGAAAAAGAAAGAAAGGAAGAAAGATGTCTTGACTTCAAACTGTATTTTGCCAGTAAACTTGTTTAATTACTTAATTTTCAACAAATATTTGAGATATTACTACACTCTTGTTTCATTTCCTTTGGCTACAAAACTGTATTCCAAACAAACATGCTGCAGTGCTGCTTTTTAACCACATGAGAGCATAAAGATCACATTTCTTGGATGTGAATTTTACAAGATTAACTGCAGCCACTAGAACCAAGCGCTGCCTGCAGCCTGTCTCGAGATAATGACCTTTTTAAAACCACTGCAAAGCTCTGCACCCTGCTGATCACTGAAAGGGTTCTTGCTATGTTACTCTGGGTGTTTTCATATATTCAGATTAACCCAATCTCTTCCCCTCCGCCTCCCTTTTTTGCCATAGGTTAGAAGGTGCAAAGTCATTCACTCGCATTGAAAAGTTCTCCCTTAAAGATTTCCTCATATAAAGAGGTAGCCAGTCCCTAATACTTACAATTCGTTGTTATCTTGTATTTGTGTGTAGATTGCTTCTAAAATTCTATTGCATTATTAAATTGGATTTTTCTTTATTTATGGGGCTTGTGTTTTTATGGCTGATTCTTTGTGCATAGTGAGATAATATTTCTTGAAAAATGGAAGATCATGTTTGAGTGTAGGGAGGGATTGGTTTGGATTTTATTTTGTAGTCTCAGACTATTTTGAATTATTCACATCAATGTTTTTTAATTATTGAAAAAAGCTAATATTAAAAGAAATTATCAAAAAAAACATCTCTGTGCAGATTATAAAACACAGGCCAAAAAGTATTTTTCCATATAACGCTCATACTGGAATAGGCAAACTGTGACATGTTTATCATTAAAACACTCCCCACTGAAATTAAATGTTAATATAATATTGAATAGAATTAACATTTTATGGGATTAAATATGTCAACTTCAGGATAAAAGTGTTGTTAAATTATTGACCCTTTCTCATGCATTTCAGGTAAACCACAAATACAGCTGCTGGAATAAGGTACCTGGGATGAATCTTATAAAAGCAGTAACATTAGAAGATTTATGAAGCAAGCAATGGGAGATGCAAGCAGATAAATCTAGGATTTCAGCAGAAGTATTTGAAATGGAAAAATATACTATGTTTTTCACTATGTAGGGCACATTCAAATAAAGGATTTTGTTTGTTTATTTGATTTTAAGGGACAGGAAGGAGTAAATTTGGGACTCACAAACTTTGATAGAAAAATGTCCCTTTAAAATAAGACTTTCTGCTTCCTGTTTTTGAATAGACAAAAATCTTTATTGAGACAAAAATATTCCCTCCTTGAGGTAACAAAAGAAGGGGGACATGATTAAGGACAGGATAATCTAACTGCTTGGTGGGATGGGACATTAATGGTCCTGCAAACACAGTTACCACACTTCTTGGCTGGAACCAGCTCTTACGTTTCTTATACTGAAGGAGAGGAGGTTCTGTTTTATAACTAAATATAAACCTACAGTGAGTATTCGTGCAGAAGTCATTTCTGTCACACTGGGAATGGCTGAATGTGCTGATGAAGTAATGCTAAAGACAGCCTTATGAACTTGTGAACTTCAATGTTTTGGTGGGACTGAGAGAACGTTTGCTTCTTTTGGTTTATTTAAAAAGAAAATGATACAGCAAGGAAGCAGTTTTTTTCTCTTCTTGGTTTCAAGACTCTATTGCCTGATTCTGTTTCACTGTGAAATTAACTATCTTTATAAATGCTGGAATTTAAGCACATGCCTGGTTGTTAGTTTTATAAATGTATATTTTTATGCACTCACATTTTACTCATTCCTTTCTCAAATAGTAATTACTGTGTATTATTTGTGCACTGCCTATAAACGTGCCAGTCCTGTACAAACAAAGAAAATGACATGGTCCCAGCCCTGAAGAATTTACAGTCTAAATGTTTGATCATGCAGAGCCAGGTGTCCACACTAGCAGATCTCTTTGTATGATCAGGGCCTAGTAATGGACCATCACAGCATATTATAGTGATTTTATTTTTTAAAAATCCTATTATTAGCCTTTTATTCACGTCAGCTTCATTCCATTGGTTGGGTTTATATAGTTTTGAATCAACTGTAAATTTTAGGTTAGAATATACATTGTAACAATTGCCTATGGGTGGTAAAGTTGGTAATTACATGCTGCTTGAACTGGCCAGCACATTTACAGAAGTTATGAGATGCTAGTTACAAGGAAAGTTGTGAAACCTGCATTAGAGAGAAAAGGAGGAAGATGTAGCTTGGGTCATCTCCTCTTTCCTCTTATAGTCCTTTTCTTCTTTTTGAAAAATTTTCAGCTGAGGTTCAAGAGACAAAGTCTGTGTGGATGGGAATCCCCAGCTCTTTCTTTATCGAGATGTAGATTTTCACCCACATCCTCTTTTCTGCCAAAGAATGGCCACTTAACCAGAGGATGGTTCATTTGATTTTGTTGCCACCTCATTGAGGCATCGGCTAACCTTTTGTCTCTAGGCACTGATTTATGACTTTTCCCAGACTTAGAACGTATTTAGTAATATAATACAGTAGAATCCTGTAACTTCACATACAATGTTGTCACACATTTTACCAGGACAATAATGATCAGTAAATTATGAGTTTTCAAACGATACCTCACAAGTCACACTTTGTATGAAATTTATCATAGTCTCGTGAAAGGGGTGAACATTGGGGTACATGCGGACACAATGGTTTTGGGTGCAAATCGCAGTTCCATATGAGTTTTGTTTCGATGTTTTGAAGTTGTTCAAACCCCAGTGCCACAAACAGCATCCAGGAAAAAGATTGGGCAAGCATCCAAGCAAAAGATTTCCTACAAACACCTGTGGAATGAAATAATTGTCTTTGGTTCTGCTTTATTCACAAACTTTGAAAGTGTTTGGCATATTGTTGCCTGGGTAAATATATTGTAGGGAAGACGTCTAGTAGATAAGAAACAGAAAAAGAAGAAACCCTATGCTGTAATGGCCACAGTCCAGTTCTGGGGGGTGGAAAATTAGATGTAAAAACAAGTATGAACTTAATGACTGCCTAAGTCGGGATATATCTTTAGCCCAACATCTAGAGAGGAATAATTGTGGGGACAGGAGATTGGGGTTCCCAACAATGAATGGTCTATTACTTTCTGTGTGACTATAGGCAAGACACTCAGGTCCTGATCTAACACCTACTGAAGCCAGTGGAAATAACTCATTGGTTTCAATGTGCTTTGGATCAGGACCCTAGCTCTCTGTGCCTCAATTCACAACCTGTAAAATGAGACAAATTGTGTATCTTTCTCACAGGGGTGCAGCTCAGTTACTACAGTGATCGACATCACAGAAAAGCCAATGAAGTCAAAATAATCACCTCTCTGTTTCCATTGCTGTTCTCACTGGGGGAAAAAATACAAACATAGTTACAAAAACAAAACAGATCCTTTCTACAGTGCCTCATTTTCTATATTATGGTAATTTCCATGGATAAGAGTCAACTGCAAGTTAATGTTTAATGATAGTATGTGATATGTATAGCAGTACTTAAATTAGATAATCCACATTCAGTTAAAGCAGCCTTCTTGTCTGATGTCAAAGTTAGACTCAGGACTCACAGTTTGCCACTCTGTTTTATTAGCACAGCGCTCTGCTATTAACACCCAGATAATGTGAGCACCATGCAAGACACAAACTATCTCAATTTATACAGATCAAAAGGGAGCAAACTTGACAAGATAAAGGGAGCAGAACTGACAAGTTCACCGGAGGCTAGATATGCATGGTTAATTTCCTTTCTAACTTTTATCAATCTCCGGCTAATGTTTCACCATTAGCTTATTGTTTATGCCTTAAAGTTCCTCTTCCTGACACCTGTATTTTAACATTTCAGGTCTTTTGCCTAAAGATACACACAGCATTTCTTTAAGCCTTTCTATTTTTACAGTATAATTCAGGGGTCGGCAGCCTTTCAGAAGTGCTGTGCCAAGTCTTCATTTATTCAGTCTGATTTAAGGTTTCGCGTGCCAGTGATACATTTTAACATTTTTAGAAGGTCTCTTTCTATAAGTCTATAATATATAACTAAACTATTGTTGTATGTAAAGTAAATAAGGTTTTTAAAAAGTTTAAGAAGCTTCATTTAAAATTAAACTCAAATGCAGAGCCCCCTGGACCAGTGGCCAAGACCCGGACAGTGTGGGTGACACTGAAAATCAGCTCACGTGCTGCCTTCAGCACCCATGCCATAGGTTGCCTACCCCTGATATAATTCATTCTATTTTCACACTGATATAATATAAATGACACCGTTTGTTAAAACAGGATTTAATAAAATAAAAAGGAGGCATTTACTTTTTTTTTTGTTTCATAACTACAGAAATGAGGTTTGAAAGAGGTAATATGGCCTAGTATATTTACATGGATATTAACCTGATGCCATGGGGAATATGAATATAAATAAATTATTGCATAACCATCTGCTGTGAAACTAATATGACATGATTTTGAGTCTTCATCCTGTAATTAACTAGTATAGAGAATAAAAAAGCTTAACAGCTGCCAATCTATCCCTATTCCTTGTTAGGTGAGAGCAATTATAATCATTACAGAATTTCAGATAAAGTAAATTTAATTACCTATGTTCCAGTTAGCAAGTCTGAATTCCTTCAGAGTTCACAAGTCATTGATACTGCTGGTAAATCTATTAGAAGAGTAATACCATGCTTGTTATAACAAACATTTGACTCAAGAAGGATATGATTTATCATTTTAAATGGTGTTAGGCTTTTCAGTATCTTCTCCAACTTATCATCCATTTTGTTGTCTTAAGTAGTTATATTAATCATTGATACCTTTCTAGAGAGGCATTGACTGGACTAGTAACATAAGAAGCAGCTATTTTTGAGATGCCACACAACAAGATAAGACCTTCTGGTTGGGTTTGAAGTTAATTGAGACTGCTGCATGACTCCACTAAATAGAACCCTGAGTGCTCAACTTTCCAGATCTTAAAAATGTATAAACTTGTTTCCAATTTTGAATTACTAATCTAAGTGTTGTAAGAACAACATATTTCTCTTGTTCAGTCCTTTATATGAGACAGCTTTCCTATGACTTCACTTGGGAATTTTCTGCCCTTACACACAATAGTCTGGAATTAGATTTTATTCAAACCACCTTTATATGTGTAACCCTTTGAGAGTATAAGCAAATGTGGAGAAGGATGATCAAGTAGATATAGTGTACTTGGACTTTCAGAAAGCCTTTGACAAGGTCCCTCAGCAATGTCTCTTAAACAAAGTAAGGAGTCATGGAAAAAAAGGGAAGGTCCTCTCATGGATCGGTAACTGTTTAAAAGAGAGGAAACAAAGAGTAGGAATAAATTGTCAGTTTGCATACTGGAGAGAGGTAAATAACAGAGTCCTGCAAGGATCTGCATTAGGCTCAGTGCTGTTCAACATATTCATAAGTGATCTGGAAGAAGGGGGAAACAGTGAGGGGAAAAGTTTGCAGATGACACAAAATTACTCAGGATAGTTAAGTCCAAAGCAGACTGCAAAGAATGACAAAGGGATCTCACAAAACCAGGTGACTGAGCAAGAAAATGGCAGATAAAATTCAATATTGATAAATGTAAAATAATGCACATTGGAAAACAATCCCAACTATACATACAAAATGATGGGGTCTAATTAGGTATCTTGGACTCATCCTAGAATCATAGGATTGGAAGGGACCATGAGAGGTCACCTAGCCCAGTGTCCTCTGCATGGATAGTTCACTGAAAACATCTGCTTGATGTGCAACATCAGTCAAAAAAGCTAACAATGCTAGGAATCATTAGGAAAGGGATAGAAAATGTGAAAGAAAATAGAATGCTCTTATATAAATACATGGTAAACACACACCTTGAATATCGTATGCAGTTCTGGACACCCCATCTCAACAAATCTAGATATATTATAATTGGAAAAGGTACAGAGAAAGGGAACAATAATTGTTAGGGATACGCAACATCCATTGAGAAGAGATTAAAAAGACTGGGATTGTTCAGTTGGAAAAGAGACAACTGAAGGGATAAAATAGAGGTCTATAAAATCATGAATGGAATGGAAAAAATGAATAGGGAAGTATTTACCACTTCACATAACACATGAACCAGAGGTCATACAAAGAAATGAATAAACAGCAGATTTTAAACAAATGTAAGGACGTACTTCACACAACACACAATCAACCTGTGGAATGCATTGCCTTGGGATGTTGTGAAGGCCAGAAGCATAACTGTGTTCAAAAAAGGTTTAGATAAAAATAAGTGCATCAATGGCTATTAGTCAAGATGGTCAGAAATGCCACCCCATGCCCTAAGTATCCCTAACCCTCTGACTGTTAGAAGCTGCGATTGGAGGACAAGGGATGGATCACTCAGTAAATTGTCCTGTTCTGTTTACTCCCTCTGAAGCGTCTGGCACCAGCCACTATTGGAATACAGGATACTGGGCTAGGTGGACCATTAGTCTGACCCAGTATGACCATTCTTATATTCTAACTCAAATGGAGTTGGTCCTGATTTATATAGGTCTGAGAACCAAGCCTTATTTGTTAAAAAAAAACTTTTCCATATTCCTGTACATGCAAGGAAGTCTATGAACTATAATATCTTAGTTCATGCTGTTGTGGTTGGGAAGAGTTTACTCTGCAGCAATTCTCATTTCAAACAGTAGGCAGGAACAAATTTAAGTGGGCCATTCAGATCAACTTCATTTTGTACACTATCCAAGGGCAACTCTCAACTTGGGTATTTTCAGTAGGCTAAGACCAGATGGCAAAGCAGAGTGTTTTTGTTAATTTCATTAAAAGTATGTTGCAACTTAAAATATGAAATTAATACACTCTAATGAAAGAGACACTTTCAAATTATTGTTGTGGATGCCTTAATCTACTTTTCCTCTGTGTGTACACATCCAGGTTTGAGATGTTGCATGAGCTGCATGACCTGAATGTTGGATGAGCTGGGTTCTGGTGATTTACTGGAGTCTGAAGATTTTATTTATTTTCCCCTCACAGGAGGGAGTACTTAGCAGCAAATGTGAACCAGCACATCACCGCACCCAGACGGTTTTCACTCATTTGAGCTTCTTTGCGATGTAGATACTGGACAGACTCGTGCTAAAAATACTAACCTGGCAATTATGCAAATGAAGCATGCAGACATGGAGACACGGAACACTTCTCGCTATAACAGAAAATGTATCACCACTTGTTTTAAAAATGAAACTGAACACCACACTTTGGCTTCCAAAAGAAGAAGAAAAACTTTATAAAGAAACAAAACCTATTTCTGAATCTATGAAGGTGACCATGACAATGAGATCTGATCATTCATTTGTGATTAATTTGAAAAAAGCATATATTAAACAAAACTCTTAATATGAATTAGTGTATTCTAGAGCAGTATGATTTGACAGCCATAGAAAATGAAGTCTGTACGACATAAGAATGGTCATACCAAGTCAGACCAATGGTCCAGCTAACCCAGTATCCTCTCTTCCTCCAGATGCTTCAAAGGAAGTGAACAGATCAGGGCAATTTACCAAATGATCCATCCCCTGTCATCCAGTCCCATCTTCTAGTAGTCAGAGGTTTAGGAAACCCAGAGCATGGGCCTACGTCCCTGACCATCTTGGCTAACAGCCATTGATGGATCTAGCCTCCATGAATTTATCTACTTATTTTTTGAACCCAGTATGATGCATGACCAGAAAGGGTTAAGCATCCTAACTCAAATTCAGGATGCTTGGTAGAGGTCAACAATGTAATCAGATAGTCCCTGTCTACGCTGTATTCTGTTAATTCAGAGATCAAAAGAACATCTCAGCCTTTAAATGAACTGTAAACATGGAATATCACTGTATTCAGCTCTCTTTGAAATATATAGCAAATCATCTGCGAACGGTGGAAAAACAGGCAATTGTCTTGTGTTACTCTGTGTGAATAATTACCAGGAGATGCTTAGGAAATAAACCTACCTCATAGTTGCCCTGATTGCTTATTGTTTACCCAGGACTATATGGTAAAGTGAATGCTAAAACATTGTATAAAAGACCCTTGGGTCCTGATCCTGTCATCTCAGATCTGCTTAAGCTTCATCAGGGAAAGTTTGAGATCCCAGTTAAGCTGGAACACCTTAAATATGATACTGGACATTGGCCTATAACCTCTGGACTAAATTCTAAAAGAACTCTTTGCAACTACAAAGCTCACCATCTCTGTGTGAATCCGAACCTCAAGAATTGAATTCGTGTCTGTATGTATACTGATCTTTTAACCATATTCTATCTCTCTTGTCTTTTTTTTTTTTTAATAAATTTTAGTTTAGTTAATAAGAACTGGCTGTAAGCATGTATTTGGGTAAGGTCTGACAGATTCATTAACCTGGCAGGTAATGAGTCTGATCCTTTGGGATTAGTAGAACCTTTTCTTTGGTAAGATTTTCATTAATCCTCATCATATATGACTTGGGTGACTAGGTGGAGGCCTGAGGCTGGGTTACTTTAAGGGAACTGTATTGTTGGCTTCTGAGGAACCAATGAGGTATAACAGAACCTTTTTGTGTTGGCTTGGTAAATCTAAGTACTGGTATATCCACCAGCTTTGGGGATTTTCTGCCCCATTCTTTGCAGTTCACCCTAGTTGAGTGACCTCAGCTGGCTCCCCTGGGAATCTGGTCACACCCAGTTATTCTTTCAATGGCCTGAAAAGGTACTGACTGCTGGCTGTCCGAGGTTATTATAGTGCTGTAGACTGCTGCCCATTAGAAACTGAATGATACTACATTTGTGTCAAATAGGGATCAATTTGTCATCAGATAGTAACAACTTTTAGTCATTAGCAACTGTGCTGGATTTGAATTGATGACCAAGCATTTTAAGCAAGTATGCTGTGTGTGATTCCTTCCTTTGTTTGGTTATTTAGTTTTCAGCATACTACAGGAAGGCATACAATAGGTCAAATTAGACGAGGAAAGGTTTCAGCTTGGGCAAGTTCATTATTTTGTTTTTTGAGTTCTAGGACTTCTTCTGCAGTCAACGCCATGTGGAAATATGTATTTGTGTGAAGACTGATGCTGTCTAAAATCCATAGAAAAAGCAGCTAAGAAATCAGAAATCAGAAAGCCTGACATTTCAAGAGAAAACTACTGGAATCCTTGACTTAACCATAGAAAGAGGGTGGGGTTCTTTGCTTGTTTTTTAGGTAAAAAGGCAAGAATGAAACAGATCTGTGATGAAGTGGTAATTGTCTTCAGCTACAAAAATGGTTAACTCTTCTTCACCACCATGGAAAAAGTTAATGACTTCCTGAAAGCAAATCCTGAGCTAGAGGAAAATGACAGAAAACAGCAAGGCCAGGCTTTTTAGTCCCATTGCATTTTAATGCTCTGTCTCAAAAATTGCATGAGATGTGGCCCAATACTTCCATTTTTTGCTACTCATTTTGTTCTGAACTTTATCCTCTCAGCTGAACATCAAATCACCCTGGTCAATCCAATCTGGCTAAGCCTTATAAGTCTACAATAATGTCAGAATACCTTGACAGTCTGGATGACAGACCCCAGTTCAGGAGAGTTAGAGATACTATATGTTGTGCATACAGACAAGTTAGCAAATTTAACATTTATTCTGACTCTTTGCACCTGACCATCAGGTCAGTGATAGCCTGCAGTCTCCCATTAAAGCTGCAGAAAACTCTTTGCTAGCCTGTAAAACACAAACTTTTCCACTAATTAGGGGCTGGAAACCAGGGAACCCCCACTCTTAAATTATTGGCCCAGAATTGTATCATATATTGTCCTTCACTTCTAGCCTATAAGAGCATCTCTTTCTATTCACCACTGCCCTAAAAGCTAGATACTCCACTAGAAGATCACCTTCACTAGACCACATGCTCTCTTCAAAAGTCAGAGGTCAGATGTTTAATTGTCCGCCCTGTATATACTGACCAGATGCACTCTGAGACCGTACATTTGCTTATTGAGATAATAGAATACCTTATGGCTAGAAAAGTAGATGCTAGCATGCTCTAGTGCAGTGGTGGGCAAACTTTTTGGCCCAAGGGCCATATCTGGGTGGGGAAATAGTAGGAAGGACCATGAGTGCAGGGCTGGGGCAGAGGGTTAGGGTGTAGGAGGGGGTGCAGTGTGCAGGAAGGGGCTCAGGGCAAGGGGCTGCGGTACAGGGGGAGTTGCAGAGTGTGGAAGGGGGCTCAGGGCACAGGATTGGAATGCAGCAGAGGGCTCAGGGAAGGGGGTTGAGATGCAGAACGGGATGCAGAGAGCAGGAGGGGGCTCAGGGAAGGGGGTTGGGGGCTCAGGGCTAGCGTGCAGGACAGGATGCAGAGTCTGGGAGTGGGCTCAGGGAAGGGGGTTCAGGTGGAGGAAGGGTGTGGCAGAGAGCTCAGGGCAAGAGGTTGGGGTACAGAGTGAAAGAGGGGTTCAGGGTACAGGCTCTGGCCCGGTGCCGCTTATCTTGAGTGGCTCTGGGGTGGCAACAGCATGCAGCAGGGCTAAGGCAGGCTCCCTGCATGCTCTGGCCCCACGCCACTCCCAGAAGTGGCCAGCATGTCCGACAGTCACTCGTGGGAGTGGAGTAGGGCAGGCAGCTCCGCTGCACTCCGGCCTCACCTGTGGGTACCACCCTCGAAGCTCCCATTGGCCACAGTTCCCCATTCCCGGCCAATGGGAGCCTTGGGGAGCAATGCCTGCAGGCAAGGGTAGCACGCAGAGTCCGCTGCCCGCACTTCCTCCCCAGAGCCGCAGAGACGTGGTACCGGCCGCTTCCAGGAGCAGCACGGGGCCAGGGCAGACAGGGAGTCTGCCTTAGCCCCACTGTGCCACAGGGTTGGCAATCCAGCAGGCCGAATTGAAAGCCCTGATTGGCTGGATCAAGCCCACTTGCTGTAGTTTGACCTCCCCTGCTCTAATGCTTAGAGCACTGGTGAGTATACCTTTGTAAATACAAAACATAGTTTTAAAGCAAGAGTTTTTTAATGATTTATTTGCCCTGAGGAATTGGGATGCATTCGTGTCCAGTACAGCTACTGGAAAAGTCTGTTAACTTGTCTGGAGATGGATCGGAAATCCTGCAGGGACATCTCCACGAAGCTGTCCTGGAGGTACTCCAAAAGCCTTTGCAGAAGGTTTCTGGGGAGGGCAGCCTTATTCTGTCTTGCATGGTAGGATACTTTGACCATGCCATGCTAGTAACAAGTAATCTGGTATCATTGCATGACAAAGTCTGGCAGCGTATTGTCCCAGTGTTTTCTGGTATTCAAGCAACAGCCGTTCTTTATCTCTCTGTGTTATCCTCAGAAGAGTGATATAGTTCATGGTAACCTGGTTGAAATTCAGGAATTTAAGTAAGGGGACAGAGATGGCCATTCCTACTGGGCTGTTTGCCTGTAACTGAAAAGAAATCCTCCGCGCAGTTAGCCAAGCAGTAGGGGTGGATGGGGGACATTGGCGCTGAGCTGTTTGCTTTTGGCTAGCAGGGATCTTCCCTGATACCAGCCACGCGGTGGGCGGAGGGGTAAAGCGATCATCCCAGAGAATTGGATGGGAGGTGCTTAGTTTGGTTTCTGCTGCTGCACATTAACACAAAAACCGCAGCACTCAATGGGCTTTGCTTAGCATGGGAAAGGAGGGCACCACTTTTACGAAGGTTGCAGAAGCCGAAAGACAATGGCTTACCATGGCCGCATGTAAGTCGAATTCTGTTGCCCAGCCCTGCATCTTTGATCTCTAACCCCAAAGCCGCAGGCACTCAGTATTAAGATGCAAAATGCAACCTTATACCGAAATCACACGTGCTATGTAATGTGAATAGTGTTGTTCATTGTGAAAAAGTATACCCATTATTCTGTAAAATGCATCTTTTTAAATACTTCTCTCCCTTTTTCCCTCCCACAGCTGCAAATATTTCATGCCTCCCTCCTCCGTCCTGAAGGCTATCTCAGATAAGGTGGCAATAAAAATGCACGCGAGATTAAATGTTCTCTGAGATCATGCAGTCGACCCGCAATGAAAGAGCACATCTGAATGAGTGGAAGGACACAATATCACAGTACAGGAAAGCAGCCGATGAAGGTGAGGACAGGAGGGACACTCAAGACGAATGGTGGTGGCAGGAAGATCAGAGGAGGCAGGATGCAACACTGGGGCTACTGCGGGATCAAACAGACATGCTCCGGCATCTGGTGGAGCTTCAGGAATAGCAACAGGATCACATAGTGCCACTGCAGTCCCTGTTTAACCACCCTCCCTTTCATAGCCTACTCACCTAGATGCCCAAGAATGCGGGAGGTGAGAGTTGGAGAGGTTCCGTGCACCCTGCCACTCCACCCTAGTGGACAGCTCAAGCAACAGAAGGCTGTCATTCAAAAAGTTTTGAAGAGGCCTTTTCCTTCCCTTGTCCCCTCCTCCCACATCCCAGATGGCCTACATTGTCTGTTCGCTCCCTATTTTTATAATCAGTTAATAAAGAATACATGGTTTTTAAATGATAGTGACTTTATTTCCTTTGCAAGCAAGCTGTGATCAAAGGGTGGGGTGGGGTTGGTGGGTGGCTTACAGGGAATGAGTCTATCAAAGGGGCAGGTTTTCATCAAGGAGAAACAAACAGAACTGTCACACAGTAGCCTGGCCAGTTATGAAACTAGTTTTCAAAGCTTCTCTGAAGCGCAGTGCTTCCTGGTGCGCTCTTGTAATTGCCCTGGTGTCTGGCGGTGCGTAATCAGTGGCCAGGCGATTTGCCTCAACCTCCAACCCTGACATAAAGGTCTCCCCCTTACTCTCACAGAGATTGTGGAGCACACAGCAAGCAGTAATAACAATGGGAATATTGGTTTGGCTGAGGTCTGAGAGAGTCAGTAAAATGCACCAGTGACCCTTTAAACGTCCAAACACACATTCTACCACCATTCTACGCTAGCTCAGCCTACAGTTGAACAGTTCCTGACTACTGTCCAGGCTGTTTGTGTATGGCTTCATGAGCCATGGCATTAACGTGTAGGCTGGGTCCCCAAGGATAACTATAGGCATGTCAACATCCTCAAATATTATTTTCTGGTCTTGGAAGTAAATCCTTTGCTGTAGCCATTTAAACAGATTAGTGTTCCTGAAGATGCAAGTGTCATGAACCCTTCTTTGCCATCCCATGTTGATGTTGGTGAAATGTCCCTTGTGATCCACCAGTGCTTGCAGCACCATTGAAAAGTAAGTACCCCTTGTGGTTTATGTACTGGCTGCCCTGGTGGTCCGGTGACAAGATAGGGATATGGGTTCCATCTATCACCCCACCACAGTTAGGGAATCCCTATGATCTGCACATTTCCCAGAGTCACTACCTTTGGATTACTCTGGCTACTTGCCAGTGATTACTCTGGCTACTTGCATCACAGCAGCTCCCACAGTAGATTTGCACCCTCCAAATTGATTCCCGACTGACTGGTAGCTGTCTGGTGTTGCAAGCTTCCACAGGGCTATCGCCACTTGCTTCTCAATTGTGAGAGCTGCTTTCTATTTTGGCACTTCAGGACAGGGGAAAGCAAGTCACAAGTTCCATGAAAGTGCCCTTACACAGGTGAAAGTTTTGCATGCACTGGGAATCGTCCCACACCTGCAACGCTATGTGGTCCCATCAGTCTGTGCTTGTTTCCCGGGCCCAGAATCGGCGTTCCACGCCATGAACCTGCCCCATTAACACCATGATCTCCAAAGTGCCGGGGCCCACGGTTTGAGAGAATGCTGTGTCCATATTCTCATCACTCTCATCACCCCGCTGCCATGGCCACCTCCTCCTCACCTGGTTTTCCAGGTTCTGGTTCAGCTTAAACTGCATGATAATGAGCAAGATGTTTACAATGTTCATGAGTGCTGCATTGAGCTCCATACTTGCCATGGTTTGGCGTCTGCACTGAAAAAAGGCGCAAAACTATTGTCATACTGTGTAGTTCATATGTACAACAGAGAAGACTTACATTCCTTGCACATGCCTAGCATTGTCATGCCATTTTATGCAGAAAAGTGAAGGTAAGCAGTCAGCGTTAAGATTAATATGGGAATCAACTATTTCCAGGATGTTACTTAGGTTTAGTTTTTAAACTACTGGTAAAAACAGTCCAACAGCTTGGCTTCCACAACAACGTAGTGGCAAAGTAATCAGTTATTTATATTTGATTCATTCTTTTGGCTTTAGATGAGATTGAATCAGCATGACTCTGGTTGCAGAAACCTGAAACCTGAGTCAGGATTACATTTTGAATAACCCCGAAAATAACATTTTTGATTATGGCATGCACAATCCTCAAGTGAAAATTGTTTAGTTACGGGGTAGAAATAAAATCTTACCTTTGAATTGCATTATGGCATTGCATCAACAGGTGCAAGGCAACATTACATGAGCTGTATAGATAGTTCAGAGTACATATACTGCTGTTGAACACTGTGTCCCTTAATAATGTGTAAACAACTGAAGTCCACACCCTGTTTTAAAAACCATCTGAATACATCAAATACAATCTATACCAGCACCTTTCCTGGAGTTGGTTTTTATTGGTAATTCATACTAGCAACAATAACAACAAAAATCTTAGATGTTACCTAAGCCACCTGGCAAAGCTTGGCCTTGTATCAATAGTTCTGCAGCTTCATGTTGGAGTCTGTCTATGAAGTTTTTTTGTTGAAGAATTGCCACTTTCAGATCTGTTATTGAGTGACCAGAGGGATTGAAGTGTTATCCTACTGGTTTTTGAATGTTATGATTCCCGATGTGAGATTTGTGTCCATTAATTTGCAAACTGGATACCATCAGATTATGCCTGAATAAGGACTGGGAGTGGTTGAGTCATTACAAAACCTAAACTTAATTTCCCCATTACTAATTCTCCCTACTCTTACTCACACCTTCTTATCAACTTTCTGTAATGGGCCACTCTCTTACTACTTCAAAAGTTATTTTTCCTCCCTTAGTATCCTGCTGTTAATTGATTTAATCTCATTAAACTGGCCTCACACTTGGTAAAACAACCAAGAGGCTGTGTGGACACTCCTCATTTAATTTAAACCAGGGCTAGATTCTGTTTAGGAATCTCTTCGAGATGAACTGAAATAAGAGTAAAAAAGAACAGGAGTACTTGTGGCACCTTAGAGACTAACAAATTTATTTGAGCATAAGCTTTCCCACTTCATCGGATGCATGCTTAGGCTCAAATAAATTTGTTAGTCTCTAAGGTGACACAAGTAGTCCTGTTCTTTTTGCGGATACAGACTAACACGGCTGCTACTCTGAAACCTGAAATAAGAGTATCCATGCAAGGGTTTGGAGTGGTTTAACTAAACCAAGGCAAGTTTATGTGTGGACAAACCTTTAGAACCTAGTCCTGTGGGTTACTTATTGCCTCAGTTACAGCTAAGTGACTTCAACTCCCACAGAAAGAGATGATTTTTGTGAAAGTTGGAGGAATAGCGTTGAGAACACTCAGCCGCTTGCAGGAGAACATCTCAGAACAAACCATCTTTTGCAAGACATGTGAAAGCCCAGATTAAATTAAAGTCTCATGAAATGTTGTACGTGGTGTGCTTAGATTTTATTGCTGGACTAGTCAGGAGGAGAAGTGTAAAAACCTCTATTTAAACCAAGTGTCTTTCCTAACTGAAGCTAATATCTTTGTTATATTAAAATACAAAGCCGCCCAGAAGGGGTGGGCAAGTGGGGCAATTTGCCCCAGGCCCCGGGCTCTGCAAGGGCCCCCCCATGAACATTTTTCGGGGCCCCTGGAGAGGGGTCCTTCACTCGTTCCGGGGGCCCTGGAAAACGATCATGGGTCACGGGTCCCAAGAACTTCTTCCGTTCTGGATCTTTGGCAGCGGGGGATAGTCCTTCCGGCAGGGTCTTCGGCGGTAATTCGGCGGCGGGGGGACGGGGGGCCCTCTGTGGGTCGTCAGGGCACTTCAGGCCCTCTGAATCCTCTGGGTGGCCTGAACCTAACATATGAGTGTTTTCCTTCTGTGAAAGCCCCTTTTAAAATGGATAAATACCTATTTTAAAATGTAACAATTAACCATTGTATTGGATATTTTGCATATAAACCCTTGTCCTTTGGTCTGAACATGTTTTATGTCAAGTTCCAGACTCAAGTGAATAATGGCTGCTTAGTTTTAAGTACTGTGGTCTTTAAAAAAACAGGAAGCATTGATAACGAAAGCAAGCTTATCTGTATCAAGGCTAGCAGGCAGTGCTGTCATAGTTCGTATGATAATCTTTTTCCTAACTGACAAAGTGGTATGAGATTTATGCAGACTTGTTACAAACCCAATGGGTGTCAACACTGAACTGTAGAAATGGAGGTTTGATGCACATTATGCATTTCCAATCAAAACCTGTTTGGATTAGAGTGTAAATATTGTAAGATAGTGCAGTGAACACTTAGTATTCAGTTTACAGGGGCTATGCTAAAAATATGTATTTTGCTTTTGTTTTAATGAACTCTTTCAAATATGGCAAACACACTTGTCACCTACAAAAACATTCATACCTAGAATGGCAAGGAAGGATCGGTGATACACCCTAGAAAACTTACTGTAGGGGGAAAAGCTTCTACTCTGGCTGGAGCTGGAGTAAATTTCATCTTTAATATCTATGCTCCTTGTTATTGGTCTCATTCTGCTGTAGAAGCCAATTTTCTTTTGATGATATTGAAAAAGCTACTACATTAGCAGATTGCAGAACGCAGATTAATATCTCACTTGCAAGGGAAGATCAGCTTCAGCTAGAGTTTGATGACTGTGCAGAATTCAAGTTATTTTTCCACAGTGTGTTTTGCAGATAACAATTGTGAAAGAATTTCCTTCTTACCAGCCTTTCCTCTTCTCTTTGCCTGTCTACTGCAGATTCTCAAAGTGTGTTTTTGTGGCATCTACTAAAATGGGTTATCTATAAACAGGAATGATTATCTACCTCACAGGCTCGTTGCAAGGCTAAAATCATGCTTCTAAATGAGTTGAAATTGTTAGATGAAGTTTACTTTGTATCTTTTCTGTAAAAGAAACTAGTTGTTCAAGAACACTGTTTAAATAAATGTGAATGAATAAGGCATGGAGTTTTTCTCCAGAGATCTCTACTACCACCTTTTCCCCCCAAAATTATACTCTGTGGCAGGTGCTGGTGGAGGATGGGTGAAAATAGTTTCATGGTCCTGCTGAACTTCAAACCAAATAGCTCAGTTCAATGTACAGGGTTAATGGTTGGACAATTTGCTGCTCTCATACGTAACAGGGCATTGAGGGTGAGATCCTGTGCTGGTGTAAATTAGCATTTAGACCCTTTGAAAATCTAGTCCGAAAGATTCAAATGTGTCAAATAAGCAACAAAGGCAGAAATCTCAGCTAATATTTTTCAAATGTACTTCATATTCAATACATTTCAATTTTCATGCTGAGTTATTCAGTTTACAGGATTATACTGTGTACTGAGAAATGCAGAAGTCATGAAGCTGTGGGAATGTGCATATTGAAAGCAAAACACTGAACAGGTTTTTGAACTTTATGTACTGAATGTTTTATTATCAGGCAGTTATGAAACAAATTTTAAAAATACAAAAACTATATCAGATGGCAAAATAAAACAAACTTTGGGCCATATCTTGACATGCTTACTTATTGGAGTGTCACCTGACGAATAATACAATAAGGATTTAACTCATCTTGCAATTCAACTATTAGAGCCCCAGTGCTTTATGGGTCCACTACTATCAACAGCTAGATGCCATGTCCTAAATCAGGCCATTTAGTTCCCAGCATGAACTATCTTTGTATGTACAGTACTTCAACATCCCATGGAGTGCACTGAAGTGAAGTCTGGCTTGAGATTTGGACTTCTCTAGCCCAAGTCAGGTATCAGATAATACCTGGGCTCCAAAAGCAAGGTTCTCCATTTTTCAGTTATTCAACAAATACCAACACACACAAACAATAATTTATTATAAAACTACTGAGTCCATCCTGGGATGCACCAACTCCCTCCTCCCCACCACCAGTTCAACCAAGAATTGAAAGTGACTCAGCCACTTACTTTAAAGGTGAATGGTCTCCAGCCGCACAGAAAAAGTGTGAAACCAAAACAAAGAAAGGGCCATGGGATGAATGTTGAGTGTGGGGTCTAGTGCTACCATCTTGTCTTTAATGTCCTGGGACCGACACATCTACACCACCACTACATATAATCTCTACCCTCTGACAGACACCATCAGGACATTAGATTTCCATTAAGTTAAAACTAAGGTGACCAGATGTCTCATTTTTAAAGGGACAGTCCCATTTTGGGGGACTTTTTCTTATATAGGCATCTATTACCTCCCACCCCCTGTCCCATTTTTTCACTGTTGCTATCTGGTAACCCTAGTTAAAACAGCCAAGTGCATAAATATTATATTCTTTTATCATATAGCAATACGTAGTCCAGTCCTGTGACTCTTATAACCAGCTATTGAAGCCAGTGAGAGTTTTGCCTGAATAAAGATAGTAAGATCAGGTCTATTATGCAGTTGCTTAGTAATGGCTTCATTGTGTATGTACTAACCAAGCCTAAATGAAGCTAGCTACATAAGCCTTGATATACAGCAGTAAAAGTTGTCCCATAAACCAGGGTCCTTTATTCCTCAGTGTGTTCCCGTGTCAGAGTGCTTTGTCAACACCTCATTTACTGTGGGTGTAAACCTTATTAAGAGTTGTCTTACTTTACTCATCAGCATCTCCCTGAAGTGATCACCCATTAGGAAATAAAAGACGGGGTTAATTACACTATTTAAAAATGCAATAGGCATTGTGATAATATAAATGGTGTTGATGATGTTCTGTGTGCACAGCGATAGCTTCCAGGATTCCATTCGGGAGGCAATTCTCACATTGCGCATTATGTGAAATGGAGTAAAGAATAGTGAAAAGATAACCAGTGCTATGATGACTAAAGAAAGAGGTTTCTCAAGGTGCTGCGCAGCTGAGAGCCGCTCACTATGTTTCCTAAGAAAGATAACCATCTTCAAGTAAAAGAAGCACATAACACAAAGAGGAATTACAAACCCCAGAAGAGTCAGGTATATGTTATAGATCAGGCTTTTTGCTGGATCTCCAGAACTTGTATAATCTGTACATTGGTTATCACTAGCAGTATTTCTAGATTCTATGAAGGTGATTATTGGCACCAGTTCAAGTATAACAAGGATCCATATGGCAACAGAGGAAACAACAGCTATCTTCCTCTTATGTAGAAAATGGTCTCTGAAAGGATACTGCATGAGCATATAACGATCAATGCTGATAAAGGTAAGGAAAAGGATGCTTGTGTATAGGTTCACATGCAGCATGAACCTGTTGCTTTGGCACAACATGTTCCCATATGTCCACTTTCCTTTGGAGTAGCTTGTCACCAACATTGGAAGTGTGCACAGAAATACAAAATCTGATAGTGATAAGTTAAACAAGTAAATATTGCCACTTTTCCAAACTTTCAGGCAGAATAAGTATCCAAAGACAACAATGCTGTTTCCAATTATGCCAAAAATGAACTCAATGGTATACATGGTAGGAAGATGATATTTTTCCAGGGTATTATCCATCTCCAGGCAGTCGACTGTCTTATTCATATCCTGGGAAGTTAAAAAAGTAAAATCAATAGTAAGAATACAATGACAATTACAGTGCTATTCTATTTTTTGGTATCACAACTCAGATATTTCTAGCTCTGCAAAAAATGTGTCTTATAAAGACTTCAACTTTCTGTATCAAGGTCTTGGTATCAAAAAGATGTAAAAACACAATGATAAAAACATTCGGCTGAAATCCAGTAAGAATTCTGCCTCAGTAAGAAATTGAATGAGGATTGCGGGATTTTGTATGACAACATTTATTTTCCTGAGAGTCTTCCATAAGACAGAGCACAAAGGTGATTTTGATCTTTAGCGTCCATTATGCTACGAGTGTAAACTGAAAGCATTGTGTTATACTTACCCAGCACTGAGCCGGAGGGAGTATGATCGGAGGGGGAAGAGAAAAAATACAAACAAGCAAAATCTTTCTCATAACAGCATTTTTTGGAAATCCTCTGCTTTTGTGCCTGTGGAGCTTTACTCCCACATCTTACTCACTGCTTACTAAGGCAGAAATCCCATGATTTCCAATGGGACCTTTGCCCAAGTAAGGAATGAAGAATAAGTAGTACAGGATTGAGCCATTGGTATGACTATGCTCTGAAGAAGTTTCTGTTAGTCATGGTGGTTAAAAAAAGAAAGGGAAACAAACTTGTTTGTTAACCAATAGGAATAGTTGCTATTTATGTATTCCAGTAATAAACTAATAATTGAAGAAATGGAGATCTCAGTACTTACAGTTTAATAGACCATAATATTATTTGTCTATTTTTCCCAAAACAAGCCAATGCTCAACAGATTAAATCCAAAGTTCATAAATGTTGGCAGACTCAGAGCCAGCTCCAAATCCCACTGAAGTCAAGGAAAAGACATTAGCTAATTTCAAATTCAGAATAAAATTAGTGAAATTTCAGTGGTGTATCTGTAAACTTTCATCAATTCACAATTTTTGTAGCAAACATTTTACAAGTAAACCCCAGAGATCTATTCAGCTCTCTGTATGGTGCATTATTATAATTGTAATTAATTATTTGTATGACAGAGTGCCCAGAGTCCCATTTTGTCGAGTGCGGTGAAGCTGAGAGACAGTCGCTGTCCTGGAGAACTTTCAGCGTAGTATGTTTTCTGTATTTTAGCTAACATGTAACTATTTGATTGCTGCATGCTAAGGGAAATGCTTTATTAAGGGAATATAAGCACACAATTTTGCTTATTCACTCACTTTGCAAAGCTGTACAAATACATTGTTCAGCACCCTTTTTTAGTGTAGGCCTATCTATAAATAATTACATTTACTATTTTAATTCCCTGATAATATAAATAACTCTAATAAGGCAAATCACCCAGGATAATTGAGAATAACATCCACAGTTTATTGCACCTTCTCTTTGGTTATTTAAATCAACTGTTTTATTATTCTCCTTTTTGATTTCAGAAAAAAATATATCATGATGGGCTAAAGAGCCCTTGTTAAAATTCCAGAGAGGCCTGGGACACTTTGTCTCTGAAGCAGTTCACCCACCTCTCTCCAACAATATGCAAATTATCCCTTGGGCTCAAAATCATTGCTTTGCCTTTAAATGCAGTAGATTGCACCCGGTATCAACAAATTTAGGGGAAAGATGCTTTTATTTTCCCCAAATGACACAGGTTGATTATTGTGCTGTATCTTCAATGCACTCAATATATTTTTCAGGAACAAGTATTAACATTTCTACTAGAGTGTACTTAGTGACAGTTTGTTTCCCAAGCAGTTTTGCTTTCTCCATAGGTTACAGTTATGAGAAATTCGTTGTTTCTATTTATATGGGGAAGTACATTAATAGATTCTCTAGTTCTTCACCCTTCCCTCCCTGCATGTCAACACACACACACACACACCTGGTTTGTGGGGCTTATTACAGGCTAAGGAGGGAATTTTTGTAGGAGCCTATTATTAAAATATTGGCAGCACATCACTGACAACATATGATGGGAAAATGAAACATAAGAAAAATAGAAATTAGATTACAATTTAAGCTCAAATAACACTTCCTAAAAAGGGAAATTACATTGTCTCAAAATCTGCTATACATGAGCTCCTTAAGAAAGTTACATGCTCTTTCTCTGACATTCCTATTTTAAATGTTTTATATATTTATTGTTTATATTGTCTAAAACATTTAAAATCCATCACTTAATTATATGGGTAGCTGATAGCAAGGTACTCTATTGTGGCAAGAAACACTTCTTTTAAAGCTTTGAGATAAAATAGTCATATGAAACAAAACTGTGTACACAGATATCGTGTACAAATAGATTCTTGTAAAAATATTGATAGAATCCCCAAGAGGTTTTGACTTTGATCAAAGCAACCCCAGGTACTGCCTTTAGCTAGCCCTTGCAATTCAAACAATTAGGAACAAACTCAAACCTTTTGTTTAAAAATAAAAATGTTTAAGCAACCAGATCACTGCACACTACATAAACATTCACATTTTGAATGAAAAAAAGGTTAAAATATTGAAAGCCCCATTGTTTGATATACATCCTGTAAACAGACGTATTGATCACCTTCAAAGCAATATTCAGGATACAGGTAACACAAAGGCAGAATGAAGTACACTCTTTGTTTAGTTGTTTTTATAGGGTTAGCCACACCTTTAAATTTTGTTAACAAAAGGACATATTTTAACATTTTGTCATAAGCGTTAAAGAGTATAACACTGTAACAGTTTAATATGAAAGTCTAACTCACTAAAGATTACAGCTTACCATTTTGTGGCACGTGTGCTGTCTTAGTTGACACTCCTTTAACTGTGACCAGATGAAAGCTTCTGGCTTACTAGAGTGCAACTGAACACAGTTGTCTCAGCTTATTTTGCATAGCATGCAAAGGTGGTTAATTATTCAAGACTACAGGGAAAGTTGTCGGAGCTTGCTGTGTGGGAAGTTTCACTGAAGTGGAAAGTATTGCAAAACTTATTCTGAGTCCACTAGAAAACTAATGAAATAATTCTTCTTTGGAGTGAGCTATTCAAATCTGACTATATGTGCTACAGTAAGTAGCCAGAAATATTTCTGTTGAGCATATTTATTTGTAAATGGCTGGAGAATGCTGAAAGATTTTGAATTCAGTAAACAGATGTTTAAAACTACTATTTCCTAATACTAATGAAATATTCATAACAGGAGGATATGTACAGCCTTGTGGCTGAATCGCAGGACTAGGAATCAGGAACTCTGGGTTATAATGACATTTCTTTCATTCATTCACTGACCTTGGGTAAATCAAACAACTTCCGTGCCCCAGTTTCCCATCAAAATAAGCAGAACGACTCTTTCCTACCACCTCAAGGTGTTATGAGAATTAATGCTCTAATGTTTGTAATGTAAACAGGATATCTGCACATACTGATTTACATGACAAAATGTTTTGCATGAAAAAAACTCATATGTATCTTCAAGCTTGATTTTCATATGCATATTGGATTGCTGCACTCCATTCATTTTATTTTCACACAAGTTCACTTTGCAAGCAAAAGTTTGAATGTCTTTGCATGTGCAAAAATTTGGTCATGACAGCTTGCACAAAAATTAAGGCAGATTAAAGTACCGATAGTTTTACAGGTCAGCTTGGCATCACTCAAATTTTTGGCCCTGTATAGTGAATCAGGAATATCCAGACGTGGTTAGGTAAAGATCAACTTTCACTGAAAACTAACAGCAAACTATTTTTAAACATATCCCCCCAAAAAGTTTGACTTAATACTTTTTCAAAATGTAAAAGCAATAGAGTAATTTGTGGCGGGGCCACTGGGAACACCAAAATTTCTGAAGTAAGGCATTTCTAGCCTGCCAAACCCATTGTGAGATCCATGAAGCAATTTAGGATACACCTATCCTACAAAAAAAGACCCAGATGGCAGTGAATCTCAGAGCCTGGGGCAACTGACAGGCTCTAAAACCCAGCAAGGGAGGGTGTTGCAGAACCCAGGCTCCAGCCCAAGTGGGAACATGACACTTCATTTTATAGCCCCACAACCCAAGCCCGAGTCAGATGACATGGGCCAGCCATAAGTGTTTTATTGCGGTGTAGGCATACCCTGGATCTCCCACATAGTTACCCTAACCACTGGACTAAAGAGTCGTTCTCATATTTTTCCACAGTGGAACAATCACTGGGACAGAGCCAGCAATTTAAAGTGACTCTGTAGTCTAGCGGTTAGGGCACTCACTTGGGAGGTGGAAGACCCAGGGTCCTGACCCCTTGCTCCAGTCACTCATTATTTACCCATTGTGGAATGGCTTCAACTGGAAGGATTAAGGAAGCCTCACATAGGAATATATGAGACCTCAGTGGTTAGAGCAACCTCCTGAGAGGTGGGAGACCCTCCCCATTCAAATCCTCTCCCCCACCTCTGACAGAGATGTAGGAATTGAACCTGGGGCTTTAACATCCTAGATGAGTGTACCAGGCTAAGAGTTGTAAGATGGGAAAACCACCTCCTCCCTCAGGCCATTTTGTGTGGAGTGAAGCAGGTGCCTAAATCAATTCCCACAAGAGGCAGCTAAGGTGCATTAGCTCCCTGACTCCAGGTAGTGAGTTCCATTCGTGAATTACCAGGTGAAATAGGTACCCAAGTCCAGGTTGCAGGGAGGCACCTACCTCTGTGAGCGGGGTTGGGCTTATTACAAATTCCTCTCATCAGCATCTTCCTCTAATTAACTTAGGCAGCTCCACGCCTAATAAGCCGGCTTCTATGGATCACGTTCCAAGGCACTTATCTCTCCCTATTCACTGTATAGGGAGCCGAGGCACTTATCTTGGGCCTTGTGGATCTTACCGTTGTTCCTGTGAGTTTCTAGGTGCCTAAAAGTTAGGTGCAGTGATGCTCAGCATTGCAAAGCCTCAGGCCTTTCATGGATCCCACACACAGTAACCATCTTAGCAAGTCAGATCAGCAGTCCATCTAACCCAGCATCCTGTCTCTGACCATGGCCAATATCAGATACTTTAGAAAAGCAAGGGCAAAAAAAAGGCTTTAACCCACTTTATTTTGGGTTACATTGCATCAGTAAATTTACAGTTGCAAGGTAAATCAACAGAACATGTTTTCAGCTGACAAGTGTGTCTAGAAAAGGGTTTGGATTGGTTTAATTAAATTGATTTTTAAAGTGGTTTTCTGCACTGCATGTGGAGAAGCTGGCTATGCTGTGAAGCACGAAAGCTTATATTTATTCCAGAACTTTACAAATTTATGTTTTGGTTACATGCCTATGTACATGTAAAGTTTGTGCGAGAGAGAAAGAGATGTTAAGAAGCCAAAATTTCTGTTGTATAACAGGTCGATGCTCAGTGTGGAATATGGAAAGGTATAGACAGAGGGGTCAATCCTATAGACCTCTCTCGCCAAACAAGTACCATTCATTTTAGATGATATTGTATATGAAGGGTTCAGGCCCAGGCTCACATTTATTTATTTTTAAACAGGAATTTTTTGTGAAGAAGCTCATTAGGTCTGAATTTCATGTAAACAAAGAAGAATAATGGCAGCCTCCTGAGAATTACTGACTGTCCTTAAATCAATAATACTCCACAGTGGCCCAACATTTATGTATTGAGATGGGGATGGCAGTATAAGATCAAGAAAATAATTCTGATTGTCCCTCAGGGAACACTGTAGCACTGTCAGAGTATTTGTGCAATAAATTCCCATAGGTCAGTAACAGGTACATTTACAGAGCACTAATTGCTTGTAACTAAGGCTAAACTTTAAATAATCAAAATCTGCTTCCAACATAAACAGGATATTCATTGCAATATTTCTTAGACTGACGATATCTAATATTTGGGTAGCATTAGTAGTGTACATGACACTGCACTACATGTACTGTGTCAAAAAAAATAATAGGTCCATGATGCAAGGAGCATGCATACTAAAGCCAGAGAGAGTCGTGTGTGATATCCTCACCCGTGGCCTGGGCACATTCTGTCTTCCTTCTCTCCAGAGAAAAATCAACTGAGTTTCTGACAGTCTCACTGGCACTAAAGAAAGTAATGCACCACACTCTCTTCTTTACAGTTTGTCCCTGTAACTTCAAATGATCCTGAAAATACTAGGAAAGTCCTTCCTAATGTGAAGATGCTCACCTACAGAGCCCTGTGGACTTCAGTTCAGCATACATCCTACATGTAAGACTGTTACTCTGGTCCATTAGCAGACAATGATTCCAGCTCTAATCCCTTGTCTTCCAACAAGAAAGGCCACGCTCAATTGTCTGATGAAAACTGGAAAGAAAGCAAGCTTAAACCAGGAAGAATTAAAAGGCATGTTGTTAGGAAGAGAAAGTATTATGAAAAATGGGAATGCTACAACGCATCCACTCAAGGCTCTTGCCTGAGGTGAAAGACCGCAGTCTTGTGGTCTTAGATTCTTTCTATTCTTGGAGATAGACACACACACCACACACACACACACACACACACACACACACACACACACACACACAAACACACACACACAACCACACAACACAACACACACCACCACCACAACACACACCGCCAGAAGATATAGCTCTTTTGCTTCACATTGACTGTCCAAGTGTTCCATGCTATATACCAAATCTGGATTCCTACTAGTCAACTACCATTGCCCCTGCTTTAAGTTTTCCTGTTTCTTCTAACTGATTTCTAGCTTTCTTGAAAAGTACGGACTTCAGGATCCAACCAGGTATTTTAAACTGTGGGCAGAGGTTGTGGATTCTGTGTCCCAAAAACTAGCAGGCTAGTGCCTGAAGATGACAATTTTTGGAGGGGAACCCCTCCACAATGACGTATGAAAAAGTGACTTACAGTTCTCTCCCCATCCCCCTCAAACACACAAACCTGCATGATAAGATGACATTGCAGTAAGACAAATAAACAAATAATGGACAATCTATTACTTATTTTTGGACTGGGTTGGTTAGAAGGGCAGTGATTCAACATTCAAGTTATGAAAAGGAAGAAAACAGATTTTGAAAAAGGTGCAAGGAGGAGCAGGGAAAATATGAATAAAAGATAAGAAAATGAAAAGCCCCACAGGATCACCAAAGTTTCCACTTAAAAAAAAGAAAAGTGATCTGGGCATATCAAACGGAAGCTGCAGTAGTTCTTTTCTACGTCATGCACTCATCTCATCCTGGAAACAGGGCATGTTAGGCTTTTTATCTTCAGTATCTACAGTATCTTCCTCGTGGTTAGTGCCAATGAAGCAAACAAAAGAGCAGTCATGTTCATGGTGCATTTAGTGACAATACTAAGAGTTATGAAGTTGCCATAATGGTGATTAAGAAGATTAAACAAAATGAAAGTCACGAATAGCAGATATACATGAGAAGAAGACCACTTACATAACACACTGTATGGTTTCTTCTTTTCGTCCAGATGCAGTACCAGAGATTGGGAGGAGGAGGAGGAGGAAGTAGTTTTAACCATGGTTAATTAACAAAGACAGAAATCCACAAGAGAGACCAAGGGTGAAATTTTTCAAAAGTTTATCTCCTAGTAAAGTCAATGGGAGTTTTACTGCCAGAGTTACACCAAAAATGAGTGCTTTGGAAACCCCATAATAAATCACTGAGAGAAAACTGGACAGAAAAATGATCCCCAGAGAAAGTGTTCATACATGAACAATGCTAACAGAGCGAGTAGTAGTGGGAGAACACCAAGTGTTCAGGAGACCCCAGACACTTGCATCATCACAAAACAACTTGCACTTGGTAAATCTAAACTCATAAGAACATAAGAATGACCCTACTGGGTCAGACCAGACCAAAGTTCCATCTTCCAACAGTGGCCAGTGCCTAGTGCCCCAGAGGGAATGAACAGAACAGGTAATCATCAAGTGATCCATCCCCTGTCGCTCATTCCCAGATTCTAGCAAACAGAGGCTAGGGACACCATTCCTGCCCATCTTGGCTAAAAGCCATTGATGGACCTATTCTCCATGAATTTATCTAGTTCTTTTTAGAAGCCTGTTCTGGACTTGGCCTTGGCCTTGTTCCTTAGAGCACAGGTTGACTGTGTGTTGTGTGAAGAAATACTTCCTTTTTATCTTCTCTATCTGCAACCTTTCTTGTGGTTAGTGCCAATGAAGCAAACAAAAGAGCAATCATGTTCATGGCACATTTAATGAGAGTACTCACTCGATTTCAGTTCAATGGAAGAATTCTTGCTCTTTGTATGAGGCATTTTTTATAAACTTTTCTAAATTTGCTTCTTGAGGTGATGTGCTCTCCACCCAAACCTGCAATCTGCTCAAAATGAAAGTCAAGGATGCCAGGATTGGGCTCGAAGTCTTTATCTCTACTTTATCTCTGTATATTTTCCCTGGTTATGAAGACAGTCCTGTTTACTGAGCTGACTTTGGAGAAAAGTTGTGGTTTTAATATGTTGCCTGCTAGTAAATAAATGTGGATGTTACTGTGCATTTGTTGGATAGGATGGCAGCCACAATCAAGAAAGATCTGTCAGCAGGGGCGGCGCTAGGCATTTTGCCACTCCAAGCATGGCCAGCAGGCTGCCTTTGGCGACTTGCCTGTGGAGGGTCCGCAGGTCCCATGGCTTCAGCGTGCCTGCGGGAGGTCCACCGAAGTTACAGGAACAGCAGACCCTCCGCAGGCAAGCCGCCAAAGGCAGCCTGCCTGCTGCCGTCACGGCGACTGACAGAGTGCCCTCCGAGGCTTGCTGCCCCAAGCAAGCGCTTGGCATGCTGATGCCTGGAGCCACCCCATCTGACAGATACTGTACGGTATCAGAAGATTACTAGCCATATCCTTCCTTCACATATACACATGCAATACTAAAGATATTTGGTAATTAAGGGAACAATGTGGTCCTACACATTTCATATGCCATATCTTTCTATCTTGTTTTTAATATTAGAGATATCAGGTATGGACTTAAATGTGAGAGACTTCAGCAAACACCCAGTGTAAAGAAAATTAAGGGTACCAGCTGGAGATGCATGTGACTGTTGGTCCATAATTACTTATTTTTGGAGGCTCACCTTGAAAACTATAGCCAGGCTGAGATGGGTGAGTGAAGTATAAAGTAGATATTGAGAAAAATAAAATAATATCTGCAAGGAAAGGAGAGTGGAAGTGCACAGGTACAGAAGAAACACAACCCCACACTTCAGGAGGCACTGACGTAGCGCCAACTATTTTATTCAACATTTTTCAGCTGTGTCATGATCTGCTCGGAAAATCCACTCTAAGGGTGTTTTCTGATGAAGGTAGCAGTCTGTTCAAAATGTATCTATGGCTAAGTCTAGATAGAGAGCCCAAAATGTGATCCTTATGTAGCTATTACCTAGGCAGACCTCCCACTGACATGAGTGAGAGGTCTGCATGAGTAAGAGCAGCAATACTGGGAGCCAGGTCAGCTGTAGACAGCCTCAATGTCAAAAGGAATAGTATGTAAATAAATGGCCACTGTAGTTGCCTAACAAATAAGAATCAAGAACAATTTTGAATAGGAAAATACTGGCTTAAGACCAGAGTAAGTCACATAATAAAATACAATCAATACATACAAATTGAGGGATGGCAATAAATAGATTAAATATACCCCCAAAGCATTGGATTGAGATAAGGTAAAGTTCCTTCCAAAAATATCTGAACACTTTTGAGTTTAATGGTTCAAAGCCATCTTCCACCGATGATCTGTTTCTCTTATGAGGAAAAAATGAAGCCAGTTACAAATAGAAATGATTGTTTGTGAGACAAATTAATCTTGTAACACAAGCAATCCTTTTTTAGGATGTAATTATGGTACTGAAAGGTAGCCACTGGTGGCCTTGAATCATTTTATTTTTCTGTTTCAGAGAGAGACAGGTCGTAGATATCTGTGATTTGACCCTGATTGGTCAAAATCTCCTTTTGGGGCGGTTCTTTTGGGACGTAACCCTTCCGGATTGGTAGAGGGTGGTGGGAGGAATACCTAGAGGGGTCACATGACACATCGTACTTCCTGTGGCCACCTTGACCCTAGAAGTAATACCCCCATAGGCTAGGACTTCCGCTGACAAGTGGGAGGGACTAAAGGGGTCAAGGTGTGGGGTTAGGGTTTGATTGATGATAGGGCCCTTATACTACTGTCAGGGGCCAGAGATGTGGCTGGGGCCAGGAGCAGAGCTGCAGCTGGGGGCCAGGGCCAGGGCCAGGGCCAGGGCCAGGGCCAGGGCCAAAGCAGGGCTGGGTGGCAATCCCTCGCCATCCCTCAAGGAGGGTGGCCCAGGTCCCACTGTGCCCCCCCCAAATGTTTCTTCGTGCCCCACAGTTTGATGACAACTGGTGTAAGTTTCCTGAGATCCCATGTACAGCACTCACTCCACATTTTCCTCTATTTAAGTCTTTTCAATGAAAATGCTTCTTAATAAATATGTTCAGATTTTGTTATGAATATTGCATATTGTTTAGCTATGAAAATTGCATATCTAGGCTGCTCTTTTGTTGAAATGTAGGTGGTTTTAATCATTTAGGTGCCTTATGCTGTGAGTTCCTTAGACCACAGACTGTTTTTAAGGAGGCCTTGGAAAACGCCCAGTGCACAGCAAGCAAACAGTAAGCAGGACTGTACTTAGGATTTATGGGGCCCTATGCAGTATAATTAACGCTGGTGCATTCAGCTATGTGAATACTGGTGCCCCTATACAGCTCCAATACTGGTGCCCCTATGCCAGCGCAACTGGTGCCCCTATATTGGAGCTTTGTGAATACAGTTCCTGCTACCACCTTAAAAAATCCTCAAAATCTGTCTCATTCCAATTCTTTCCATTCAGAAAAAAAACAAAAACAAATAAAGCCTTTCTTTCCTTTCCTTCAATTCCACCATTCTTGAGCCTATATTTAACAAATTCACCATCAAGAGAGTTGCTTGTCAACAGTTACTCCACCTTTCCCCTATACTTACGGCAGGAAACAATAATACATGCAGAATTGTTTGTAGGAGCAGGGCCTTACTATGCTGTGCATAAGGCCTGATCCTGCAACTTTTATTCATAAAAATTGTCCCACTGATGTAAGGGTTATGGGACCATGACTTAACAGCAGACTTGTATAATGGAAGGTGCTCTACACTATATGTACCGTATCTGTTGGCAGATAGGGACTGATAAATAGAAAGAGATTTAAAGTGAGTAGAAATTAACAAGTCCTACAAATACTGTTTCCAACACTATTTATTCAATATTCACTGTGTCAAGTTATAACATGCTTCTTAGCTCCCAGCATGTATGGGTTTAAGGGAGAGTCCTGATTCTCTTTCTATCACATGGGGGATCTGGATGCTGCTGCTGCAAACAGGGCCAGCTCTACAGTTTTCGCCACCCCAAGCAGTGCACGGAATTGCCACCAGGGGCAGGGGGGCAGTTCGTGTGCCCTTAGGATGGCAGGTGCGTTTCCGCGGCGGCATCAATTTGGCAGCAGCTTCTATGTTTAGCTGAAGCCACCCCGGACAGCTAAACATAGAAGCTGCTGTCAAATTGCCGCCACCGCAGAAACGCGCCTGCTGCCCTAAGAGCACACAGACTGCCCCCGCCGTCCACGGCGGCAATTCAGCACGCTGCTAGGGTGCAAAACAACAGGGACTGCAGCCCCTTGCAGAATGCCATCCCGAGCACCAGCTTCGAATGCTGAGGGAAACTGCTGCAGTGGAGGCTACTTAGGGTGAAGGCTGTGTCCTCTCCCCTCCCAGCATGCTGACAGCTGGAAAGGCCTCTGCTATTTGTTACCAAAGCCCATATCGTCACAGGTATTTAGGCATCTGACTCCCAGTGAAATCAATGGAAGTTAAGTGCCTAAATGCCATTGAGGATCTAAGCCCAAATGTTCTGGACTGCTTTCTAGTTTTTGTGTTAAAGCCAAACCTGAGGAAAGGCACTTCTGAACTATACTTTGGGGCTTCATTTTACCTTCCCCAGCTGGCATATCTGTCCCTGGCTTACATGCATCAACAATGAATTCAGTGCTGTACAAGATAAAGTTTAAGTCAGCCCCTACATTTAGCAGCTTATAATCTAAACAAGAGGCACCAGTAGTGTAAACAAGATCCCTGGCATGAACACATGATATGGTACAAAATTTAACATATGAACCATGGTAGGAATCACCAAGGGAAAACTGAGCTATTGCGTACATTTGCATCAGTTTCATCACAGCAAATTTATATCTGTTTGGGGATTTTAGTAGCTCACTTCACTATTTGTCAACTTTGTTTGGAAATATTTTTATTACAAATGCAAAGTACACCAGGGAGAAAGAGAAAACACACAGGGAAGAAAAGTTATTGACATCTGCATGTTCGGCAAACTAATTATTCCTGCTGTGCAGCTGCATTCTTGAATTTAACCCAGGATTTGCATGCCTCATCTTTAAAAGATGAGTTTAAAGAGCATGAAGTCATATAGTGAAATTGCTGTTACGTAGATAGCTGTAAAATATTTAGCATGAATAAAGCTAAAACAAGCAAAATCGACAGAATTTAATGACACATTAACTTCCAACACTTCTGAAGTTTTCAAAACAAGCAGTGCACAAATGTATTCAGTGGTACCTCACCTTGCTGAATTATGCAAATGAAGTCTCTAAAAACTTATCGGCTATAAGGAAATTAAAGAGGAAAAAAATCAGGCTACAAACAACCGTTGAACCTCCTTATTGGTCTGTTCTGATGATTTATATGGAACAGCTGTCTTTATTTGTTTATTAAACCAGAGTGTATAGAAGCTAATCTCATATTTCTCCTAGCATGGTAAGGACAGGAAGGAATGGAAAACAGAACCAGGGCAGCATAAGTGGTTCCAGCTTTCTCAAGGGTTGTTTTCTCTGCTGTATGATTTGCAGTACTTGTCCGACAAAAGAATAGTTAAATATGAATACATATGAAGTGAAATTGGAAACCAGCAAAGATTGAGACCATGCTGAAAATAAGTGTGAAAGCTATGTCTGTCTCTTGAACTATTACATAGCCTTTGAAACATTTTTGCCGGAGAAGTTTTTAACTCAAGGCCATGACCAAGAAAAATACAGGAATGACTAATAGCAGAATGATCCACAACTTTGTATAATGACAGCATGCAACTTCTTCAAAAAGCTCTGCTGATTTCACTGGGTAACTAAGAAGAATATAATGGCCCCTCTTACACAACTAGGAAACAGAAACAATGTACACACATAGTAGTATGGAAATAGTATCTGTCCAACTTAAATATAGACAATCTCTCCAAAGTACCGGATGTCATGACTTGTGCAATATAAAAGCAGCAATGGAACCGTGATAACAAAGCAAATGTGTCAAAAGCAAATTGACTATGAAAATATCAGTTGACTGCCATTATTTCATTGTAAATGAATTAATTTCTGAAGCCACAGGATTTACAAGCCAGCTTAGTGAATATCTGCTGCCATGCAATAGAATTTAATCCTCATATACAAAAGTCTGTTTTGATTGAGTTGTCGTTATTCAGTATGAGAACTTGTTTTGATTCACAGAGGTTAGACAACAAAAAGGCTTAAGATATATTTTCCTTAAATGACTAGATCTAGCAGCAACATAAAAAAGACAGCATATTATACATAACCATCATTTTACACAGCTACTTTGATAAATTTCAACTTCATAAAGAGAGCAAGTAAATGAACTAATCTCAAATCTACATGTCTTTAGTACAACTGAATTGTCAAATTCAGCATAAAATGTATTCATGGACCCTGCAAGACATTGAGCCAATCGTGCTGATGGGTGCAAATTAAACACTTTTGCAGCATGTGCGCACATTAACACTTCTTACACAGTCCATTTCCAGTTGACAGCCAGAATTATACTGGACGGAAAATGTTATATGACTTACCTGTTCATAATGGGATCTGTGAAGCTATTTACCCCTCACTCCTGTGTCACCTTGTGTGTTTGTTTTAAAAGAGAGGTGTTTTATTAACAAAGCAACATGACCCATTTGGTGGCAGGACTTGTATTGGCAGTCTGAGTGTGGAGTACCTCCCCCATAAATGGCAGGCAAAAAGCTTGTCGCTCCAAAGCCGCTCCAAGACCTGGTATTATCACTTATGTGAAACAGCTTGTTGGGATTACAAGATGTTGGCAGAGTTAAAATGTTTTGACTATGCTCTCCACATTCACATTTGGAGTCATTTCTCAGATTCCACTTGGTCACACTGCCACCAGTCTTTCCCATCCCATCTCTCACTCAAATTAGACTATACCAGTGTTTTCATTTGAGGTCAGTGCCTGAGAGGTGTCATTCTGAAGGAACCACTCTCTAAGATTATTGGCATTTCCCACTATTTTGTTGCTTTGGAGTCTTTCATAGTGATATTTTGGGGGAAGGGATTTTCAGAGAAAAAGCTGTTTCTAGACTTTGGCTTCCTGGGTAGTGGAATGTGATCTATTGGATCATTCACCTGTTCCTCCACCTCCTTTTCACTGAACACATCCCACCTCACTGAGGGTCAGTTTCAAAGTCCCTGAGATGATCCTACAGGATTGACTGAGTTCAGTATCAGTCTGCGTGCATGGCTCGAGCATGACCCTACTGAGGTACAGTACACTACAGTTGACAAACAAAGGGCGAGACAGGTTGCTTGAAGTGTTTTAGGGTCAGCTCCCCATTTTGTATTGGCCAGTTTCTAGAGTACACCATTCCTGGAGTTCACTTTCTTTTTCAGCTTCTTGACATGGTCTTTAAATGTCAGTGTTTGGTCTAATGTGACTCAAGGTATGTCGAGAGCTGGGATGGATAGAGTCAGGCTGAGGTCAGAGCTGGAGATCAGAAATAGTTACTAGGATGGAATCAGGAGGTAAGAGTCAGGCTGGATCAGAAAGAGAGGGGAGGTCTAAAGTCACAACAGGCCAGAAGTCTGTGTGGTTGCCCAGACCACTTCCTAGGGCACCCTCCAGAGTTAAATAGTGAGCATGGCCAATCAGAAGGCCACATGGTGCTGTCACTCGGATCGCTGCAGGCAATACTTCCTGTGTTGCCTAATCTCCACAGTGCTCCTTGGATATAGCACTGCATGGCCTGCCAGTGATGATGTGGGAATGTCCATTGTCCCAGGCTCTGTGGCCCTAATTCCTAAAGTCTCCCCTATGCTCTTCTATTTACTGTTATTAACATGATAAATGTTATTAACCTATTTCCTAGAAATCTGTTGTGGTAGGAGTTCTTCTGCTGCATGGTGTGAAGGGTAGCAAACACACTAACCATAGTAGCATGTGACCAGAAGGCACAGAGGGCAGGAAACAGACTTCACATACGTTGGCAGGCTCTAGCACTACTCCTGTCTGGTTATCCACATCCCCAATGTATATGTACCATACCTTGTGTATGGAAACAATGCATGTATTGCAATACAAAAATGAGGGAAGTGGCCAGTCATATATGAATGCTCTCAGAAGAACTGGGGCAAATTGTCCTCATAACTTCAACTTCCCGCATTGACTTTAACCACCATTTATAAGTGCCATGCAGCCATAGATGTTGCTTTTGCTGTTCGCAGCAATATACAGTCCAGATTTTTAAAAACATAATTAACGGAACAGAACTTAACATGTCCTTTCCCAGGTCAGTATATATGAAGCTGTGGTTCTCCTTACTGTTCTCCTTACTGTTCTCCAAGGTGAAGGAGTTGGAGAAGGGAGGTGGCCCCTGGTGCCATCTGGAATGTTGAGGGGAGATGGAGGAAGGTGCTGTAATGGAGTTCTCCATGGGCTGCAAAGTGAGGTGGGCCACTGATTGTTTCACCTGTCCATAAGGCCCACAAGAACCTGCAGAATCGGTATTTGCTGCTGGAGAAGCCCCATTATGTACTGGTGCATCTCCCTCTCCTTTTCCTGCTGGAACTCCTAGGCCTTTCCCCAGTCTGCTCTTTCCTTCTCCAGGCTATCTGCAATGCTCACCCTCCAGGCCCTTTGCTTGCAGTCTGATGCAGCACTGGCTTGCAGGATCTCATTGAATTTGTGTCTCAGATGCACAGGATCGGTGCTACATGCCCAGCTTTGGAACAGTCTATACCCCTTCAGAGACCCCCTATGAGTCTCACCCTTCCTGAAGGGTAAGCCATATGGCTTCACCACCTCCTTAGACTAGACCTTTGGGCCTTCAGCACTCCTGCTTCACACTGTGAGAGCCATTCAGTGGGTCCAACTGAGGTTGACTCCTGTTGGAAACTTGTACGCTCTTCAGGGATTAATGCACTTCACCAAGCATTTGCAGTGACATCATTGGCAAAACAGTTGGGCTTATTCATTCATAGGAACACAACATAGGAAGTCCTTTTGGGTAGCCTAGAAAACTGAAGTTTAAAACATAGCCTAAGTCCATTCTGGTTAGCCAAGAGCCCAGCCAAGCTGAGGTGAACTTTTTAGTTCAAGCTTCATCTTTCCCGCCATCATCAGACTCCAGGTGGGAGCCCTGACAGCTTCCAGCAATTAACTCTTATTCCCCCACTTCATACCTCTCCAGTCCCTTGTTCCTGAGCTGGGGATTGTTGCTCAGTTTCCCTAAGGAGAGGCGGGGATGTCCATATCCCTCGAGGTCACTGGTTGCTAGGTGTCAGTATCCAAGCAATTGGATTTGTAAATGCTTCATTGATATAGGAACCATGACAAAGTTCCTTCTCTGCCTTGGTGGGTCCTGCGCTTATAGGTGGATTTGCTCACCTCAGAGATTCACGGCCAAGTTTGGCCATTTTTGCTAGTGGCTCAAACCTGCTGTCCACTCAGCTAACCTTATCACTGGCCAGCATGGGGGAAAGGCAGGAGAACAATCCCCACAGTCTCTGTGTCCCACCTAGTGGGTCGGGGACAGGCCAGATCCTTTTCCAATTTAGACCTTCCCTTCTGGTGTTTCTCACAGACCAGATCTACTCCTCCTGTGTCTGATCAGGATTTCGGCAGATGGGGGGAACCCAGGCCCACCCTCTACACTGGGTTCCAGCCCAGGACCCTCTGAATAGGAGATGTCTGCAATGTTCCCTCTATCAGCTGCGTGACAGCTACAACTCCCTGGGCTACTTCCCCATAGCCTTCCCCCAGCACCTTCTTTATCCTCAGTGCAGGATCTTCCTCCTGAAGCCTGTCACACTTGAAATCTTCACTCCTCCAGCAGCACACCTTCTCACTCCTTGCACGCCTCCCCTTACTAACTGATGGGAGGTTCTTTTTAAACCAGGTGTCCTGATTAGTCTGCCTGCCATAATTGATTCTAGAAAGTCTTAATTGGCTCCAGGTGTCTTGATTAGCTTGCCTGTGTTAATTGGTTCCAGCAGGTTCCTGACTGCTCTAGGGCAACCGTGCTCTGGTCACTCAGAGAACAGAATCCCCCTGCTTCTCCTGGGGCCAGGAGTAGCTCCTCTCCCTTCAACGCTCCGCTGTAGAGGAAGGAGGGAGAGGGCTGCTGCTGCTGCTGCTGCGTTCCTGCTGGGCACTGGGCCCTCGCTCGCTGCTGCTGTTACTGCTGCCTGCTGTTCCTGCTTCTGCTGCTCCCCTGGCTGGATTAGACACCACCACCCACCCCTCTCCTCTGCTATCTGCTCACTGGCTGGCTAGTAGATTCCCCCCCCCCCTCGGTTCCTGCTGTTACTCCACCTACAGCCCTTGAGGGGAGGGGGGGCTGCTGGCCTGCTCCCAGAGAGGGGGGAGTGAGGGACCCTGGCTCTTGTTGCTGAGGACACCTTCTGAGCTGGGGGTCCCTCCTGCCTGGACACCAGACCACCACCACCTGGAGCTGCTGGGGCTGCTGTGGCAGTTGCTGGGGAGCTGTTGGAGCCCGGAGGAGGTGAAGGAGGAGGAGGAGACCGCCCGCTGCTGGAGACCACGTGAAGACCACTGTGGAGGGGGTATTCCTGGACTGAGTCCTCTTTCAACCTGTGCTCTTGTGGTGGGGGTTTGGACTGTGTCTGTTGGGACACCGGGGTGTGGCGTGGAGCCTGCCCCCGGTCCATCTGTGTTCCCTTTCGCCCCCACCACCATCGTTGCCCCCTCCACCACCCCCGCTGGCTGTTTTCCTTCGCCTTTGGACTCCTGCCTCTGGGACTGAGCTGCTCGCCTGACCCACCACGCCCACTTCCATCGTTCGGGCCTGCAGCAGCAGCAGCCTACCATTGACTTTTGCACAAGTGCCTGTGGGCGCACCACCTTCCCCTCCCCCTGGACTGGCCCCTTTCCTTTTTTGTCCGCCCCACCTATTTCCCTCTGTGGCCCTGCTAGTTCTGCCCCAGCCCTGCAGCTATCCCCGTGGTCCCTCTGCCCCATTCCCAGCTAGCCCTTCTCCCCCACCCTGTGCTCCCCCAGCCCTGATTGGTCCCTCCCCTCGTGCGCCCACGCCCCCCCATGCGCTTGTGCCCTTCCCCCATTTGAGTTTCCCCTTGTTCACTGCACCCCCCGCCCATCTGCCATTGTCCCCCCTGATCCCCCAGTGCAACTGGAGGAGCCGGAACTCCCCTCTGCGTCGGTGTCCTGTCACCCTTCCACCCCTAGGTCCTTGGTTGCTCCCCACGCCCCTTTAGCCTTCCCTTTCTGGCACCCTCCTCCCCTGCCTGCAGCCTAGCGGGGAGGGGTGGTCGCCTCCTCTCCTTCCCCTCCCCTCGCTGTTTGTCCCCTCTCCCGCTCTCGTTATGGCGGGGGACGCGGCGGGGGAGACCCCACGCGATGCTCCCACTGCCCCTCCTCCACCTGCCCCCATGTCCACTGCCCTAGCCTCCACCTCGACCGCCGCTGCCGATCCACCTACCTCCGCCCCTGCTGGGGCACTGGCAGCGGCGAGTACCGGGGAGACCTCCGCTGCTGCCACGTCCCTCCCCCCTTCCGATTCGGGGGGAGCCCCCCCAGCCGGTGGGAAGGTCGGGGTGGGAAGAAGGGTAAGGGCCCCGCTAAAAAGGCCAGGCCCTCCATGGCGGAAACTGCCCCCACTGCCGCAGCCCCGCTCCCGGCTGCGGCATCCCTCCCCGCTATTCCCTCCACCAGCTCTGCGGGTGTCCCTCCCCGGCCCCCAGGGCGTACGCCCAGGTGGCGGCGGCCCCCCCGCCTGCCGCCGCTCCTCCGACCACCGCTTCCACCACCATCTACAGCGGCCGGGGACCCTTTCCCACCTTGACCAGGAAGCACGGCGTCCGTTGCCTCCTGGTGCCCGCCTCGCCCCACGTGGAGACCTACGTGCGGGCGTTGGCGAGGGTGGTGGGGCCCACGGCCATCGTGGCGGCCTCCAAAATGTACGGGAAGGTGGTCTTCTTCCTCGCATCGGAGGCCGCCGCACAGGAGGCGGTAGAGAGGGGCCTAGCGGTGGGGGGCGTGTTCGTCCCCTGGAGCCGTTGGAAGACCTGGGGGTCCGCTTGGTCCTGACCTCCGTCCCTCCTTTCCTGCCCAATGCCGCCCTGTTGCCGCCCTTTCTGCCCTGGGGCGCCCCATCTCCGTCATCAGCCCTCTCCCCTTGGGCTGCAAGGACCCCGCCCTCCGTCACGTCCTCTCGTTCCGCCGGCAAGTGCAGCTTCAACTGCCGCCGGCGGCGCGTGGCGGGGAGGCGCTCGAGGGGTCCTTTCTGGTCCCCTACCAGGGGGCCCACTACCGGGTGCACTATTCGACGGGGGAGGCCCGGTGCTACCTCTGCCGGGCGATGGGGCACGTCCGGAGGGATTGCCCCTTGGCCCAGCACGGAGGAGCGTCCGGGACCCCTGAGCCCCGGCACGGTGCCGGCCCTGTCATCACCGGCACCCCTGGCTGCCCGGCACCCGAAGCTGCCCCTCCTCCTCCTTCTCGGTCCATCGCTGTGGAGGAGGGTGCAGCGGGGGGATACCGCCGGGCGTGGAGAGAGGGCTCATCCCAGGGGGAATCTTCCCTCACTTCTGCCGTCCCACCACTGCCTCCGGAGTCCCTGAGCCATTGCCCTTGCCCCCCGATCCGACCCCTGTTAGCCAGCCCCCGGATGATGCCATGGAGGGCTGGTCTTTAGTGCAGGGGAAGCGGGGGCAAGCGGAAGGCTCGAGTCTCTCATTACATCCTTCAGATTCGGAGGCCCCCCGGAAGAGCAGGAAGGGGGGCGCCGATGACGAGCCTTCCGCCTTGCCCCCTGATGACTCCCATTCTGTGGTGCCGGCTGGGGACGTCGTGGCAGCACCGGAGGGTAACGCCGCCCCTCCTCCGGGGTCCCTTCCCGTGGAAGCCCCCAAGGGAGCCTCTCTCGCCCCCCTCCCACTCAACGCCTCTGCGAGTGCCGAGGTGGGTGTCGCCTCGGGTGCTAGCGAGGAGGGCCCTGGGGTGGTGGAGGGCGATCTCCCTTCCATCTATGAGGAGATCGAGGCCCTGGGTCTGACCCCAGTCACGCAGGGGGAGGACGACCCTCTGCCAGCCAGCGGGCCTCGATCTGGGCGACCTCACCCCGGTCCCCCTGTCCCCGAGTTCCTTCCCCTGACCGCTGCTTCTGCTCCCACCTCTGAGGGTCCCCTGGATTCCTCCATCGACCCGGCTGCGGGTGGCCCCTGTTGCTGGCCGCCGAGCCCATTAGGGCGACGGCCAGTGCCCCGCTGCCGGGACCCGGTTCCCAGGGGGTGTCCTTCTTGGGTGTGGAGGACCCGCCCTCCTTCCTGGGCGGGGACCCCATTGACAAACATCTATCTCTGGATGCCGAGGCTGCCCACGTGCCCACTGTGGCTGCGCCGGCATCATTAGGGGTCCCCTTCCCACTTCCCAGATCCCTGAGCCTGGCCAGGAGGAGCCACCGTCCAGTGGCTCACCTATGGGGCTCAGGATCCAGGTCCTGCCTCTGCCCCCCCCCCCAGATTCTCCCTGATCCCCGCCCTACTCCTGTTAGCCCTGTCCTTGTCCCCCCCACCTCCTGTGATGCCAGTGTGCCGCCCTGGGAATACCCCCCAGGGTGCGGCTCCGCTAGTTTTTCCTTTCCCGACCCACCAGGGGCTGCTGTTCTCCTTCCGCCACCCCTTGTTGAACCGGGGAGCGGGGCGGGTCGCGTGGCGTCGGCCCATCGGACGCCACGTCGGGGGTCTGCCCCCTGCCTGCCCGCCTCGGTGGGCCACGGGGCTGTGACGGGGCCCCACTGGGGGACAGTCATCGATCAGTGACCCCGCCCCCCATGCGCTGAGGGAGGAGCTGCGGGAGTTCCTCGAGGACGTCCGTGGCTCCCGTAACAAAGTCCAGCTTGCGCTCCAGCGATGGGGGGATTTCCATCAGGTCCTCCGGGCCGCGAGGGCCCTCATGGGGGAGGGTAAGAGGACCGGGAAGCAGGCCGCCGCGGCCTACCAGCGGGTCCGCCTCTTCCGTGACTCTTTAGTCACCTATGGGGTAGGTCACGGATTGCTGCGCGGCCTGCGGAGGCTGTGGGCGTGTCTGCTGGCGAGGATCCCCCCCAGCCCTCCTCATGGCACCGATCATCTTTGCCACATTAAAAACACCCGGGGCTGTAGGATGGGTCTCCGCAGGAACCAGGTGCTCTCCTACCTCCGGGAGGGGGGGTACTCTGTGATTTTCCTGCAGGAGACCCATACGGATCCGGCCGCTGAAGCTAGCTGGCGGCTGGAGTGGGGGAACGAGGCCTACTTTAGCCACTTCTCGGTTTGCGCGGCTGGGGTGGCGACCCTGTTCTCCCCCGACCTACGGCCCGAGGTGCTGGGGGTCGCTGAGGCTGTGCCGGGCCGCCTGCTGCACCTCCGGGTCCGCATGGAGGGGCTTGTGGTTAATCTCGTCAATGTTTATGCCCCGACATCGGGCCCGGAGAGGTTGCGTTTTTTCATCAGCAGGCGTCCGCCTTCCTCTCGGCTCCCTGGATCCTCGTGAGTGCCTGGTCCTGGGAGGGGACTTTAATACCACCCTTGAGGAACGGGACCGCTCGGGGACCGAGCAGTGCCCGGCCGCGCGGACGTCCTCCGGGAGATTGTCGAACGCCACTCCCTGGTGGACGTCTGGCGCGACCACCACCCGGACGACGTCTCGACGTTCACCTTCGTCCGGGTGGAGGCCCATCGGTCGCGCCACTCCCGGCTGGACCGCATTTATCTGTCACGTTTCCACCTTTTACGGGCCCACTCCTCCGGCGTTCGGCCGGCCCCCTTTTCGGATCACCATCTTGCCACCGTGACAGCCTCTCTCTGCGCGGAGAGGCCGGGGCCGGCCTATTGGCACTTTAATAATAGTTTGCTGGAGGATGCGGGCTTCGTGGCGTCCTTCCGGGAGTTCTGGCTGGCCTGGCGAGGGCAGCGGCGCGCCTTTTCCCTCGCGCGGCGGTGGTGGGATCTGGGGAAGGTGCGCGCCCGGCTCTTCTGCCGTGACTACACCCGGGGCGCCAGCCGGCGGAGGGATGCGGCCATAGAGCAGCTGGAGCGGGAGGTCTTGGAGCTGGAGAGGCGTCTGGCCGCCAGCCCCGAGGATCCATCCCTCTGCGGAGCGTGCCGGGAGAAGCGGGAGGAGCTCCGAGCCCTCGAGGACCATCGGGCCCGGGGTGCTTTTGTTCGATCCCGCATCCACCTCCTTCGGGAGATGGACCGCGGCTCCCGCTTCTTCTACGCCCTGGAGAAAAGGAGGGGGGCCAAGAAACACGTCACCTGCCTCCTGGCGGAGGACGGCACCCCCCTCACGGACCCGGCGGAGATGTGCGGGAGGGCCAGGGCCTTCTACGCGGCCCTTTTCTCTCCCGGATCCGACCGATCCTAACGCTTGCAGAGTACTCTGGGACGGGCTCCCGACGGTCGGCACGGGCGACGGGACCGGCTAGAGCTGCCTCTCACTCTGGCCGAGTTCTCGGAAGCCCTCCGTCGCATGCCCACCAATAAATCTCCGGGCATGGACGGGCTGACCGTGGAGTTCTACCGCGTGTTCTGGGACGTTCTCGGCCCAGACCTGGTCACCGTCTGGGCCGAGTCTTTGCAGAGCGGGGTCCTCCCTCTCTCGTGCAGGCGAGCCGTGCTCGCCTTATTGCCGAAGAGGGGGGACCTCCGCGACTTACGGAATTGGCGTCCCATCTCGCTCCTCAGCACGGACTACAAAATCATTGCAAAGGCCATCTCGCTGCGTCTAGGGTCCGTGCTGGCGGACGTGGTCCATCCAGACCAGACCTACACCGTCCCGGGCCGCACTATCTTTGATAACTTGTATCTGGTCCGGGACCTTCTGGAATTAGGGTGTAGGGATGGTCTGTCGTTCGCCCTCTTGTCCCTGGATCAGGAGAAGGCGTTCGACAGGATGGATCACGGGTATCTCCTGGGTACTCTGCGAGCGTTCGGCTTCGGACCCGTTTTTGTGGGTTTTCTCCAGGTGCTGTACGCTTCTGCGGAGTGTCTGGTCAGGCTCAACTGGACCCTGACCGAGCCGGTCAGCTTCGGGGGGAGTGCGGCAGGGGTGCCCCCTCTCGGGCCAGCTGTACGCCCTGGCGATCGAGCCCTTCCTCTGTCTCCTCCGCGAGAGGTTGACGGGGTTGGTGCTTCGGGAGCCGGAGCTGCGGCTGGTCTGTCGGCGTACGCTGACGATGTGCTCCTCGTGGTCCAGGACCCGGGCGACTTGGCGCGGGTGGAGGCTTGCCAGGCTGTGTACTCGGCGGCCTCCTCCGCCGGGTTAACTGGGTCAAGAGCTCTGGCCTGGTGGTCGGGGACGGGTGGCAGGCGAGCTCCCTCCCACCCGCGCTTCAGGCCATCCGTGGAGCGCGGGTCCGCTGCTCTATCTCGGCGTTTACCTTCTGCCACGCATCCGTCTCCGCCGGAGAACTGGCACGGTTTGGAGGGCAGGGTGGCGGAGCGGCTCCGGAAATGGATCGGGACTACTCCGGTGCCTCTCCCTTCGGGGGAGGGCACTGGTGCTTAATCAACTGGTCCTGTCCATGCTCTGGTACCGGCTCAACACCCTGGTCCCGGCCCCGGATTTCCTGACCAACCTCCGGACGACGATTCTGGAGTTCTTTTGGCCAGGGACGCACTGGGTCTCTGCAGGGGTCCTCCACCTGCCCCTGGAGGAAGGGGGGCAGGGCCTGAAGTGCCTTCGCACTCAGGTCCGTGTCTTCCGCCTCCAGGCCCTGCAGAGGCTCCTGTATGGTGCAGGTAGTCCGGCGTGGAGCGTACTGGCGCACGCCTTCCTCCGCCGCTTCCGAGGGCTCCGATACGACCGGCAGCTCTTTTACCTCCATCCGAGAGGTCTTCCGCGAGACCTCTCCGGGCTGCCGGTCTTCTACCAAGACCTCCTCCGGACCTGGAAGCTCTTTTCCACGACCAGGTCCGTGGCGGCCACCGTGGGGGCCGACCTCCTCGCGGAGCCCCTGCTACACAATCCCCAGCTTCGTGTGCAGGTGGGAGTCCCCGCGGTGCGCCGGAGGCTGGTCTTGGCGGGAGTCACCAGGGTCGGAGACCTCCTGGACTACGACCGGGGAGATTGGCTGGATCCCCTGACGCTCGCCCGGCGCGCATGGGGCTCTCCAGACCTCATACTCCCTGGCGCGTACTTCAGGAGGTGAGGCCGCTTTGCTGCCTGCTGCTCGGGCTTACCTCGACCGGGTCCTACGAGAGGGCACGCCCCCGCCCACCCTCCACCCCGGGCCCCATGGACATTTTTATAGGGCCCCTGCCCCGTGGACCCAATCGGCCCCCTCACCCTTTCACTGCAAGCCGGCTGCACGATGTGCAGCCGGTTCTGTTCCAGACCGCCACGGAAACATCTGTACACACTCGTGCTCCACACCCTTCACTACCTCACCCTCGCGTCCCGCCCCGATACCAAATGGCGGGACCTCTGCCACCTCTCGAGGGTGAGAAGCCCCGGTGGGCCAGCTTGTACTCTGCCCTGGTCCCGCGGCCCGCTGGGGATGTCAGTTGGCGGCTCCTTCATGGGGCCGTGAGCACGGGTGTGTACTTGGCGCGGTTCACCCCTGTCCCCAACACCTGCCCTTTCTGTGGCGAGAAGGAGACCTTGGCGCACATTTACTTGGAGTGCGCCAGGTTGCAGCCCCTGTTCCGGCTCCTCCTGAAATCTTCTTGCGTTTCTGGTTGCACTTTTCCCCTCACCTTTTTATCTACGCACTCCCCATCCGTGGCCCCACAAAGTCGCGGGATCTCCTTCTCAACCTCCTCTTGGCCCTGGCCAAACTAGCCATCTACAACACCAGGGAGAGGAGGTTGGCTGATGGGATTTCTTGCGACTGTGGGGCCTATTTCCGCTCCTCTGTCTGTTCACGCATCCGGGCGGAGTTCCTCTGGGCGGCGTCCACTGGCTCCCTTGACGCCTTTGAGGAGCAGTGGGCGTTGTCCGGGGGTTCTCTGCTGGTGTCCCCATCAGGTTCCCTTAGTTTAGCCCTATGACCTCACTCCTGATCCTGTTTTTTTCATTAGTTGTCCCACGTACTTACTTGGTGTCCCAGACCTGTGGGTCCTCCCCTTAGGCTGGGGGGAGGTCCTTTAGAAGTGGGCGGGCTTTGCCCGCCCACCCCCGCTGGATGCCAATAGGACCAGACTCCTGTAGCCCACTGGTCTGGGTCTATCACAGAACCTAGCCCCAGATAGCTAGGCTGCCCTGAGAGCAAACAGTCTATTTCCACCCCATCCCACCCCCTGGATAACAATACAGTCTATAGGGGAAACTGAGGCACAAACAGGACTCAGAAATGTTACCAAAATATTCCCACTTCATCACATGTCATCCCAAGTCCTCTTCTTTCTCCTCCTTATCTGTCTCAGGTGTTCTGCAGGTGTGGAGTGGGAATGCTACAAGACCACAGCGGCAGCAGCTACAGATAAAACACAGAGATACCATTATCAGTATAGTCACAACAGAAAGTGAAAGTTAAGATTTAGAACTCCCTTCCCTTGCTCCCCTAAAGTGTTAAACAAGACATGCTTATTGACACTTCTGCTTCAGAGTGTTTGTGCACGGCACCACCCAGAGCAACAGCCCTGGCGATTATGACCCTCCAGGAAATGACAAGGGAATTGCTCCATTGCATGAACCTATGAGTTCAGGGTAATGGCAAGGAAAACAAACACCTTTTTCCAGAGGCGGTGATCATTTTAGCCGATATCTCACTCCTAAGGGTAACAGAAGCAGAGAGGGCATCCCTACTGCTGGCATCCTGAAGCCCTCCAGGCCCGTCTACCGCTAGCTTGTTCATTGCAATGATGCCTGACGAAAGGAAAGTGTCCTACCATGGAGGAAGAAATAAGCCTGCCATCCCTAGAAACCTTTGGGAGAGGATTGCCAAGCAATGAAAGTTTCATCGAGATCTCTCAGGCGGATGCCACGGACATCCCTGGGCACATAAACAAAATGCTCCACATGGCCTCCCTTACCTAATTCTACAGAGGAATGAAAAGCAGATATTGTTGTACCGCTATCTCTTTTAGTACAAGTAAAATAACAGGACACGGTTGATGGTTGTGTCCTGTTAAGTTGAGGGCACCATCAGTACATACATCATTGAAATGGGAAATATAATTACACACTTGCTAAAGTTTCCTTCCCCTGCATTGGGCTCATCTGTGCTCAATTGCCCGGACTGACTGGATTGTGGTGGAGTCTTAGAAAGGTCCTGGTTCATGGCATAGCTGGACCTCCATCCTCCTCCTGTTTCTTCTCCAACACACCAAGGGCTTCTGGCTCAGGCTTCTCAGAGGAATCCAGGGTGGTTTGCAGGCAGGAGTGCAGTCTCTGGCAAATAGTGCATGCAGCTTTTTGTAAAAGCAGCAGGTCTGTGACTCAGCACTAGATTGACTGTTCATCTCCCTGTCCTTCTGATGGATGCCACAGTTCCTGCACTTTCATGTAGCACTGATGCTGGTCCCTGCCATACCCCTTCTCCTTACCCCAGCCCCAGTGCAATCTACTTGTAGACGTTCATATTTCTATGGTTGGTCCATAGCTGTACCTGCACAGCCTCTTCCCCCACAGGCCCAGGAAATCCAGTGTCTCCTGTCTACTCCAAGCCATGTTTGGAACATGGAGCCAGCTCAGTCAGCTGAGCAGTTGCACATAAGAATGGAGAGCTGCTAGCTGTGATTTCCAAGCTGGACAATCAGAAAAAGGGATTTCAAACATTTGCAGGGCTTTAAAGGGAGGGAGGGCCTTTTGTTCTCCATAACTCCTGGTCAGTGGAGTTTGCAATTCTGTCCAGACTGGTCTGTGTCAGGCATTGTCAGACAGCTGCTGGAGAACTGTTAGGATCAACATAATGTGATGGGGAAAGGCCAGATAGCTACAGTAAAGTACTGAGAAACAGGTATGTTAGCCTATTGGCATCCCAGGGGTGGGCGGGTGAAGCCCGCCCACTTCTAAAGGACCTCCCCCCAGCCTAAGGGGAGGATCCACAGGGCTAGAACACCAAACACCAAATAATTACGTGGGACAACAGATGAAAAAAACAGGATCAGGAGTGAGGTCATAGGGCTAAACTAAGGGAACCGGATGGGGAACGAGCAGAGAACCCCGGACAACGCCACTGCTCCTCAAAGGCGGCAAGGGAGCCAGTGGACGCCGCCCAGAGGAACTCTGCCCGATGCGTGAACAGACGAGGAAACGGAAATAGGCCTGCAGTCGCAGGAAGTCCGTCGGCCAACCGCCTCTCCCTGGTGTTGTAGATGGCTGTTGGCCAGGCCAAGAGGAGGGTTGAGAAGGAGATCCCGCGACTCGTGGGGCACGGATGAGGGGAGTGCATAAGAAAAAAGGTGAGGGGAAAAGTGCAACCAGAAACGTAAAAAAGATAGTCAGAGGAGCCGGAACAGGGCTGCAACCTGCGCATCTCCAAAAACGTGCGCCCAAGTCTTCCTTCACGCCACATAAGAAAGGCAGGTGTCCGGGACAGGGTGAACCGCGCAGAGATCAGTACACACCCGTCTCACGGCCCCCTGAAGGAGCTCCACTGACTAACCCCAGCGGGACGCGGGACCAGCAGCAGTACCAAGACTGCCACCGGGGCTCTCCACCGACGAGTGGCAGGGGTCCCGCCATACTTAGGTATCGGGGCGGGGACGCGGATGGTGAGGTAGGAAGGTGTGGAGCACGAGACGTGGAGTTGTGTTTTTACATGTAACCTGTCATTCGCGCTCTGGCGCGGTGCTCTCGTAAACAGATCCGGACTTTCACACCAATCGCTCGCAATGGTTCCGGTCTTGCAGAGAAAGTGGTACGAAGCGGGGCTGTCCGTCCGATTGGGTCCGAGCGGGCGCAGCGTTGTGGCCCTATAAAAATGTCCCGTATTTGGGGTGCCCGGGGTGGAGGTTTAGCATTGTAGTAGAGACATTACCCTTTAGTGACAAGGGCCTGTCGTTCCGCATGGGGGTGTGCGATATCCTCTGTCAGGACCTGGTCGAGCCGTAAAGCCGGCAGCTGCCTGGCAGCGAAAGCGGCCTCTCACGTATGCCTGTAATTAGTTACTTCAGCCTCTTTGGTGTACGTGATGAGCGTCATGCGTAAAATATTTAAACGAGTCTCTCTTAACACCAGTGTGGCTGAGCGCAATTTGTATATATGCTCTTTTGTGATTGCAGAGAGTACCTTGTCAGGGGATTACCATCAACCGAGCCCAATCTCCTAATATGAACCCAGGGTTTACCATAGTTCACCACAAAGTGTGAGGCTTATCCGATCCCATCGAGATGCGACATGTCCGACAAACCTGAAGACCAGCCTCCGGTAATCGCACCGTCCGTGGTTGGCGTGGGGACAAATTCTCCGTGCCTAACCTGCACAAAGAAGCTGGGGATTGTGTTTCAACTAGTTTGACTATGCAGTCGCGATCCTCATTTCATAAGTAATAGCGTCTGGTCTGGATGGTACCACAGTTGTCTCGTCACTACCCCGGACCATGTCGATCGCAACCAGCCGCTCACTAAGGCCATAGATAGCTCTCTTCTAATCGACTCAAATATGACTTATAGTGGCTAAGTCGTGAAGCCTGAAAGGATGCAAGATCAGGTGGTGACGCACATAATTCGTTCCGTAAGTTCACGGAGGTCCTACTACCATCTTATACAGTGCGGGAGAGTAATGGTCGTACCGTCTAGGCTACTACCATGGAAGATGCGCGTCGCATCGTTTTTTACTCTCATCTATTGTGAACTAGAATAAGAGTGATGACGAATGACTCTCGCTATTCTTGACTAATCGAACGTACGGGAGATCTCTCAGTGGATCCTACCTGTCACAGATGGGTCACCCAGAAATACGTCCCAGAACTACGCCGTTTTAGAGAAAGGGGGATGTTCAATTGAGGATTCTAAGCACCATAGACGGCTACAAGTTAGCCTTTCCGGTGATCCTCCGGATGATTTAATAGGTTGTCCTGTGGTGGGGGCAACGTATATATCGTCTGACGAGAGACCTTCCTGAGTGAACTCGGGCCAGAGCGTAGAGAGCTACCAGACCGTATCCGGACGCCCGTGACGTCGGAGCCGGAACCAGAGTACTCTCAAGCGTTAGATCGGTCGGACGGGGAATAAAGGGCCGCGTAGAAGGGCCCTGGCCTCGCCGCACTCTCCGCGGTCCGTGAGGGGGTGCCGTCCTTCCGCAGAGGCAGGTGACGTGTTACTAGCAACACACTCTCACTTTCAAGCAGGGCCGTTAGAAGAAGCCGGAGCGCGGTCCATCTCCCGAAGGGAGGCGATCGGGATCGAACACACAAGGCTCCGCGGGCCCGATGGTCCTTCGAGGCTCGAAGCATCCCCCCGAAGGGAGAGGCACCGGAGTAGTCCCGTCCATTTCCGGAGCCGCCCCGCCACCCTGCCCTCCAAACCGTGCCAGTTCTCCGGCGGAGACGGATGCGTGGCAGAGAGGTAAACGCCGAGATAGAGCAGCGGACCCGCGCTCCACCGGATGGCCTGAAGCGCGGGTGGGAGGGAGCTCGCCTGCCACCCGTCCCCGACCACCAGGCCAGAGCTCTTGACCCAGTTAACCCGGGCGGAGGAGGCCGCCGAGTACACAGCCTGGCAAGCCTCCACCCGCGCCAAGTCGCCCGGGTCCTGGACCACGAGGAGCACATCGTCAGCGTACGCCGACAGGACCAGCCGCAGCTCCGGCTCCCGAAGCACCAACCCCGTCAACCTCTCGCGGAGGAGACAGAGGAAGGGCTCGATCGCCAGGGCGTACAGCTGGCCCGAGAGGGGGCACCCCTGCCGCACTCCCCTCCCGAAGCTGACCGGCTCGGTCAGGGTCCAGTTGAGCCTGACCAGACACTCCGCAGAAGCGTACAGCACCTGGAGAAAACCCACAAAACGGGGTCCGAAGCCGAACGCTCGCAGAGTACCCAGGAGATACCCGTGATCCATCCTGTCGAACGCCTTCTCCTGATCCAGGGACAAGTGAGCGAACGGACAGACCATCCCTAACACCCTAATTCCAGAAGGTCCCGGACCAGATACTAGTTATTCAAAGATAGGGCGGCCCGCTGACGGTTGTAGTCTGCCGTCTGGATGACCACGTCGCCAGGCACGGACCCTAGACGTAGCGAGATGGCCTTTGCAATGTTTTGGTAGTCCGTGTGAGGAGCGAGATGGGACGCCAATCCGTAAATCGCGGAGGTCCCCCCTCTTCGGCCAATAGGCGAGGCACGGCTGCCTGCCGAGAGAGGGAGACCCCGCTCTGCAAAGACTGGCCCAGACGGTGACCAGGTCTGCGGCGAGAGACGTCCAGAACACGCGTAGAAACTCCACGTCAGCCCGTCCATTGCCCGGAGAATTTATTGGTGGGCATGCGACGGAGGGTCGAGAACTGGCCAGAGTGAGAGGCAGCTCCAGCCGGTCCCGGTCGCCCGTTGCGACCGTCGCGGAGCCCGTCCCAGAGTACTCTGCAATGCGTAGGATCGGTCGGATCCGGGAGAAAAGGGCCGCGTAGAAGACCTGGCCCTCCCGCATCATTCTCCGCCGGGTCCGTGACGGGGTGCCGTCCTCGCCAGGAGCGTGACATGTTTCTTGGCCCCCCTCCTTTCTCCAGGGCGTAGAAGAAGCATTTGAGCCGCAGTTCCATCTCCCGAAGGAGGCGGATGCCGGATCGAACAAAAGCTACCCGGGCCCGATGGTCCTCGAGGGCTCGAAAGCTCCTCCCGCTTCTCCGGCACGCTCCGCAGAGGGATGGATTCCTCGGGGCTGGCGGCCAGACGCCTCCCAGCTCAAGACCTCCCGCTCCAGTGCTCTAGGCCGCATCCCTGCCGGCTGGCGCCCCGGGTCTGTAGTCACGGCAGAAGAGCCGGGCGCGCACCTCCCCAGATCCACCACCGCCGCACCGAGGGGAAAAGGCGCGCCGCTGCCCTCGGCCAGGCCAGCCAGAACTCCCGGAAGGACGCCCGAAGCCCGCCATCCTCCAGCAAACTATTATTAAAGTGCCAATAGGCCGGCCCGGCCTCTCCGCGCAGGAGAGGCTGTCACGGTGGCAGATGGTGAATCCGAAAGGGGGCGGCGCACCGACGCGCGGAGGAGTGGGCCCGGAAAAGGTGAAATGATAGATAAATGCGGTCCAGCCGGGAGTGGTACGACCCGATGGGCTCCACCCGGACGAAGGTGAACGTCGAACGTCGGCCGTGTGTAGTGGTCGCGCCAGATTCCACACCCCCCCCCCCCCCCCCCCCCCCCTGGGGTGGCGTTCGACAATCTCCGGGGACGTCCGCGGCGGTCCGGGCACTGCTCGGTCCCCGAGCGTCCGTTCCTCAGGGTGGTATAACATCCCCTCCCAGGACCAGGCATCACGAGGATCCAGGGAGCCAGGAAGGCGCGCCTGCCTGAAAAAAATGCAACCTCTCCGGGCCCGATGTTCGGGGCATAAGAGCATTGACAAGATTAACCACAAGCCCTCCATGCGGACCCGGCAGGTGCAGCAGGCGGCCCGGCACAGCTCAGCACCCCCGCACTCGGGCCGTAGGTCGGGGGAGAACAAGCGCCACCCCAGTCCGCGCAAACCGAGAAGTGGCTAAAGTAGGGGCCTCGTTCCCCCACCTCCAGCCGCCAGCTAGCTTCTCAGCGGCCGGATCCGTATTGGTTCTCCTGCAGGAAATCACAGAGTAACCCCCCTCCGAAGGTAGGAGAGACCTGGTTTCTGCGGAGGACCCATCTACAGCCCCGGGTGATTTACGTTGCAAAGATGATTAAAAAAAACGGTGCCATGAGGAGGGCTGGGGGATCTCGCCAGCAGACACGCCCACAGCCTCGCAGGCCGCGCAGCCAATCCGTGAACTACCCCATAGGTGGACTAACGAGTCACGGAATGAGGCGGGACCCGCTGTAGCCGCGGCGGCCTCTTCCCGCGTCCTCTTACCCTCCCCATGAGGGCTCGCGGCCCGGAGCCTGATGAGAAATCCTCCCAGCGCTGGAGCGCAAGATGGACGTTTTGTTACGGGAGCCGGACCGTCGTCGAGGAACCCGAGCTCTCCCTCGCCATGGGGGGTGGTGGGGTCACCGGACCGATGAACTGTCCCCAGTGGGCGCCGTCAGACAGGCCCCGTGGCCCACTTGAGGCGGGCAAGGCAAGGGGCAGACCCCCTACGTGGGCGTCCGATGGCCGACGCCCGCGACGCCGCCCCCCGGTTCACAAGGGGTGGCGGAAGGGTAGAACAGCAGCCCCTGTGGGCGGGAAAGGAAAACAACTGCGAGCCGCACCTGGGGGGATCCGGGGCGGCACTGGCATCACGGAGTGGGGTGGGGACAGGACAGGGCTAACAGGTAGGGCGGGATCAAGGGAGAGAATCTGGGAAGGGCAGAGCGGTCCTGAGCCCTATAGTGAGCCTGGACGGTGGCTCCTTTCTGGTCAGGCCAGGGATCTGGGAGTGGGAAGGACCCCTAATGAATGGGGGCACAGCCAGAGTGGCACGTGGGCGAGCCTCGGACTCTGGAAGGATAGATGTTTGTTCAATGGGGGTCCCCTAGGAAAGAGGGCGGGTTTCTCACACTAAGAAGGATTACCCCTGGGACCGGTCCGGCAAGGCGTGAGGCACTGGCCGTCGCTTATGGGCTCGGCGGCAGCAACAGAGGCACCGCAGCCGGTCGATGGAGGAATCAGGGGACCTCAGAGGTGGGAGCAGAATTAGCGGTAAGGGGAAGGAAACTGGGACAGGGGGACCGGGGTGAGGTCGCAGATGAGGCCCGCTGAAGAGGGTCTCCTCTTCCTGGGCGTGACTGGGGTCAGAAGCGGGCCTCGATCTCCTCAATGGAAGGGATCGCCTCCACACCCCGGGCCCTCCTCGCTAGCACCGAGGCGACACCCACACTCGAGCATGCGAGAGACGTGAGTGGGGGGCGGGTGAGAGAGGCTCCTTGGGGCTTCCACGGGAAGGTACCGGACGGAGGGGCGGCGTTAACCGCTCCGGTGCTGGCACGATGTCCCAGCCGGACCACCACAGAATGGGAGTCATCAGGGGGCAAGGCGGAAGGCTCGTCAACGGCGCCCCTTCCTGCTTTCGGGGGCTCTTGATCTGCAGGGTTTAACGAGACTCGGCCTTCGCTTGCCCCGCTTCCCCTGCACTAAGGACCAGCTCACATGGCAATCCTGTCCGGGGGCTGGCTAAGGGGATCGGATCGAGGGTGGCAAAGGCACTGGCTCAGGACTCCGGAGGCAGTGGGAGGGACGGCAGAAGTGAGGGAAGATTCCCTGGAACAAGCCCTCTCCCACGCCCGCGGTATCCGCCTGCACCCTCCTCTACAGCGATGGACCGAGAAGGAGGAGAGGGGCAGCTTGGGTGCCGGCGCAGGGTGCGGCGATGAAGCGGCCGGCACCGTCGCGGGCTCAGGGGTCGGACTCTCTGTTGCTGGGCCAAGGGCAATCCTCCGGCGTGCCCATCGCCCGCAGAGGTAAGCACCGGCCTCCCCTGTTGAGTATGCACCCGGTAGTGGGCCCTGGTAGGGGCCAGAAAGGACCCTCGAGCGCCTCCCGCCACGCGCCGCCGGCGGCAGTTGAAGCTGCACTTGCGGCGGAACGAGAGGACGTGACGGAGGGCGGGGTCCTTGCAGCCAAGGGGAGAGGGCTGATGACGGAGGATGGGCGCCCCAGGGCAGATAGGGCGGGCAACAGGGCTGGGCATGGGCAGAAAAGGAGGGACGGAGTCAGGACAAGCGGACCCCAGGTCTTCCAACGGCTCCAGGGGGACGAACACGCCCCCTACGCTAGGCCCTCTCTAGCCTCCTTTGGGCGGTCTCCGATGGAGAAGAAGACACCTTCCCGTACATTTTGGAGGCCGCCACGATGGCCGTGGGCCCCACCACCCTCGCACGCCGCACGTAGGTCTCCACGTGGGGCGAGGCGGGCACCAGGAGGCAACGGACGCCGTGCTCCTGGTCAAGGTGGGAAAGGTCCCGGCCACTGTAGATGGTGGTGGAAGCGGTGGTCGAGGAGTGGTGGCAGGCGGGGGGCCGCCGCCACTGGGCGTATGCTTGGGGGCCGGGGAGGGACAACCCGCAAGCTGGTGGAGGGAATAGCGGGGAGGGATGCCGGCAGCCGGGAGCGGGGGCTGCGGCAGCGGGGGCAGGTTCCGCCATGGAGGGCCTGGCTTTTTAGCGGGGCCCTTACCCTTCTTCCACCGACCCTTCCACCGGCTGGGGGAGCTCCCCGAATCGGAAGGGGGGAGGACGTGGCAGCAGCGGAGGTCTCCCCGGTACTCGCGCTGCCAGTGCCCCAGCAGGGGCGGTGGTAGGTGGAGCGGCAGCGGCGGTTGAGGTGGAGGCAGGGCAGATGGACATGGGGCAGGTGGAGAAGGACAGAGGAGCAGCGCGTGGGCCTCCCCCGCCGCGTCCCCCGCCATAACGAGAGCGGGAGGGGACAAAAGCGAGGGAGGGGAAGGGAGAGGCGACCACCCCCCGCTAGGCTGCAGGCAGGGGAGGAGGGTCCAGAAAGGGAAGGCTAAAGGGCGCGGGGAGTAACAAGGACCCAGGGTGGCCACGTGCTTTCAGTGCTGGGCGCCACGCGACGCATAGAGTCCGTGTAGCTTCTCTGGCTCCATCAGCTCTGCAGCGTGGCGAATAGCACGTGCGTGGGTCAGGATGGAGAACGCAGGGATTGGCCTGAACAAGGGGAAACTCAAACGGGGCGAACGTGCATCAGCTAGCGTGCTGCGCTGCGGTGGTTGCCTGCTGGGCCGCTCGGCACCCACTTTAAGGTCTCCCTAAAAGGTAAGACGAGATTGAAACCGCGCGCACTAGTCTCACGCATTGACCAATCAGGGCAGGGGAGCACAGGGTGGGAGAGGGTTAGCTGGGAAAAAAAGATGGGTAAAGATCCCTTGGTCAGAGGACCACGGGAGTTGAGCTGCAGTCGCGCGCTCGGTGAAGAACTAGCTGCATGGGCCTACAGAGGGCGAAATAGGCTTGGCGTCGGACTGAAATAAGGAGCTAATGGGGTCCGCATTCGGTGGACGTGTGCTAGAAGGCTCGCGGGCGCCTGAGCATGCGACCTTGTTGACGCGATACACAGTCACATTAATTAGAGGCCTTAGCTGCTGCCTCGCACGGTCCTCCACAACGTATGAAGTGGGCGTCAGTGGCGTGCTGGCTGGCATGGTGCCTCTCAGTCGCCGCACGAGCTCCAGCGCATTTTCACTGCGTAATAAACAGCCCAGCGGGTGGTCGAGATGGACGGGCGTGCACCCTTGAGGAAGACGGATGATGGGGGCGCTCGGACATAGAGCCTGCTTCGGGGAACACAGATGGAGCGGGGCAGGCTCGCTCCCGGTCAGACGGCCCGCGCATAGTCCCTGCTCAGACTCTCAGTTAACCGCCACCACACAGAGCACAGGTTGAAAAAAGGACTCCGTCCAGAAATCAGGTCTTCACTGCTCTCCAACAGCGGGCTGGTTGCTCCTCTTTTCCTCTCACTCCTCCGGGCTTCCAACGTCGCAGCAAGCTCCCCAGCAGCCCCAGCAGCGTCAGGTGGTGTGGTGACTGGGTGTCCAGCAGCGAGGGTATCGCTCGCCGCTCGCTGATGTAGGTGCACTCTTCATGCGCAATGCACGCGCTGGACGCTCACCTCCCCACACCTCCGCCGACGCTTGCTCGTGGTGAGACGTGGCAGGCGCGCAAGCCTCTCCTCCTCTCACACGAGACTTAGTGAGAAACAGCAGGAACCGCACGGGGGCGGGAATCTACTGCCAGCCAGCAAGCTGATGCAGAGAGAGAGTGGGTGGTGGTACCTAACCCGCCAGGGGCACCAGAAGCAGGAACGCAGCAGCAGTAGCAGCAGCAACAGCAGCAAGCAGCGAGGGATCCCAGCGCCAGCAGGAACAGCAGCAGCTTCAGCAGCACAGCCCTCTCCCTCGTTCCTCCACAGCGAGCGTTGAGGAGAGAGCTACTCCTGGCCCCAGGAGAAGCAGGGTTCTGTTCCCTTCACAGGTATTTAGCCCCAGGCTAAAACAAATCCCCTAGGACCCGGTACCAAATCGGCAGTTTGCTCCAGCGTTAATAAGGCACCTGGGGCCAATTAAGATATTTCTAGAGGCACTAAGATAGCTACTTTAATTAGAACACCTGGCAGCCATCAAGGCAGGCTAAATCAGGGCACTGCGTCTTTTAAAAAGGAGCTCACTCAGTCAGGCAGTGAAGGAGCGTGTAGAATGTGAGGAGCTGGGAGCAAGAGGGCAAAGGGCTGAGGTGGCGAGAGAGTATACTGGCTGGAGGACGGTTGAGGAGGAAAAGCATTATCAGACACAAGGTGAAGGTCTTGTGTTGAGGATAAAAGCGTGTTTGGGGAGTCCATGGGGAAGTAGCCAGAGTTGTTGTAGCTGTCATGCAGCTGTTACAGGAGGCACTATAGACAGCTGCGATCCACAGGACCCTGGGCTGGAACCTGGAGTAGAAGGCGGGCCCAGGTTCCCCCCAAAACCTCCCAACTCCTGATCAGACACAGGAGGAGCTGACCCAGACTTTGGGTTCCACAAGAGGGGAAGATTACTGAGGTGAGCAAATCCGCCAATAAGCACAGGACCCACCAAGGTAGAGGAGGAACTTTGTCACAATAAGTAACAGTGTCTACATTCGACCATGGCTCAATGCCACTTGGGGATGTACTGTTACTGCATTACTGTAACAGGACACTTGCATTAGTGGAAGACAAATTTAAGCATAAACACATATGCAACTTTATTGACGCAAGGTGGCTTATGTAAATCTAGCTTTCTGGTGCAGACCAGGCCTTAGATTGGTTTGTGGCATGAGATTCTTTTTATCAATATAATCTTTCATAGTGTACTAGTTCTTGTCTTAAAATCTTTTTCATATGCCACTGTGGTCAAGGAAGTTAAAGGCATAGCAATGACATTCTGCAGTCATTTTTGAATATTATTCTGTGTTTTTAGAATGTGTGATTAAATCCTACTCAGAATACCATGCTCTGTTATTTAATTCACTGTACCTTGGATTTGAGAATCCACAGAATAAGAATGGAGCTATGTATATTTATTGTGGCAGAACAAATCTTATGCCACATAAACCTCCTTTGCATTTTTAGTAAATTTCCATTTACTAGCTAGAGGCGCAATCATCAGATAAGGCAGAAAATGCAAAAGGATGGAAGTGCCAGGGGCAGCTCCAGGTACCAGCGCACAAAGCATGTGCCTGGGGTGGCAAGCCGTGAGGGGCAGCATCCCGGTCTCTGTGAGGGTAGCAGTCAGGCTGCCTTTTGTGGCATGCCTGCGGGAGATCCGCCAGTCCCGCGGCTTCAGCGACAATTCAGCGGTGGGTTCACAGAAGGCACGGGACCGGTGGACCTCCCTCAGGCATGCCGCCGAATCCGTGTTACCAGCGGACCTCCCACAGGCGCGCTGCTGAAAGCCGCCTGATTGCCGTGCTTGGGGCAGCAAAATACATAGAGCTGCCCCTGGGAAATGCAAATGATCATTATAAGCTCTCACTTATTCTCTCCAAGTACTAGCTCAGCCTAGCCTTCAGTCTTTGAAATGATCTAGAAAGAGAAGATTGGCAATATCTTGAATCCTCCTGTTTTTACCTTTGCATTTAGTACATCTTAGAGAGGGAATAACAAGCACTTACAAAAAAGCCTTAGCGTCACTGTGCCTTTTTACCTTCGAAATGTACCTTCCTTTGATTTGATGATATACAGTTGTTATAATGTCATATGGAAGCTATCTTTCTGAAACTGCTAGAATTCAGCACCTTACAAAACTGGGACAGAATTTCTTGTGCTAATCCTCTGGTTTGCTTTGTGAGTTGCCATTTTTGGGGAATTTCCACCCCTACGTTTCACAGCATAGCAGCTGGTTTCTTATTATGTGGTGAATAAATAAAATCGCATTTCATTAAAAGGAAAGCCCCTGTCTCTAGAGCTATTATTTTATTAATTGCACCCAAAATTTAGTGCAGATTTTCAAAAGCAGTTACTGATTTGGGGATCTCAATATGGTACACCATAAAGTGGACTGTTACTCAGAAATTACATCCAAGAAAGGACTTAGTGTAAGACTTGGCGTTGCTCAGATGATGAAAACATACAGCTTGCTAAAGGAGAAATATTTTTTTTCTTACTTAGTGAAGATTTGTCATGGTAAGAGGTGATTCAGAAATGGACAGCTGCAGTAATATTAAAGATAGATAGATATACACAGTACAGTTTGGATGCAAAAAATTTTTTTCATACAGATGCTATATAGAGAGAGAGAAAGAAAAAGATTTCTTGCCTCCAAACTGTATTTTGCCAGTAAACTTGTTTAATTAGATTTCAACAAATATTTGAGATATTACTACACTCTTCTTTCATTTGCTTTGGCTACAAAACTGTATTCCAAACAAACGTGCTGCATTTTAACCACATGAGAGCATAAAGATCACATTTCTTGGATGTGAGTTTTACAAGATTAACTGCAACCACTAGGCCAAGTGCCGCCTACAGCCTCTCTCCTAGATAATGACCTTTTTCAAACCACCGCAAAGCTCTGCACCCTGCTGATCACTGAAAGGGTTCTTGCTATATTACTCTGGGTGTTTTCATATATTCAGGTTTCAGAGTAGCAGCTGTGTTAGTCTGTATCCGCAAAAAGAACAGAAGTACATGTGGCACCTTAGAGACTAGCAAATTTATTTCAGCATAAGCTTTCGTGGGCTACAGCCAAATTCTTCAGATGCATGGAATGGAACATATATTGAGGAGATATATATACACATATAGAGAGCATGAAAAGGTGGGAGTTGTCTTACCAACTCTGAGAGGCCAATTAAGTAAGGGAAAAAAAACTTTTGAAGTGATAATCAAGATAGCCCAGTACAGACAGTTTGATAAGAAGTGGGAGAATCTCCCCTTGTAAGGATTCTCAGATTTCTTATCAAATTGTCAATAATATTCAGTAATATTCCTTTTATTGTTTTCGCTGAACATTCATATGTGCAATTGACTTTGTTCACAAAGTTGTATAAATATAAGCAAAATGCAAAAATCTCAAACATTAATGGAAATATGTATTTGTGTGAAGATTGATGCTGTCTAAAATCCATAGAAAAAGCAGCTAAGAAATCAGAGCCTCACATTTCAAGAGAAAACTACTGGAATCCCTGACTTAACCATAGAAAGAGGGTGGGGTTTTTTGCTTATTTTTTAGGTAAAAAGGCAAGAATGAAACAGATCTGTGATGAAGTGGTAAAGCCTTCAGCTACAAAATGGTTGACTCTTCTTCACCACCATAGAAAAAGTTAATGACTTCCTGAAAGCAAATCCTGAGCTAAAGGAACCTGCAGTCTCATAGTCCCTGTCAAGATGACAGAAAACAGCAAGGCCAGGCTTTAGTCCCATTGCATTTTAATGCTCTGTCTCAAAAATTGCATGAGATGTGGCCCAATACTTCCATTTTTTGCTCTGAGCTTTATCCTCTCAGCTGAACATCAAATCACCCCAGTCAATCAAATCTGGCTAAGCCTTATAAGTCTACAATAATGTCAGAATACCTTGACAGTCTGGATGACAGACCCCAGTTCAGGAGAGTTAGAGATACTATGTGTTGTGCATACAGACAAGTTAGCAAATTTAACATTTATTCTGACTCTTTGCACCTGACCATCAGGTCAGTGATAGCCTGCAGTCTCCCATTAAAGCTACAGAAAACTCCTTGCTAGTCTATAAAACACAAACTTTTCCACTAATTAGGGGCTGGAGATCAGGACAAACCCCACTCTTATATTATTGGCCCAGAAGCTGTATCACATATTGTCCTTCACTTCTAGCCTATAAGAGCATCTCTTTCTATTCACCACTGCCCTAAAAGCTAGATACTCCATTAGAAGATCACCTTCACTAGATCACATGCTCTATTCAAAAGTCAGAGGTCAGATGTTTCATTGTCCGCCCTGTATATACTGATCAGATGCACTTTGAGACCGTACATTTGCTTATTGAGATAACAGAATACCTTATGGCTAGAAAGGCAGATGATAGCATGCTCTAATGCAGGGGTGGGCAAACTTTTTGGCCCAAGAGCCATATCTGGGTGGGGAAATTGTAGGAAGAGCCATAAATGCAGGGCTGGGACAGAGGGTTGAGATGTGGGAGGGGGTGTGGTGCGCAGAAAGGGGCTGGAGTGCAGAAGGGGATGCAGAGTGTGGGAGTGGGCTCAGAGCAGGGGGTTCAGGTGCAAGAGGGGTGCGGCAGGGAGCTCAGTGCAAGGGGTTGGGGTACAGGCTGAAGGCGGGGTTCAGGGTGCAGGTTCTGGCCTGGCACTGCTTACCTTGAGTGGCTCCGGGGTGGCAACGGCACGCAGCGGGTTAAGGCAGGCTCCCTGCATGCCCTGGCCCCACACCACTCCCGGAAGTGGCCAGCATGTCCGGCAGTCGCTCCTGGGGGTGGAATGGGGCAGGCGGCTCCGCCGCACTCCAGCCTTGCCTGTAGGTAGCACACTCAAAGCTCCCTTTGGCCGCAGTTCCCCATTCCCGGCCAATGGGAACCTTGGGGGCAATGCCTGCAGGCAAGGGCAGCACACAGAGTCCGCTGCCTGCACTTCCTTCCCGGAGCCGCAGGAATGTGGTACCAGCCGCTTCCAGAAGCAGCACGGGGCCAGGACAGACAGGGAGTCTGCCTTAGCCCCACTGTACCACAGGGTTGGCAATCCAGCAGGCTGGATTGAAAGCCCTGAAGGGCTGGATCCAGCCCACTTGCCGTAGTTTGCCCTCCCCTGCTCTAATGGTTGGAGCACTGGTGAGTGTACCTTTGTAAATATAAAACATGGTTTTAAAGCAAGAGTTTAATGATTTATTTGCCCTGAGGACTTGGGATGCATTCGTGGCCTGTATAGCTACTGGAAAAGTCTGTTAACACGTCTGGGGATGGAGCGGAAATCCTGCAGGGACATCTCCACGAAGCTGTCCTGGAGGTACTCCAAAAGCCTTTGCAGAAGGTTTCTGGGGAGGGCAGCCTTATTCTGTCTTGCATGGTAGGAAACTTGACCACGCCATGCTAGTAGCAAGTAATCTGGTATCATTGCATGACAAAGCCTGGCAGCATATGGTCCCGGTGTTTTCTGGCATTCAAGCAACATGCATTCTTTATCTCACCATGTTATCCTCAGGAGAGTGATATAGTTCATGGTAACCTCATTGAAATATGGGAATTTAATTAAGGGGACATTCAGAGGTGGCCGTTCCTACTTGGCTGTTTGCCTGTGACTGAAATGAAATCCTTCCTGCAGTTAGCCAAGTGGTGAGGGTGAGAGGGCATTGGCGCTGAGCTGTTCACTTTTAGGTAGCAGGGATCTTCCCTGATACCAGCCATGCAATGGGGAGAGGGGTAAAGTAATCATCCCAGAGACTTGGATGAGGGGGTGAGGTTAGTTTGGTTTCTGCTGCTGCACGTTAACACAAAAACCGCAGCACTCAATGGGCTTTGCTTGGTATGGGAAAGGAGGGCGCAGCTTTTATGAAGGTTGCAGAAGCCAAAACACAATGGCTTACCATGGCCACATGCAAGCCGAATTCTGTTGCCCGGCTCTGCATCTGTGATCTCTAACACCAAAGCCACAGGCACTCAGTATAAATGTGCAAAATGCGACAATGGACCAAAATCACATCTGCTATGTAATGTGAATGGTGTTGTTCACCATGAAAGAGTATACCCATTATTCTGTAAAATGCAACTTTTTAAATACTTCTCTCCCTTTTTTCCCTCCCACAGCTCCAAATTTTTCAAGCCTCCCTCCTCTGTCCCGAAGGCTATCTCAGATAAAGTGATGAAAAAAAACACACACGAGATGAAATGTTCTCTGAGATCATGCAGTCGACCCGCAATGAAAGAGCTCATCTGAATGAGTGGAAAGACACAGTATCACAGTACAGGAAAGTGGCGAATGAACGTGAGGACAGGAGGGATGCTTAAGATGAGAGGTGGTGGCAGGAAGATCAGAGGAGGCATGATGCAACGCTAGGGCTGCTGCATGATCAAACTGACATGCTCTGGTATCTGGTGGAGCTTCAGGAAAGGCAGCAAGATTACAGAGTGCCACTGCAGTCCCTGTTTAACTGCCTCCCCAAGTTCCATAGCCTCCTCACACAGAAGCCCAAGAATGCTGGGGGAGGCTCCACGCACCCTGCCTCTCCACCACAGTGGACAGCCCAAGCAACAGAAGGCTGGCATTCAACATGTTTTGAAGTGGCCTTTTCCTTTCCTCCTCCTACATCCCACCCGGGCTATCTTGTCAGTTCTCTCCCTATTTTTATAATCAATTAATAAAGAATACATGGTTTTTAAATGATAGTGACTTTATTTCCTTTGCAAGTGTGACGGTGCTGCCCGTAGGAGCCAGCTGAGGTCACTCAGTTAGGGTGAACTGCAAACAAAACAGGGCAGACAAATCCCAAATGCTGGTGGTTATTCCACCACTTAGATTTACCAAGCCAGCACAAAACAGCTTCTATAGTACCTCACTGGTTACTTAGAAGTTTAAACCACACAGTTCCCTTAAAGTGCCCAGCCTTCAAGACCTCCGTCCAGACACACCTGTCAAACATCATGATATGATTTCTGAAAATCTTATCTCATCATATAAAAGCAAAAGGTTCTTCAATCCCAAAGGTTCAGCCACATACCCAGGTCCAATTATACTTAGATCTTACCCCAAATACTGCTATAGCAATTCTATTAATAAGCTAGAAATTTATTAGAAAAGAAAAAAGAGAGAGAGTTAGGTCAAAAGATCAACACCACATAAAGATTTGAAATTCAATTCTTGAGGTTCAGATACATAGTAGAGGTGAGCTTGTAGTAGCGCAAAAGTCTTTTTAGAAATAGTCCATAGGTTATAGTTCAATGTCCATATTCAGGGTGACTCCAGTGAATGACTGGGGATCTCAATCCTTGTGGCTTAAGGTTTCCCCCTCTGAAACCCAAAGCAGATCTGAGATGAAGAAGGATTGTGTCCCAGGCTTCTTATATATTTCCAGCAGCCTTTCGGCTGAGAAAACAATAGGCTTAACTCCTTCCCCAAACATCCTAGCAATTAGCACAGAGTAATTTATCCATTAACAGTTCAGATACAGGTTACCACAACCTTCAAAGAGACACATAGACAATAATACTATTTTACTCCAGTGTCTTCCTAAATGTTAATATTCCTTTTTTGATCTTTGAATAAAACTATATCAATAGACAAGACTTGTTTGCTTACATCACAAGATCTGAGCAAACACCTCCCCTTCTACCTCTAACAATGCAGAATTGCATTTAAAGCTCTATTCATTTCCATATCTTGCTAACCAGTTCTTAAGGTTCACCCATGGGTCAGGTCAGTCGGTGAGGTGAGTTAATTAACTCTTTCTGGCCCTGTCCACCTTTCAGTGAGATATTATATTATACTCATAACATCACAGCAAGCAAGCTGTGATCGAAGGGTGAGTAGCTTACAGGGATGAGTCTATCAAATGGGCTAGTTTTCCTCAAGGAGAAATAAACGGAACTGTCACACACTGTAGCCTGGCCAGTCATGAACTAGTTTTCAAAGCTTCTCTGATGCACAGCGCTTCCTAGTGCGCTCTTCTAATCGTCCTGGTGTCTGCTGCGCATAATCAGTAGACGGCAATTTGCCTCAACCTCCCACCCTGCCATAAACATCTTCCCTTACTCCACAGAGATTGTGGAGCACACAGCAAGCAGTAATAACAATGGGAATATTGGTTTGGCTGAGGTCTGAACGAGTCAGTAATGTGCGCCAGCGACTCTTTAAACATCCAAATGCACATTCTACCACCATTCTGCACTTGCTCAGCCTACAGCTGAACAACTCCTGATACTGTCCAGGCTGCCTGTGTATGGCTTCAAGAGCCATGGCATTAAGGTGTAGGCTGGGTTACCCAGGATAACTACAGGCATTTCAACATCCCCAACTGTTATTCTGGTCTGGGAAGTAATTACCCATTGTCTGCAGCCATTTAAACAGAGTAGTGTTCCTGAAGATGCGAGCGTCATGAACCCTTCCGGGCCATCCCACGTGGATGTTGGTGAAATGTCCCTTGTGATCCACCAGTGCTTGCAGCACCATTGAAAAGTACCCCTTGTGGTTTATGTACTGGCTGCCCTGGTGGTCTGGTGGCAAGCTAGGGATATGGGTTCCATCTATCACCCCACCACAGTTAGGGAATCCCATTGCAGCAAAGCTATCTACTATGACCTGCACATTTCCCCGAGTCACTACCTTTGGTGGCAGCAGCTGAGTGATTGCTTTGGCTACTTGCATCACAGCAGCCCCCACAGTAGACTTACACACTCCAAATTGATTCCCGACTGATCGGTAGCTGTCTGGTGTTGCAAGCTTCCACCGGGCTATCTCCGCTCGCTTCTCAGCTGTGAAGGCTGCTCTCATCTTGGTATTCTGGCACTTCAGGGCAGGGCAAAACAAGTCACAAAGTTCCATGAAAGTACCCTTATGCATGTGAAAGTTTCACAGCCACTGGGAATCGTCCCACAGCTGCAGCACTATGGGGTCTCAGCAGTCTGCGCTTGTTTCCCGGGCCCAGAATCGGCATTCCACGGAATGAACCTGCCCCATTAATACCATAATCTCCAAAGTGCAGGGGCTCATGGTTTGAGAGAATTCTGTGTCCATGTCCTCATCACTCTCGTTGCCATGCTGCCATCGTCTCATCCTTGCCTGGTTTTCCAGGTTCTAGTTCAGCATAAACTGCATGATAATGCACAAGGTGTTTACAATGTTCATGACCACTGCATTGAGCTGAACGGACTTCATACTTGCTGTGGTTTGCCATCTGCACTGAAAAAAAGATGCAAAAAAATTGTCTGTTGGTGCTCTGATGGAGGGAGGGGCGACTGATGACATGGCTTACAGGGAATTAAAATCCAAAAAGGCAGAGTCTTTGCATCAAGAAGAAACGCAAACAATTATCTCACAGAATGGACCCCTCAACGATTGAACTGAAAAGCCTGGGTTTAGCAGACTGTTGTTTTTATGGAGGGAGTGGGGAGCAAATGAATACAAAACAAATCCAGTCTATTTCTTGTTTTAATCCACTCCATCTATCTTTTACATCTTAGGCTGGCAGCAGACGGTGCAGTATGACTGCTAGCCATCGTCATCCCCTGGCTGCTCACCAGAAGATGCTGCAGTATGACTGCTAGCCCTCATCAACTCCTGGGTGCTCAGCAGAAAATAGGAACTGGCCTGGCTGAGTCACTCCCATCTCTGTATGATAATGATGATGGCTTTCAGTCCTAATGTACCATCTGCTGCCAAAAGGCAATGAGCTGCTGCTGTATAGCAATGCAGTCCCACGTCTGCCAGCACCCAGGAGATGTACAGTGACAGTGAGCTGAGCGGGCTCCATGCTTGCTGTAGTATGGCATCTGTACAGGTAACCCAGGAAAAAAGGTGCAAAATAGTTGTCTGCCGTTGCTTTCACAGAGAGACAGAGGGAGGGAGAAGGGGACCTGACGACATGTACCAGAACCACCCGTGACAATGTTTTTTGTCCCATCAGGCATTGGGATCTCAACCCAGAATTCCAATGGGTGGGGGAGACTGTGGGAACTATGAGATAGCTCGGGATAGCTACCCACAGTGCAGCACTCTGGAAGTCGATGCTAGCCTCGGTACTATGAACGCACACAGCTGAATTAATGTGCTTAGTGTGGCCGCATGCACTCTACTTTATACAATCTGTTGCCAAAAATCGAATTCTGTTAAATAGGAGTAATCCCATAGTGTAGACATACCCTAAGCCTGCTGTGGGGAAGGCAAAAAAACCCACCTTGTTTTGGCTAATCTGATAGCAAGGGAAAAATTCCTTCCCAGACCTCCTAGAAAGGAGAGACTAGTGGAACATCTACACTAGAGCATGACAAAACCTGCTATTTAACTATCTCCATGGTTGGGAGTGTTCCTACTGCTTTGGCTGGGCCAGGTAAAAGAGATTTATTCTGCACTGGCATGGACATAAATAGTTCCCCCTTTTTCTTCTGGTCACCGGGCAGGGCCGGTGCAACCACTAGGCAAACTAGGTGGTCGCCTAGGGCACCAAGTGGTTGGGGGCGCCAAAAAGCAGTGATCCCCAGCTATGGAGGAGCCGGCAGGGTGCAGGGCGGGCAGCAGCCCTGAAAAGGTGGCAGTGCCACCAGTAGGGAACAGCCATGCACCTGCAGGCTGCAGCAGATGCATGCAAGTGGCAGCCCCCATGCGCCCCCCTAGCTCCTCCCTTGCTGCGCTCAGGCTCTGTGGTTCCTGGGCATGTGAGCCGCCACTGCTGCCTAGGGTGAGGAGCCCTGAGCCTGCTCCTGGGAGCCGCAGAGCCCGAGTGCAGCAAGGGGGGAGCTGAGGGCGTGCACGGGGGCTGCTGCCCACATGCATCCGCTGCAGGAGCCCCCCCGCGCGTGAGCTGCCGCCATCGCCACCAATGCCCCTGCTGGAGAGCTCTGGCGATCTGCGGGGGACAGAGGCAGCCGGTAGCATCCAAGCGCGCAGCCGCCTCCTCCCTAGGCTCCAACTTTCCCGACTCCTGCAGCTCTCCAGCCCATGCGCCCCCAGCCAGGCACTTCCCCAGCGCAGCAGCAGCCGGAGCTGGGGGGTGGGGGCGGGAAGTTGCTTCGGGGACTGCGGTTCAGGGAGCCAGGAAAGTTGGAGCCCGGACAGGAGGCAGCTGCATGCTCGGATTCCGCCCATCGTCCCTGTCCCCCACAGATTGCTGTTGGAGCCCTTTGGGAGGAACAGTGGTGACGGGTGGCATCTGAGTGCGCAGCCGCCTCCTCCGCGGGCTCCAACTTTCCTGGCTCCCACTGCTGTCCAGCCCATACACCCCCGGCCGGGTGCTTCCCCTGCTCAGCAGCAGCTGAAGCTTTGGGGAACGTGGGGGGGAGCAGGAAGTTGCTTCGGGCCCTGTGGTTCAGGGAGCCGGGAAAGTTGGAGCCCTGGGAGAAGGCGGCTGCGCACTCAGATGCCGCCTGCCACCTCTGTCCCCGGGCGTTGGCTCTTGCCCTGGGAGCAGCAGCGGGAGGCGGCGCAGGACTAGGAGGGATGCTGCTGTGGACCGTGGCCACCAAGCAGAGTGGGGTTCATGGGAAATGTTCCTGACCATCACCCTCTGGCTGGCTTGGCAGGCAGGGCTGGCTCTAGCCATTTCGCTGCCCCAAGCATGGCGGCACGCCGCGGGGGGGCGCTCTGCCGCTTGCCGGTCCCGTGGCTCCGGTGGACCTCCAGCAGACGTGACTGCAGAAGGACCGCTGGTCCCGTGGCTCTGGTGGACCTCCCGCAGGCGTGCCTACGAATGCTCCACCGGAGCCGCGGGACCAGTGGACCCTCCGCAGGTACGCCTGCAGGAGGTCTACCGGAGCCACCTGCTGCCCTCCCGGCAACCGGCAGAGCGCCCCCTGCGGCGTGCCACCCCAAGCACGCGCTTGGCACGCTGGGGCCTGGAGCTGGCCCTGTTGGCAGGAAACCTTCGCTGCTCCGACCTGAACCTGGGAGTTGTAAGTTGCAGCCCCTGGGGGTCCCCTTCTGCACATGTTGCACAGGCTAAACCTCCGCTACTCAAAAAAAAAACAACCCTGGACTTTCTAATTGTATTTCCCTGTATGGATTAATCTGGGATTTCTATAAGAAAACAACCTATTTAAAAAGTTACAAGATTAAATATTTGATATTTGCATTAACCTAACTTTCAAAAATATGCCCCAACTTTTTTTTATTTGCAGTGTTTAAATCAAGAAAACATTTCCAGTTGCAATGATGTAACCTGGTCTTTAAACTGTTCAGAAAGTCACAACATACAAAGAAATTAATGTAGCTAACATTTTAGAAAGTAATTCACCTGATTATAAAACACAGCCACAAAACTAGGAAAATCATGCCAAGACAGTTGGTTTCACACTTCCCAGATAAGAAAGTGATCAGTAAAGTAAGAAATACATATTATGCATAAGCAGAGTCAACGTCAAATAGAAACAGAAGTTTCAGTAATATTAGCTTAAAGACAACCTTCACAAAGTGAAATCATATGGGAGGTGCCTATTTTATAAAAAACATTTCAAAAAAGCACTTTTCATCAGTTGTCGGAAAGTTGACAGGTCATTTTTAAGTAGAGATATCAAAGGTCTGCAAATCTGTTATTGAATTATTACTATGAATACTTGAAAAGGAGCAGGGTAATGGGGTTTAGCTATAGGAACACATGGTTTTTATACAATCCCTTGTGCTGTCACATTATTTAAAAGAGACGAAGTGGATGAAATGATATATTTTATTGGACCAACTTCTGTTAGTGAGAGGGGCAAGTTTTCGAGCTACACAGAGTTTTTCAAGTCTGAAAAGGTACTAATAGCGTCACAGCTAAACACTAGATCTAACAGATAGTTTAGCACAAGTAGTTAGCACATATTCAAGGGGACCATTCAAGGTGAAGTAGCACATTAACTCCCTTGTAATCCCAGGAGAAAAGGGGAGATTAGTGGGTTGCAAATTGTTGTAATTAACCATACATCCAGTATCTTTATGAAGATCATGATTTTTAATGTCTAGCTCAGGGGTAGACAACCTATGGCATGCGTATAGAAGGCGGCATAGGAGCTGATTTTCAGTGGCACACTCACTACCCAGGTCCTGGCCACCAGTCCGGAAGAGCTCTGCATTTTAATTTAATTTTAGATGAAGCTTCTTAAACATTTTTAAAACCTTATTTACTGTACATACAACAATAGTTTAATTATATATTATAGACTTATAGAAAGAGACTTTCTAAAAACATTAAAATGCATTACCAGCACGTAAAACCTTAAATTAGAGTGAATAAATTAAGACTTGGCACACCACTTCTGAAAGTTTGCCGACCCCTGGTCTAGCTAATTCAAGCTCCCAGGCTCATCTTTTGAAAAGTGTTTTTCAAGTTTCCTTTGAGGATGAGGACTGATAAGTCAGATATCGAGTGATTTTTGTGGGGACTCAACTCATGAGTTCTGAATGTTTGAGGTTGGCAATAATATATATTACATCATGTCACCAAAGAAATTTAAGTCAAGGTTTCTCAAACTTTTTCCCAGGCCACATCTTAATACAGTTATTGTTTCATGGGCCAAATCCTCCCTCTCTGTATTAATTCTAATTAACAGTGCCACAGTATGCAGTATTCATTTTTGAAATTTATAATAAGCGATGCTCCGGAGAGAGAGAAGGGGGAGGGGGGCGCAAGGTGGAAGTTTCGCCTAGGGCGGAAAATATCCTTGCACCAGTCCTGTCACCGGGGGTTAGGGGGAGAAGGGTCCGCATCCCCAGACTGACCAGGTATGAAGCTGCCACAGCAAGTCATTTTTCTGGCTCTTAACAGGGCACACACATATTTTCCAACAAGCCAGACAACACGCCCCACCCCCATGTCCCACTTAATGTGTAGTGAGGTCATTCTCTTACCCTTTGGTTGTCTATTTAAATTGAAAGCTCTTAGGGGCAGGGATTGTTTTTTACCAGGTGTTTGTAGAGTGCCTAAACTAATAGGGGTCATTAAGTACTATTGGAATCATTAATAAGCAGGTACAGATTCTGTCATCCTGTGAAAGTTCATATGTACAACAGAGAAGACTTACATTCCTTGCACATGGCTAGCACTGTCATGCCATTTTATGTGGAAAAGTGAAGGTAAGCAGTCAGAGCTAAGATTGATATGGGAATCAACTATTTCCAGGATGTTACTTAGGTTTAGTTTTTAAACTACTGGTAAAAACAGTCCAACAGCTTGGCTTCCACAACAACATAGTGGCAAAGTAATCAGTTATTTATATTTGATTCATTCTTTTGGCTTTAGATAAGATTGAATCAGCATGACTCTGGTTGCAGAAACCCTGAAACCTGAGTAAGGATTACATTTTAAATAACCCTGAAAATAACAGTTTTGATTATGGCATGCACAATCCTCAAGTGAAAATTGTTTAGTTATGGGGTAGAAATAAAATCTTACCTTTGAATTGTATTATGGCGTTGCATCAACAGGTGCAAGGCAACATTACATGAGCTGTATAGATAGTTCAGAGTACATTTACTGCTGTTGAACACTGTGTCCCTTAATAATGTGTAAACAACTGAAGTCGACATCCTGCTTTAAAAACCATCTGAACACATCAGATGCAGCCCATACCAGCACCTTTTCTGGGGTTTGGTTTTTACTGGTAATTCATACTAGCAACAATAACAACAAAAACCTTAAATGTTACCTAACCCTTCTGGCAAAGCTTGGCCATTCCCAGGATTTCTCTGCAGGACTCCTCTGATTCAGCCTCCAATTCCCCATCTCCAGAGAAACAGCTCACTCTTAATTATAGGTTTTCTTAGCTCCAGTCAAGTTAAATACCAATGTGAGTTAATAGTAATTATTCTATATCTTTATGCAGAGGTTGAGCAGCTAAGATTAGGGAGGCTCAGTGGAGGCGCTCTGCAAACTCCTATCAATTACCTCTCCAATACAATGAGGAGTCCTTGTGGCACTTTAGAAACTAACAAATTTATTTGAGCATAAATTTTTGTGGGCTAGAACCCACTCCATTGGATGCATGACGTGAAAAATACAGAAGCAGGTATAAATACATGAAAGGATGAGGGTTGCTTTACCAAATGTGAGGCCAGTCTTTATTCAGGCCGAATCTGCTGGTATCCAGTTTGCAAATTAATTTCAGTTCTGCTGCTTCATGTTGGAGTCTGTCTATGAAGTTTTTTTCTTGAAGAATTGCCACTTTTAGGTCTGTTATTGAGTGACCAGAGAGATTGAAGTGTTATCCTACTGGTTTTTGAATGTTATGATTCCCGATGTTAGATTTGTGTCCATTAATTTGCAAACTGGATACCATCAGATTATGCCTGAATAAGAACTGGGAGTGGCTGGGTCATTACAAAACCTAAACTTAGTTTCCCCATTACTAATTCTCCCTACTCTTACTCACACCTTCTTGTCAACTTTCTGTAATGGGCCACTCTCTTACCACTTCAAAAGTTATTTTTCCTCCCTTAGTATCCTGCTGTTAATTGATTTAATCTCATTAAGCTGGCCTCACACTTGGTAAAACAACCAAGAGGCTGTGTGAACAGTCCTCATTTAATTTAAACCAGGGCTAATTCTGTTCAGGAATCTCTTCAAGATGAACTGAAATAAGAGTAAAAAAAACAGGAGTACTTGTGGCACCTTAGAGACTAACAAATTTATTTGAGCATAAGCTTTCCCACTTCATCGGATGCATGCTTATGCTCAAATAAATTTGTTAGTCTCTAAGGTGCCACAAGAACTCCTGTTCTTTTTGCGGATACAGACTAACATGACTGCTACTCTGAAACCTGAAATAAGAGTGTCCGTGCAAGGGTCTGGAGTGGTTTAACTAAACCAAGGCAAGTTTATGTGTGGACAAACCTTTAGAACCTAGTCCTGTGGGTTATGTATTGCCTCAGTAACAGCTAAGTGCATTCATCGCCCATGGAAAGAGATGATTTTTGTGAAAGTTGGAGGAATAGCATTGAGAATATTCAGCCACTTGCAGGAGAACATCTCAGAACAAACCATCTTTTGCAAGACATGTGAAAGCCCAGATTAAATTAAAGTCTCATGAGACATTGTACACATGGTGTGCTTAGATTTTATTGCTGGACTAGTCAGGAGGAGAAGTGTAAAAACCTTTATTTAAACCAAGTGTCTTTCCTAACTGATGCTATTACCTTTGTTATATTAAAACAAGTGACATCTAGGCCTGAACCTAACATTTGAGTGTTTTCCTTCTGTGAAAGGCCCTTTTTAAATGGATAAATACCTATTTTAAAATGTAACATTTAACCATTGTATTGGATATTTTGCATATAAACCCTTGTCCTTTGATCTGAACATGTTTTATGTCAAGTTCCAAACTCAAGTGAATAATGGCTGCTTAGTTTTAAGTACTGTGGTCTTTAAAAAAAAACAGGAAACACTGATAATGCAAGCAGGCTTATCTGTATCAAGGTTAGCAGGCAGTGCTGCCATAGTTCGTATAATGGATCTTTTTCCTCACTAACAAAGTGATATGAGTTTTATGCAGATTTGTTACAAACCCAATGGGTGTCAACATTGAAGTTTTTTGCACAAAACAAACCTAGTGTAGAAATGGAGATTTGATGCACATTATGCATTTCCAATCAAAACCTGTTTGGATTAGAGTGTAAATATTGTAAGATATTGCAGTGAACACTTAGTATTCAGTTTACAGGGACTATGTTAAAAATATGTATTTTGCTTTTGTTTTAATGAACTCTTTCAAATATGGCAAACACACCTGTCACCTATAAAAACATTCATACCTGGAATGGGAAGGAAGGATCGGTGATACACCCTAGAAAGCTTACTGTAGGGGGAAAGCTCCTGCTCTGGCTGAAACTGGAGTAAATTTCATCTTTAATATCTATGCTCCTTGTTATTGGTCTCATTCTGCTGTAGAAGCCAATTTTCTTTTGATGATATTGAAAAAGCTACTACATTAGCAGATTGCAGAACGCAGATTAATATCTCACTTGCAAGGGAAGATCAGCTTCAGCTAGAGTTTGATGACTGTGCAGAATTCAAGTTATTTTTCCACAGTGTGCTTTGCAGATAACAATTGTGAAAGAATTTCCTTCTTACCAGCCTTTCCTCTTCTCTTTGCCTGTCTACTGCAGATTCTCAAAGTGTGTTTTTGTGGCATCTAGTAAAATAGGTTATCTGTAAACAGGAATGATTATCTACCTCACAGGCTTGTTGCAATGCTAAAATCATGCTTCTAAATGAGTTGAAATTGTTAGATGAAGTTTACTTTGTAACTTTTCTGTAAAAGAAACTAATTGTTCAAGAACACCATTTAAATGAATGTGAATGAATAAAGCATGGAGTTTTTGTCCAGAGATCTCTACTACCACCCTTTCCCCTCAAAATTATACTCTTTGGCAGTTGCTGGTGGAAGACGGGTGAAAATAGTTTCATGGTCCCGCTGAACTTCAAACCAAATAGCTCAGTTCAATGTGCAGGGTTGATGGTTGGACAATTTGCTGCTCTCATACGTAACAGGACATTGAGGGTGAGATCCTGTGCTGGTGTAAATTAGCATTTAGACCCGTTGAAAATCTGGTCTGAAAGATTCAAATGTGTCAAATAGACGACAAAGGCGGAGATCTCAGCTAATATTGTTCAAATGTACTTCATATTCAATACATTTCAATTTTCATGCTGAGTTATTCAGTTTACAGGATTGTACTGTGTACTGAGAAATGCCTGCCACCGCAAGCGTGTGCTTGGGGTGGCAGGCATGCCTGCAGGAGGTCCGCCAAAGCTGCGGGACCAGCGGATGCACCACAGGCAAGCCGCCAAAAGCAGCCTGCCTGCTGTGCTTGGGGCGGTAAAATGCCTAGAGCCTCCCCTGGCTGTGGGAACGCGCATATTAAAAGCAAAACACTGAACAGGTTTTTGAACTTTATGTACTGAATGTTTTATTATCAGGCAGTTATGAAACAAATTTTAAAAATACAAAAACTATATCAGATGGCAAAATAAAACAAACTTTGGGCCATATCTTGACATGCTTTCTTATTGGAGTGTCACCCGAGGAATAATACAATAAGGATTTAACTCATCTTGCAATTCAACTATTAGAGCCCCAGTGCTTTATGGGTCCACTACTATCAACAGCTAGATACCATGTCCTAAATCAGACCATTTAGTTCTCAGCATGAACCATCTTTTTATGTACAGTACTTCATCATCCCGTGGAGCGCACTGAAGTGAAGTCTGGCTTGAGATTTGGACTTCTCTAGCCCAAGTCAGGTATCAGATAATACCTGGGCTCCAAACGCAAGGTTCTCCATTTTTCAGTTATTCAACAAATACTAGCACACACAAATGATAATTTATTATAAAACTACTGAGCCCATCCTGGGATGCACCAACTCCCTCCTCCCCACCACCAGTTCAACCAAGAATTGAAAGTGGCTCACTCACTTAGGCCTGGGCTACACTACACATTTAAATCGTATTTAGCAGCTTTAAACCAATTTAACCCTGCACCCGTCCACACAATAAGGCCCTTTATATTGATATAAAGGGCTTTTTAAACTGGTTTCTGTACTCTTCCCCAACAAGAGGAGTAGCGCTGAAATTGGTATTGCCATGTTGGATTAGGGTTAGTGTGGGCGCAAATCGACGGTATTGGCCTCCGGACAGTATCCCACAGTGCACCATTGTGACTGCTCTGAAAAGCTATCTTAACTCTGGTGCACTGGCCAGATAGACAGGAAAAGCCCCGCAAACTTTTGAATTTCATTTCCTGTTTGGCCAGGATGGAGAGCTCACCAGCACAGGTGACCACGCAGAGCTCATCAGCACAGGTAACAATGCAGTCTCCTGAGAACCAAAAAAGAGCACGGGAGGTACTGGATCTGATCGCTATATGGGAAGAGGATTCCGTGCTAACAGAACTCTGTTCCAAAAGACGAAATGAAAAAACATTTGAAAAAATTTCCAAGGCCATGATGCAGAAAGGCCACACCAGGGACTCAATACAATGCCGTGGGAAAGTTAAGGAGCTCAGACAAGCCTACCAGAAAACCAAAGAAGCAAACGGAAGGTCCGGGGCAGAGCCGAAAACATGCCGCTTCTACGCTGAGCTGCATGCAATTCTAGGGGGGTCTGCCA
>NC_133776.1:27627172-27690692 GCF_003597395.2 Chelonoidis abingdonii
TGTGGAAGAGTGTTGGGTGTATTTCTGAATCAGGGACAAATACTGTGCTGCTATAGACTGGCACAGCATCACTGACGCTAATAAACCTGAACTAATTTACACCAGTGAATAATTTACTCCTCAGTTTCAAAATACTCAGGCTCATTTTTCACTCCAGGGTATCTGCACATGCTGATTTACACAACAAAATGTTTTTCATAAAAAAAAAAACTCAGATATGAATCTTCAAGCTTGATTTTCATATGCATATTGGATTGCTGCACTCTGTTCATTTTATTTTCACACAAACTCAGTTTGCAAGCAAACATTTGAATGTTTTTGCATGTGCAAAAATTTGGTCATGACAGTTTGCACAACAATTAAGGCAGATTAAAGTATACCAATAGTTTTACAGGTCAGCTTGGCATCACTCAAACTTTTGGCCCTGTATAGCGAATCAGGAATATCCAAACTTGGTTAGGTAAAGATCAACTTTCACTGAAAAATAACAGCAAACTATTTTTAAACATACCCCCCAAAAAAGTTTGACTTAATAATTTTTCAAAATTTAAAAGCAATTGAACACTTTGTGGGAGGGCCACTGGGAACACCAAAATTCCTGAAGAAAGGCATTTCTAGCCCTGCCAAACCCATTGTGAGATCCATGAAGCAATTTAGGATACACCTATCCTACAAAAAAAGACCCAGATGGCAGTGAGTCTCAGAGCCTGGGGCAACTGACAGGCTCTAAAACCCAGCAAGGGAGTGGGTTGCAGAACCCAGGCTCCAGCCCAAGTGGGAACATGACACTTCATTTTATAGCCCCACAACCCAAGCCCGAGTCAGATGACATGGGCCAGCCATAAGTGTTTTATTGCGGTGTAGGCGTACCCTGGATCTCCCACATAGTTACCCTAACCACTGGACTAAAGAGTCGTTCTCATATTTTTCCACAGTGGAACAATCACTGGGCCAGAGCCAGCGATTGAAAGTGACTCAGTAGTCTAGCAGTTAGGGCACTCACTTGGGAGGTGGAAGACCCAGGGTCCTGACCCCCTGCTCCAGTCACTCATTATTTACCCACAGTGGAATGGCTTCAACTGGAAGAACTGAGGAAGCCTCACATAGGAATATATGAGACCTCAGTGGTTAGAGCAACCTCCTGAGAGGTGGGAGACCCTCCCCATTCAAATCCTCTCCCCCGCCTCTAGCAGAGATGTAGGAATTGAACCTGGGTCTTTACATCCTAGGTGAGTGCACGATGCTAAGTGTCATAAGATGGGCAACACCACCTCCTCCCTCAGGCCATTTTGTGCGGAGTGAAGCAGGTGCCTAAATCAATTCCCACAAGAGGCAGCTAAGGAGCTTTAGCTCCCTCACTCCAAGTGGTGAGTTCCATTTGTGAATTACCAGGTGAAATAGGTACCCAAGTCCAGGTTACCTCTGTGAGCGGGGTTGGGCTTATTACAAATTCCTCTCATCAGCATCTTCTTCTAATTAGCTTAGGCAGCTCCACGCCTAATATGCTGGGTTTTGTGGATCATGTTCTAAGGCAATTATCTCTCCCTATTCACTGTATAGGGAGCCTAGGCACTTATCTTGGGCCTTGTGGATCTTACCGTTGTTCCTGTGAGTTTCTAGGTGCCTAAAAGTTAGGTGCAGTGATGCTCAGCATTGCAATGCCTCAGGCCTTTCATGGATCCCACACACAGTAACCATCGTAGCAAGTCAGATCAGCAGTCCATCTAACCCAGCATCCTCTCTCTGACCATGGCTAATATCAGATACTTTAGAAAAGCAAGGGGGAAAAAAAAGGCTTTAACCCACTTTATTTTGGTTTACATTGCATCAGTAAATTTACAGTTGCAAGGTAAATCAACAGAACATGTTTTCAGCTGACAAGTGCGTCTAGAAAAGGATTTGGATTGGTTTAATTAAATTGATTTTTAAACTGGTTTTCTGCACTGCGTGTGGAGAAGTTGGCTATGCTGTGAAGCACGAGAGCTTATACACATTCCAGAACTTAACAAATTTTTGTTTTGATTACATACCTATGTACATGTAAAGTTTGTGCGAGAGAGAGAGAAATGTTAAGAAGCCAAAATTTCTGTTGTATAACAGGTTGATGCTCAGTGTGATATATGGAAAGGTATAGACAGAGGGGCCAATCCTATAGACCTCTCTGACCAAACAAGTACCATTCATTTTAGATGATATTGTATATGAAGGGTTCAGGCCCAGGCTCACTGTCATATGGCCACTTCCATCCTTTTGGCTCCAATCTCCCCCGCCTCGGTGAGATTTTTGGGTTTTCCATCTTGTATATACCGTGTTATGTCCTCAGGAACACCATCCAAGAACTGCTCCATTTGTATGAGGAGGTGCAGTTCGTCATTGAGATGGGGATGGCAGTAGATAAGATCAAGAAAATAATTCTGATTGTCCCATCAGGGAACACTGTAGCACTGTCAGAGTATTTGTGCAATAAATTCCCATAGGTCAGTAACAGTACATTTACAGAGCACTAATTGCTTGAACTAAGGCTAAACTTAAATAATCAAAATCTGCTTCCAACATAAACAGGACTATTCATTGCAATATTTCTTAGACTGACGATATCTAACATTGGGTAGCATTAGTAGTGTACATGACACTGCAACTACATGTACTGTGTCAAAAAAAAATAATAGGTCCCATGATGCAAGAGAGCATGCATACTAAACCAGAGAGAGTCGTGTGTGATATCCTCACCGTGGCCTGGCACATTCTGTCTTCCTTCTCTCCAGAGAAAAATCAACTGAGTTTCTGACAGTCTCACTGGCACTAAAGAAAATTGCACCACCCTCTCTTCTTTACAGTTTGTCCCTGTAACTTCAAATGAGTCCTGAAAGTACTAGGAAAGTCCTTCCTCATGTGAAGATGCTCACCACTACAGAGCCCTGTGGACTTCAGTTCAACGCATACATCCTATTCATGTAAGACTGTTAGGCTCTGGTGTCATTAGCAGGACAATGATTCCAGCTCTAAATCCCTTTGTCTTCCAACAAAGAAAAGGCCATCTGCTCAAAATTGTCTGATGAAAACTGGAAAGAAAGCAAGCTTAAACCAGGAAAGATTAAAAAGGCATGTTGTTAGGAAGAGGAAAGTATTATGAAGAAATGGGAATGCTACAACGCATCCACCATCAAGGGCTCTTGCCTGAGGTGAAAGACCGCAGTCTTGTGGTCTTAGATTCTTTACTATTCTGGAGATAGACACACCACACACCACACACACACACACACACAACACACACACACACACACACACACACACACACACACACACACACACACACACACACACACACACACACACACACACACACACACACAAGCCAGAGACTAGGCTCTTTTGTCTTCAACATTGACTGTCCAAGTGTTCCATGCTATATACACAAATCCTGGAGTTCCTACTAGGTACAACTACCATTGCACTGCTGTAAGTATTTCTGTATTCCTTCTACTGATTTCTAGCTTTCTTGAAAAGTACGGACTTCAGGATCCAACCAGGTATTTTAAACTGTGGGCAGAGGTTGTGGATTCTGTGTCCCAAAAACTAGCAGGCTAGTGCCTGAAGATGACAATTTTGGAGGGGAACCCCTCCACAATGACGTATAAAAAAGTGACTTACAGTTCTCTCCCCATCCCCCTCAAACACACAAACCCTGCATGATAAGATGACATTGCAGTAAGACAAATAAACAAATAATGGACAATCTATTACTTATTTTTGGACTGGGTTGGTTAGAAGGGCAGTGATTCAACATTCAAGTTATGAAAAGGAAGAAAACAGATTTTGAAAAAGGTGCAAGGAGGAGCAGGGAAAATATGAATAAAAGATAAGAAAATGAAAAGCACCACAGGATCACCAAAGTTTACACTTAAAAAAAGAAAAGTGATCTGGGCATATCAAATGGAAGCTGCAGTAGTTCCTTTCTACGTCATGCACTCATCTCATCCTGGAAACAGGGCATGTCAGGCTTTTTATCTTCAGTATCTATAGTATCTTCCTCGTGGTTAGTGCCAATGAAGCAAACAAAAGAGCAGTCATGTTCATGGTGCATTTAGCGACAATACTAAGAGTTATGAAGTTGCCATGATGGTGATTAAGAAGATTAAACAAAATGAAAGTCACGAATAGCAGATATACATGAGAAGATGACCACTTACATAACACACTGTATGGTTTCTTCTTTTCATCCGGATGCAGTACCAGAGATTGGGAGGAGGAGGAGGAGGAAGTAGTTTTAACCATGGTTAATTAACAAAGACAGAAATCCATAAGAGAGACCGAGGCTGAATTTTTTCAAAAGGTTATCTCCTAGTAAAATCAATGGGAGTTTTACTGCCAGAGTTACACCAACAATTAGTGCTTTGGAAACCCCATAATAAATCACTGAGAGAAAACTGGACAGAAAAATGATCCCCAGAGAAAGTGTTCGTACATGAACAATGCTAACAGAGCGAGTAGTAGTGGGAGGACACCAAGTGTTCAGGAGACCCCAGACACTTGCATCATCACAAAACAACTTGCACTTGGCAAATCTAAACTCATAAGAACATAAGAATGACCCTACTGGATCAGACCAAAGGTCCATCTAGCCCAGTATCCTGTCTTCCGATAGTGGCCAGTGCCTGGTGCCCCAGAGGGAATGAGCAGAACAGGTAATCATCAAGTGATCCATCCCCTGTTGCTCATTCCCAGCTTCTAGCAAATAGAGGCTAGGGACACCATTCCTGCTCATCCTGGCTAATAGCCATTGATGGACCTATCCTCCATGAATTTATCTAGTTCTTTTTAGAACCCTGTTATGGACTTGGTCTTGGCCTTGTTCCTTAGAGCATAGGTTGACTGTGTGTTGTGTGAAGAAATACTTCCTTTTTATCTTCTCTATCTACAACTTTCCTTGTGGTTAGTGCCAATGAAGCAAACAAAAGAGCATTCATGTTCATGGCACATTTAATGAGAGTACTCACTCGATTTCAGTTCAATGGAAGAATTCTTGCTCTTTGTATGAGGCATTTTTTATAAACTTTTCTAAATTTGCTTCTTGAGGTGATGTGCTCTTCGCCCAAATCTGTAATCTACTCAGAATGAAAGTCAAGGATGCCAGAATTGGGCTCAAAGTCTTTGTCTCTGCTTTCTCTCTGTATATTTTCCCTGGTTATGAAGACAGTCCTGTTTATTGAGCTGACTTTGGAGAGAAGTTGTGGTTTTAATACGTTGCCTGCTAGTGAATAAATGTGGATGTTACTGTGCATTTGTTGGACAGGATGGCAGCCACAATCAAGAAAGATCTGCCAGCAGGGGCGGCTCTAGGCATTTTGCCACCCCAAGCACGGCTGGCAGGCTGGCTTTGGCAGCTTGCCTGTGGAGGATCCACAGGTCCTGTGGTTTTGGCGTGCCTGCGGGAGGTCCACCAAAGCCATGGGACCAGCGGACCCTCCGCAGGCAAGCCACCGAAGGCGGCCTGCCTGCCACCCTCGTGGCAACCGGCAGAGCGCCCCCTGTGGCTTGCCACCTCGAGCACGCGCTTGGCGTGCTGATGCCTGGAGCCACCCCCTGTCTGTCAGATACTGTATGGTATCAGAAGATTACCAGCCTTCCTTCACATATACACATGCAATACTAAAGGTATTTGGTAATTAAGGGAATGATGTGGTCCTACACATTTCATATGCCATATCTTTCTATCCTGTTTTTAATATTGGAGATATCAGATATGGACTTAAATGTGAGAGACTTCAGCAAACACCCAGTGTAAAGAAAATTAAGGGTACCAGCTGGAGATGCATGTGACTGTTGGTCCATAATTACTTATTTTTGGAGGCTCACCTTGAAAACTATAGCCAGGCTGAGATGGGTGAGTGAAGTATAAAGTAGATATTGAGAAAAATAAAATAATATCTGCAAGGAAAGGAGAGTGGAAGTGCACAGGTACAGAAGAAACACAACCCCACACTTCAGGAGGCACTGACGTAGCGCCAACTATTTTATTCAACATTTTTCAGCTGTGTCATGATCTGCTCGGAAAATCCACTCTAAGGGTGTTTTCTGATGAAGGTAGCAGTCTGTTCAAAATGTATCTATGGCTAAGTCTAGATAGAGAGCCCAAAATGTGATCCTTATGTAGCTATTACCTAGGCAGACCTCCCACTGACATGAGTGAGAGGTCTGCATGAGTAAGAGCAGCAATACTGGGAGCCAGGTCAGCTGTAGACAGCCTCAATGTCAAAAGGAATAGTATGTAAATAAATGGCCACTGTAGCTGCCTAACAAATAAGAATCAAGAACAATTTTGAAAAGGAAAATAGTGACTCAAGACCAGAGGAAGCCACATAATAAAATACAATCAATACATACAAATTGAGAGATGGCAATAAATAAATTAAATATACCTCCAAAGCATTGGGTTGAGATAAGGTAACGTTCCTTCTAAAAATATCTGAACACTTTTGTATTTAATGGTTCAATGCCATCTTCCACTGATGGTCTGTTTCTCCTATGAGGAAAAAATGGAGCCAGTTACAAATAGAAATGACTGTCTGTGAGACAAATTAACCTTGTAACACAAGCAATCCTTTTTTAGGATGTAATTATGGTACTGAAAGGTAGCCTTGAATCATTTTATTTTTCTGTTTCAGAGAGAGACAGGTCGTAGATATCTGTGATTTAGTAGTGACATAATGATAGGTTGTTCATCAGTCTTTGCAGATGAACAGAAATATAAAGGTTCCTACCCTGAGGTGTTTGCAATCTGAAGCTGACTTAAACTGTAATGAAAAGAGATGGACCATTGGGGGAAGGGCAGCTGCGGAATAGAAGGAAAATAACAAAAAACGAGGGAAAAGACAAAACTGCTCTTTCAGGACAACCTTATATATAAAGAATGAAGATCTGATGATACCTTGGCATCAGTTTCTCACTGCTCTTCTTTAGTTTAACACAGTGGCGTGCAAACTTTTCCTGTCACGCCCTCCCCAGTAATGGAATCTGTCCATGCCCCACATCAATTACTGCACATCAGCAGAGTAGCTTGCGCTGAAGTCGGAGCTGGGGGCAAACCTGTGGATGGGGGGAAGAGCTGGGACGAGAGGAGGAGCTGGCCTGGAGTTGGAGACAGAATGATAGCAGAGCTGGCCTATGCACAGGGGCTCTGAGCCAGGGTCAGGGGCCAGAGATGTGGCTGGGGCCAGGAGCAGAGCCGCAGCTGGGGGCCGGGGCAAAGACCAGAGTGGAGTTGGGGGCAGAGAGGGGCTGGGTGGCAATCCCTCGCCATCACCCATGGAGGGTGGCCCAGGTCCCACCATGCCACCCGGGGAGGCATGCCCCACAATTTGGTGACAACTCCCATGTACAGAACTCATTCCACATTTTCCTCTATTTAAGTTTTTTCAATGAAAATGCTTCTTAATAAATATGTTCAGATTTTGTTATGAATATTGCATATTGTTTAGCTATGAACATTGCATATCTAGCCTGCTCTTTTGTTGAAATGTAGGTGGTTTTAATCATTTATGTGCCTTATGCTGCGAGTTCCTTAGGCCACAGACTGTTTTTAATGAGACCTTGGAAAATAGCCTGTGACAGCAAGCAAACTGTAAGCAGGACCGTTCCTAGGATTTATGGGGCCCTATGCAGTATAATTAGTGCTGGTGCATTTGGTTATGTGAATACTGGTGCCTCTAAACTGCTCCTATACTGGTGCCCCTATGCCAGCGCAACTGGTGCCCCTACATTGGAGCTTTGTGAATACAGTTCCTTCTACCACCTTAAAAAATCCTCAAAATCTGTCTCATTCCAGTTCTTTCCACTCAGAAAAAAACAAAAACAAATAAAGCCTTTCTTTCCTTTCCTTCAATTCCACCATTCTTGAGCCTATATTTAACAAATTCACCATCAAGAGAGTTGTTTGTCAACAGTTACTCCACCTTTCCCCTATACTTAGGGCAGGAAACAATAATACATGCAGAATTGTTTGTAGGAGCAGGGCCTTATTATGCTGTGCATAAGGCCTGATCCTGCAACTTTTATTCATAAAAATTGTCCCACTGATGTAAGGGTTATGGGACCATGACCTAAGAGCAGACTTGCATAATGGAAGGTGCTCTACGCTATACGTACAGTATCTGTTGGCAGTTAGGGACTGATAAATAGAAAGAGATTTAAAGTCAGTGGAAAATTAACAAGTCCTACAAATACTGTTTCCAACACTATTTATTCAATATTCACTGTGTCAAGATATAATGTGCTTCTTAGCTCCCAGCATGTATGGGTTTAAGGGAGAGTCCTGATTCTCTTTCTATCACATGGGGGATCTGGATACTGCTGCTGTAAAAAGCAGACAGGAAATTGCTGCAGTGGAGGCTACTTAGGGTGATGGCTGTGTCCTCTCCCCTCCCAGCATGCTGACAGCTGGAAAGACCTCTGCTATTTGTTACCAAAGCCCATATCCTCACAGGTATTTAGGCATCTGACTCCCAGTGAAATCAATGGAAGTTAAGTGCCTAAATACCATTGAGGATCTGAGCCCAAATGTTCTGGGCTGCGTTCTTGTTTTTGAATCTTCTTTGTGTTAAAGCCAAACCTGAGGAAAGGCACTTCTGAACTGTATATTGGGGCTTCATTTTACCTTCCCCAGCTGGCGTATCTGTCTCTGGCTTACATGCATCAACAATGAATTCAGCGCTGTACAAGATAAAGTTTAAGTCAACCTCTACATTTAGTAGTTTATAATCTAAACAAGAGGCACCAGTAGTGTAAACAAGATCCCTGGCATGAACACATAATATGGTACAAAATTTAACATATGAACCATGGTAGGAATCACCAAGGGAAAACTGAGCTATTGCGTACATTTGCATCAGTTTCATCACAGCAAATTTATATCTGTTTGGGGATTTAATAGCTCACTTTACTATTTGTCAATTGTTTGGAAATATTTTTATTACAAATGCAAAGTACACCAGGGAGAAAGAGAAAACACACAGGGAAGAAAAGTTACTGACATCTGCATGTTCGGCAAACTAATTATTCCTGCTGTGCAGCTGCATTCTTGAATTTAACCCAGGATTTGCATGCCTCATCTTTAAAAGATGAGTTTAAAGAGCATGAAGTCATATAGTGAAATTGCTGTTACGTAGATAGCTGTAAAATATTTAGCATGAATAAAGCTAAAACAAGCAAAATCGACAGAATTTAATGACACATTAACTTCCAACACTTCTGAAGTTTTCAAAACAAGCAGTGCACAAATGTATTCAGTGGTACCTCACCTTGCTGAATTATGCAAATGAAGTCTCTAAAAACTTATCGGCTATAAGGAAATTAAAGAGGAAAAAAATCAGGCTACAAACAACCGTTGAACCTCCTTATTGGTCTGTTCTGATGATTTATATGGAACAGCTGTCTTTATTTGTTTATTAAACCAGAGTGTATAGAAGCTAATCTCATATTTCTCCTAGCATGGTAAGGACAGGAAGGAATGGAAAACAGAACCAGGGCAGCATAAGTGGTTCCAGCTTTCTCAAGGGTTGTTTTCTCTGCTGTATGATTTGCAGTACTTGTCCGACAAAAGAATAGTTAAATATGAATACATATGAAGTGAAATTGGAAACCAGCAAAGATTGAGACCATGCTGAAAATAAGTGTGAAAGCTATGTCTGTCTCTTGAACTATTACATAGCCTTTGAAACATTTTTGCCGGAGAAGTTTTTAACTCAAGGCCATGACCAAGAAAAATACAGGAATGACTAATAGCAGAATGATCCACAACTTTGTATAATGACAGCATGCAACTTCTTCAAAAAGCTCTGCTGATTTCACTGGGTAACTAAGAAGAATATAATGGCCCCTCTTACACAACTAGGAAACAGAAACAATGTACACACATAGTAGTATGGAAATAGTATCTGTCCAACTTAAATATAGACAATCTCTCCAAAGTACCGGATGTCATGACTTGTGCAATATAAAAGCAGCAATGGAACCGTGATAACAAAGCAAATGTGTCAAAAGCAAATTGACTATGAAAATATCAGTTGACTGCCATTATTTCATTGTAAATGAATTAATTTCTGAAGCCACAGGATTTACAAGCCAGCTTAGTGAATATCTGCTGCCATGCAATAGAATTTAATCCTCATATACAAAAGTCTGTTTTGATTGAGTTGTCGTTATTCAGTATGAGAACTTGTTTTGATTCACAGAGGTTAGACAACAAAAAGGCTTAAGATATATTTTCCTTAAATGACTAGATCTAGCAGCAACATAAAAAAGACAGCATATTATACATAACCATCATTTTACACAGCTACTTTGATAAATTTCAACTTCATAAAGAGAGCAAGTAAATGAACTAATCTCAAATCTACATGTCTTTAGTACAACTGAATTGTCAAATTCAGCATAAAATGTATTCATGGACCCTGCAAGACATTGAGCCAATCGTGCTGATGGGTGCAAATTAAACACTTTTGCAGCATGTGCGCACATTAACACTTCTTACACAGTCCATTTCCAGTTGACAGCCAGAATTATACTGGACGGAAAATGTTATATGACTTACCTGTTCATAATGGGATCTGTGAAGCTATTTACCCCTCACTCCTGTGTCACCTTGTGTGTTTGTTTTAAAAGAGAGGTGTTTTATTAACAAAGCAACATGACCCATTTGGTGGCAGGACTTGTATTGGCAGTCTGAGTGTGGAGTACCTCCCCCATAAATGGCAGGCAAAAAGCTTGTCGCTCCAAAGCCGCTCCAAGACCTGGTATTATCACTTATGTGAAACAGCTTGTTGGGATTACAAGATGTTGGCAGAGTTAAAATGTTTTGACTATGCTCTCCACATTCACATTTGGAGTCATTTCTCAGATTCCACTTGGTCACATTGTCACCAGTCTTTCCCATCCCATCTCTCACTCAAATTATACTATACCAGTGTTTTCATTTGAGGTCAGTGCCTGAGAGGTGTCATTCTGAAGGAACCACTCTCTAAGATTATTGGCATTTCCCACTAATTTATTGCTTTGGAGCCTTTCATAGTGATATTTTGGGGGAAGGGATTTTCAGAGGAAAAGCTATTTCTGGACTTTGGTTTCCTGGGTAGTGGATGTAGTAAGTGAAGGCCCTGATAAAGGCCTAGTATGAGGCCTGAGGCCCGAACTAAAGTAATGCTCAAGACTTAGCTAAAAAGCAAAGTCAAACTGTGAGCTGGAAGCCGGCCTGGTTCACAGAAGGTGGCAAGGAAAGGGCTGATGATACATAAACATATATTCACCTAGCATATTGAAGTATAAACACAGTACCAGAACACCTTATACTGGAACATTCCACAGATAAGAAAGAACAGGCCGACACTGTGACACGCATGCAGCCAAGTGATACCAACATTGAACAGAGCAGAGCACCACACCGGTAGCATCTGACAACACATCTGACAACACTAGTGGTGCGGTGCTCTGCTCTGTTCAATGTTGGTATCACTCAGCTGCGTGCATGTGTTCCCAGTGTGCTGCCCCAACTCTGCAGATAGCTGACACAGCAGACTCGATGAGAACCCCCAATAACCACAGAGTCTAGTAAGGTACGAAGGCACGTCGGCCAGGTTTATTGCCGTATGGACACAATTGCAGTTCCCTCTAGATTGTTACTCTACAGGACATACTACGAGAAAGTGTCCCCGGTCAATGGACTTGGCTCAGTTAGTGGCAGGACTTTCCACTACCCCCTAGGCCAGACCAAGACACCACCCCAGAGATGTATTCTTATACACAGGTACAAACAAGTTACACATCACTCCTGACGTATTGAGGTGCAACCTCTTTACGTAGTAAGGTTCAACCCCTCTACGTAGTAAGGTGCCTCCTCTCACCTTGTACATGTTGGTTTGATCAAAACAGCTCTATCCATCATATTACCCTTTTGCCCCTGTCATTGGGATGGGTTGGCCTGTTCTTTCTTATCTGTGGAATGTTCCAGTATAAGGTGTTCTCGTACCGTGTTTATACTTCAATATACTAGGTGAATATATGTTTACGCATCATCAGCCCTTTCCTTGCCAGCTTCTGTGAACCAGGCCGGCTTCCAGCTCACAGCTTGACTTTGCTTTTTAGCTAAGTCTTGAACATTACTTTAGTTCAGGTCTCAGACCTCATATTCAGCCTTTATCAGGGCCTTCACTTACTACAGTGGAATGTGATCTATTGGATCATTCACCTGTTCCTCCACCTCCTTTTCACTGAACACATCCCACCTCACTGAGGGTCAGTTTCAAAGTCCCTGAGATGATCCTACAGGATTGACTGAGTTCAGTATCAGTCTGCGTGCATGGCTCGAGCATGACCCTACTGAGGTACAGTATACTGCAAGTTGACAAACAAAGGGCGAGACAGTAGCTTGAAGGGCTTGAAGTATTTTGGGGTCAGCTCCCCATTTTGTATAGTCAGTTTCTAGAGGACACCATTCCTGGAGTTCACTTTCTTTTTCAGCTTCTTGACATGGTCTTTAAATGTCAGTGTTTGGTCTAATGTGACTCAAGGTATGTCGAGAGCTGGGATGGATAGAGTCAGGCTGAGGTCAGATCTGGAGATCAGAAATAGTTACTAGGATGGAATCAGGAGGTAAGAATCAGGCTGGATCAGAAAGAGAGGGGAGGTCTAAAGTCACAACAGGCCAGAAGTCTGTGTGGTTGCCGAGACCACTTCCTGGGGCACCCTCCAGAGTTAAATAGTGAGCATGGCCAATCAGAAGGCCACATGGTGCTGTCACTCGGATCGCTGCAGGCAATACTTCCTGTGTTGCCTAATCTCCACAGTGCTCCTTGGATATAGCACTGCATGGCCTGCCAGTGATGATGTGGGAATGTCCATTGTCCCAGGCTCTGTGGCCCTAATTCCTAAAGTCTCCCCTATGCTCTTCTATTTACTGTTATTAACATGATAAATGTTATTAACCTATTTCCTAGAAATCTGTTGTGGTAGGAGTTCTTCTGCTGCATGGTGTGAAGGGTTGCAAACACACTAACCATAGTAGCATGTGACCAGAAGGCACAGAGGGCAGGAAACAGACTTCACATACGTTGGCAGGCTCTAGCACTACTCCTGTCTGGTTATCCACATCCCCAATGTATATGTACCATACCTTGTGTATGGAAACAATGCATGTATTGCAATACAAAAATGAGGGAAGTGGCCAGTCATATATGAATGCTCTCAGAAGAACTGGGGCAAATTGTCCTTATAACTTCAACTTCCCGCATTGACTTTAACCACCATTTATAAGTGCCATGCAGCCATAGATGTTGCTTTTGCTGTTCGCAGCAATATACAGTCCAGATTTTTAAAAATGTAATTAATGGAACAGAACTTAACAAGGGGAAAGAACATTCATGTCCTTTTTCCCTACACATACAGCAGCTGGGGCTTTCCCAGGTCAGTATATGTGAAGCTGTAGTTCTCCTTACTGTTCTCCAGGGTGAAGGAGTTGGGGAAGGGAGGTGGCCCCTGGTGCCGCATGGAATGTTGAGGGGAGATGGAGGGAGGTGCTGTAATGGAGTTCTCCATGGGCTGCAAAGTGAGGTGGGCCACTGATTGTTTCACCTGTCCATAAGGCCCACAAGAACCTGCAGAATCGGTATTTGCTGCTGGAGAAGCCCCATTATGTACTGGTGCATCTCCCTCTCCTTTTCCTGCTGGAACTCATAGGCCTTTCCCTCATCTGCTCTTTCCTTCTCCAGGCTGTCTGCAATGCTCACCCTCCAGGCCCTTTGCTTGCAGTCTGATGCAGCACTGGCTTGCAGGATCTCATTGAATTTGTGTCTCAGATGCACAGGATCGGTGCTACATGCCCAGCTTTGGAACAGTCTGTAGGAGGAACTCCTTCAGAGACCCCCTGTGAGTCTCACCCTTCCTGAAGGGTAAGCCATGTGGCTTCACCACCTCCTTAGACTAGACCTTTGGGCCTTCAGCACTCCTGCTTCACACTGTGAGAGCCATTCAGCGGGTCCAACTGAGGTTGACTCCTGTTGGAAACTTGTACACTCTTCAGGGATTAATGCACTTCACCAAGCATTTGCAGCGACATCATTGGCAAAACAGTTGGGCTTATTCGTTCATAGGAACACAACATAGGAAGTCCTTTTGGGTAGCCTAGAAAACTGAAGTTTAAAACATAGCCTAAGTTCATTCTGGTTAGCCAAGAGCCCAGCCAAGCTGAGGTGATCTTTTTAGTTCAAGCTCCATCTTTCCCGCCATCGTCAGACTCCAGGTGAAAGCCCTGACACCTTCCAGCAGTCAACTCTTATTCCCCCACTGCATACCTCTCCAGTCCCTTGTTCCTGAGCTGGGGATTGTTGTTCAGTTTCCCTAAGGAGAGGGGGGGATGTCCATATCCCTCGAGGTCACTGGTTGCTAGGTGTTAATATCCAAGCGATTGGATTTGTAAATGCCTCATTGATATAGGAACCATGACAAAGTTCCTCCTCTGCCTTGGTGGGTCCTGCGCTTATAGGTGGATTTGCTCACCTCTGAGATTCACAGCGACCCTCAGGTTGGCCACTTTTGCTAGTGGCTCAAACCTGCGGTCCACTCAGCTCACCTCATCACTGGTCAGTATGGGAGAAACGGAAAACAATCCCCATAGTCTCTGTGACCCACCTAGTGGGTAGGGGACAGGCCAGATCCTTTTCCAATTTAGACCTTCCCTTCTGGTGTTTCTCACAGACTAGGTCAACTCCTCCTGTGTCCGATCAGGAGTTGGAAGGGATGCGGGGAACCCAGGCCCACCCTCTACCTTGGGTTCCAGCCCAGGGCCCGTGGATAGCAGCTGTCTACAATGTTCCCTGTATCAGCCGAGTGACAGCTACAACTCCCTGGGCTACTTCCCCATGGCCTTCCCCAGCACCTTCTTTATCCTCAGTTCTGCCTCCTGAAGCCTGATCATGCTTGAACTCTTCACTGCTCCAGCACGTTCTCACTCCCTGCTCCTTGCACACACCCCCTTACTAACTGATGGGAGGTCCTTTTTAAACCAGGTGTCCTGATTAGCCTGCCTGCCATAATTGATTCTAGAAAGTTCTTAATTGGCTCCAGGTATCTTAATTAGCTTGCCTGTCTTAATTGGTTCCAGAAGGATCCTGATTGCTCTAGGGCAGCCCTGCTCTGGTCACTCAGGGAACAGAAAATTGTTCCTCCAGTGGCCAGTATATTTGCCTTCTACCAGATTCCTGTAGCCCACTGGTCTGGGTCTGTCACAGAACCTAGCCCCAGAAAGCTAGGCTGCCTCCACACCTATGTCTCCTAGCCTGCCCTGAGAACAAACAGTCCATTTCCACTCCATTCCACCCCCCCCCCAGATAACAATACAGTATATAGGGGAAACTGAGGCACAAACAGGACTCAGAAATGTTACCAAAATATTCCCACTTCATCACATGTCATCCCAAGCCCTCTTCTTCAAGGCCACAGTGGCAGCAGCTACAGATAAAACACAGAGATACCATTGTCAGTATAGTCACAAGAGAAAGTGAAAGTTAAGATTTAGAACTCCCTTCCCTTGCTCCCCTAAAGTGTTAAACAAGACATTCTTATTGACACTTCTGCTTCAGACTGTTTGTGCACAGCACCACTCAGAGCACCAGCCCTGGCCATTATAACCCTCCAGGAAATTACAAGCGAATTGCTCAGTTGCATGAACCTATGAGTTCAGGGCAATGGCAATGAAAACTAGCACCTTTTTCCAGAGTCGGTGGTCATTTTAGCCGATATCTCACTCCTAAGGGTAACAGAAGCAGAGAGGGCATCCCTACTGCTCGCATCTTGAAGCCCTCCAGGCCCATCTACCACTGGCCTGTTCATAGTAATGATGCCTGATGAAGGAAAAGTGTCCTACCACGGAGAAAGAAATAAGGCTGTCATCCCTAGAAACCTTTGGGAGAGGACTGCCAAGTAATCAAAGTTTTATCGAGATCTCTCAAGAGGATGTCACGGACATCCCTGGGCACACAAACAAAATGCTCCACATGGCCTCCCTTACCTAATTCTACAGAGGAATGAAAAGCAGATAACTCCACCTCTCTTTGTTATACCGCTATCTCGTTTAGTACAAGTAAAGTAACAGGATACAGTCAATGGCTGTGTCCTGCTAAGTTGGGGGTGCCATCAGTACATGCATCATTGAAATGGGAAATACAATTACACACTTACTCAAGTTTCCTTCCCCTGCATTGGACTCACCTGTGTTCAGTTGCCCGGACTGACTGGATTGTGGTGGAGTCTCAAAAAGGTCCTGGCTCGTGGCATAGCTGGACCTCCATCCTCCTCCTGTTTCTCCTCCAACACACCAAGGGCTTGTGGCTCAGGCTTCTCAGAGGAATCCAGGGTGGTTTGCAGGCAGGGGTGCAGTCTCTGGCAAATAGTGCATGCAGTTTTTTGTAAAAGGAGCAGGTCTGTGACTCAGCACTAGATTGACTGTTCATCTCCCTGTCCTTCTGATGGATGCCACAGTTCCTGCACTTTTATGTAGCACTGATGCTGGTCCCTGCCATACCCCTTCTCCTTACCCCAGCCCCAGTGCAATCTATTGTAGACGTCCATGTTTCTATGGCTGGTCCATAGCTGTACCTGCACAGCCTCTTCCCCCACAGGCCCAGGAGATCCAGTATCTCCTGTCTACTCCAAGCCATATTTTGAACATGGAGCCAGCTCAGTCAGCTGAGCAGTTGCATACAAGAATGGAGAGCTGCTAGCTGTGATTTCCAAGCTGGACAATCAGAAAAAGGGATTTCAAACATTTGCAGGGCTTTAAAGGAAGAGAGGGCCTTCCATTTTCCATAACCCCTGGGCAGTGGAGTTTGCAATTGTGACCAGACTGGTCTGTGTCAGGCATTGTCAGACAGCTGCTGGAGGATTGTTAGGGTCAACATAAGTAACAGTGTCTACACTCGACCATGGCTCAATGCTGCTTGGAGACGTACTGTTACTGCATAACTGTAACAGGACACTTGCATTAGTGGAAGACAAATTTAAGCATAAACACATATGTAACTATGTTGACGCAAGGTGGCTTATATAAATCTAGCTTTGTGGTGCAGATCAGGCCTTAGATTGGTTTGTGGCATGAGATTATTTTTATCAACATAATCTTTCATAGTGCACTAGTTCTTGTCTTAAAATCTTTTCCATATGCCACTGTGATCAAGGAAGCTAAAGGCATAGCAATGACATTCTGCAGTCATTTTTGAATATTATTCTGTGTTTTTAGAAAGTATGATTAAATCCTACTCAGAATACCATGCTCTGTTGTTTAATTCACTGTATCTTGGATTTGGGAATCCACAGAATAAGAATGGAGCTATGTATATTTATTGTGGCAGAAAAAATCTTATACCACATAAACTTCCTTTGCATTTTTGGTAAATTTCCATTTGCTTGCAAGAGACGCAAACATCAGATAAGGCAGAAAATGCAAAAGGATGGAAGTGCCAGGGGCAGCTCCAGGTACCAGCACATAAAGCGCGTGCCTGGGGTGGCAAGCCGCGGGAGGTGCCGTCCCAGTCTCTGTGAGGGTAGCAGTCAGGCTGCCTTTTGTGGCATGCCTGCGGGAGGTCCGCCAGTCCCGCGGCTTCAGCGACAATTCAGCGGTGGGTTCACAGAAGGCACGGAACCATAGGGCTAAACTAAGGGAACCGTGGGGAACGAGCAGAGAACCCCGGACCAACGCCACTGCTCCTCAAAGGCGTCAAGGGAGCCAGTGGACGCCGCCCAGAGGAACTCCGCCGGATGCTATGTGACAGACGAGGAACGGAAATAGGCCCTACAGTCGCAGGAAGTCCCGTCGGCCAACCTCCTTCTCCGGGTGTTGTAGATGGCTAGTTGGCCAGGGCCAAGAGGAGGTTGAGAAGGGATCCGCGACTTCGTGGGCCACGGTTGGGGAGTGCATAGATAAAAAGGTGAGGGGAAAATGCAACCGAAACGTAAAAGATAGTCAGGAGGAGCCGGAACAGGGGCTGCAAACCTGGCGCACTCCAAGTAAAGTGCGCCAAGGTCTCCTTCACGCCACAGAAGGGCAAGTGTCGGGGCGGGGGTGAACCGCGCCAAGTGCACACCCGTGCTCATGGCCCCATGAAGACGCCAACTGTCCCCAGCGGGCCGCGGGACCATGCGGCAGAGTACAAGTGGCCACCGGGGCTTCTCACCCCAGAAGTGGCAGCGGTCCCGCCATTTTGTATCGTGGACCGGAGGGTGAGGTAGTGAAGGGTGTGGAGCACGAGCTGTGTACAGATGTTTCCGTGGCGTCTGGAACAGAAGCCTGCACCATCTGCAGCCCGGCTTGCAGAGAAAGGGTGAGGGGCGATTGGGTCCACGGGCAGGGCCCTATAAAAATGTCCATGGGGCCGGGTGAGGGGGGTCGGGCAGGCGTTGCCGCTCTGCTAGGACGGTGCCCTCTCGTGGACCCGGTCAGAGTAAAGCCCGAAGCAGCAGCAGGCAGCAAGCGGCCCTCACCTGCTGAAGTACGCGCCTGGGAGTATGAGGTCTGAGAGCCCCATGCGCTGGGCGACGAGTCAGGGGATCCGCCAATCTCCCCGCTCGTAGTCCAGAGGGTCTCCGACCCGTGATCCCGCCCAAGACGCCTCCGGCGCACCGCGGGGGTGGACTCCGCCACTGCACACCAAGCTGGGATTGTGTAGCAGGGGCTCCGCGAGGAGGTCGGCCCCACGGTGGCCACCACGGACTCTGGTCGCGGAAAAGAGCTTCCAGGTCCGGAGGAGATCGGGTCTGAGACACCGGCCAGCCGCGAAGGTCCTCGCGGAGAAGACCTGCATCGATGGAGGTAAAGAGCTGCCGTCGTATCGGAGCCCTCGAAGCGGCGAGGAAGGCGGCTGCGCCAGTACGCTCACGCCGGACTACTCCGCACCATACAGGAGCCTCTGCAGGGCCTGGAGGGGAAGACACGGACCTGAGTGCGAAGGCACTTCAGGCCCTGCCCCCTTCCTCCAGGGGCAGGTGGAGGACCCTGCAGAGACCCAGTGCGTCTGGCTCAAAAGAAGAACTCAGAATCCTCATCGGACGGCGTTGGTCAGAATCCGGGGCCGGGACCAGGGTGTTGAGCCGGTACCAGAGCATTGGACAGGACCAGTTTGATTAAGCACCAGTGCCTCCCCAAGAGGAGAGCACCGGAGTAGTCCCGTCCATTTCCGAGCGCCGCCCGCCACCCTGCCCTCCAAACCGTGGCCAGTTCTCCGGCGGACGGATGCGTGGCAGAGAGGTAAACGCCGAGATAAGCAGCGGAGTCCGCGCCTCACCGGATGGCCGTTGAAGCGCGGTGGGAGGAGCTCGCTCTGCCACCCGCCCCGACCACCAGGCACAGAGCTCTTGACCCAGTTAACCGGGCGGAGGAGGCCGCCGAGTTACACAGGCTGGCAAGCCTCCACCCGCGCCAAGTCGCCCGGGTCTGGACCACGAGGAGCACATCGTCAGCGTACGCCGACAGACCAGCGCGCAGCTCGGCTCCCGAAGCCACCAACCATCAACCTCTCGCGAGGAGACAGAGGAAGGCTTCGATCGCCAGGGCGTACAGCTGGCCCGAGAGGGGGCACCCCTGCCGCACTCCCCCGCCACCGAAGCTGACGGTGCTCGGTCAGGCGTCCAGTTGAGCCTGACCAGACACTCGCAGAAGCGTACGCACCTGGAGAAACCCACAAAACAGGGTCCAAAGCCGAACGCTTCGCAGAGTACAGGATACCCGTGATCCATCCTGTCGACGCCCTTCTCCTGACCAGGACAGAGGGCGAACGACAGACCATCCCTACACCTATTCCAGAAGGTCCCGGCAATACAAGTTATCAAAGATAGTGCGGCCCGGACGGTGTAGGTCTGGTCCGGTGGACCACGTCCGCCAGCACGGACCCTAGACGTAGCGAGATGGCCTTTGCCAATGATTTTTAGTCCGTGCTGAGAGCGAGATGGACGCCATTCCGTAGTCGCTGGAGTCCCCCCTCTTCAGCAATAAGGCGAGCCAGGCTCGCTGCACGGACGAGGGGAGCGACCCCGCTCTGCAAGACTCGGAGCGCAGTGACTCACCAGGTCCGGGCCAAGAAGCTCCAGAACACGCGGTAGAACTCCACGGTAGCCCGTCCATGCCCAGAGATTTATTTGTGGCATGCGCACGGAGGGCTCTCGAGAAGACCGTCGCCAGACGTGAGAGCGCAGCTCGACTCAGTTTCGGTCCGGGTGCGCCCCGCTGCTGCCTTCGGAGTACGAGGCCCGTCCCAGAGAGTACTCTGCAGCTGCTTAGATCGGTCGGATCCGGCGTGAGGAAAAGGGCGCTGTTTGATGGCCCTGGCCCTCCCGCACATCTCCCGCCGGGGTCCGTGGGTGAGTCGGTGTCCGTCCTCCGCCAGGGGCAGTGTGAGGCGTGTTTTTGGCCCCTCTCCTCTTCTTCCAGGGCGTTGAGAGAACGCGGCGAAGCCCGCTTGGGCCATTCCCGAACGGAGGCGGATGCGGGAGTGTCGAACAGAAAGCGTTCCCGCGAGGGGCCCGTGTCTCCGGAGGGGCTCGAAGTATCCTCCGCTATCTCCCGGCACGCTCCGCAGAGGGCGATGGATCTCGCGGACGTGCTGGCGCGAGCCGATGCCCACTCCGCCGAACTCGCTCCAGACCTACAGCTAGCTATCCGCATGCCCTCCGCCGGGCTAGCGGGCACCTCGCGCGGGCTGGCGTCGCGTGTAGTACGGCAAGAACGAGACTAAGCCGGGCGCGCATCTTCCGCAGATCCCAGCCACCGTGCCGCGTCCCGAGGAAATGGGCGCCGGCTGCCTCGCCAGGCCGCCCGAACTTCCCGGTTTTCAATGGTAGCCCCGGAGCCCGCATCCTCCAGTCAACTACATGTAAATTTAATTAAGTGCCTAATAGGCCGGGCCCCGGCCTTTCGAGAGAGAGGGGCTGTCGTACTTACCAACTGAGCTAGCCAGGCTCCACATCAAATGAAGACAAGTTGTGCAGAGGGAGAACTAGTCAAGAAAAAAGCAAAATGGGAAACCTGCTGCGGGTCTCGGCCAATCTGCATTTTGCCCGCATGATATGCCTACGGTGACACAGGCTGCGGATTAGGGAGGTGCAGGTTAAAAATTAACAGGGAATTTGGCGCTCCTACCAGGGACCTTTCAGCGCTGTCGAGAAACCTCCACGAGGAAGGGCTGAGTACGACCGCGCGTTGTAGACACGCGTATGGTGGAAACTGTGCATAAGAAATTGCAGTACCGTCCACTTGGGTCTGGATTGGCTAATGCCCACCTGTAGATGTCCAGGGCACGCTGGGATATTGAGCAAATGTCCATCACCATCTCATTTTCAAAGGGATATGTAATGATGGAAGGTTTCACAATTGAAGTCCCAGTAAGTTTGCATCAAGTGCACTTTGGCTAGTTACATTGGAGAAATTTGGACTCGCGGACCGCTGTACTCTAGGGGCCTCGCTCGTTGCGGCGGCCCCCGCCTGATGTAGAGTTACACATCCTTCAGACATTTGAAGATTGAGGAGCTACATGTATACGGCACCATCATTTCAGTCAAGCGTTTACATCCAACACACCGTGAGTTTCTTAATTTTGACCGCTCTTCGTTCAGTGAGAAGCAGTCTTGGGTGGCGCCAGAGGTCCGAGCAGTGGTAGGAGCACTGGAGTAAAATTCTCTGGCTGTTGGCATGACATGTTATTGTCAGGACGCAGTACTCTGGAAGACGCGGTACGCCCTAGGTGACCTAGGCTCGTGGCGTTAAATCTATGTATCGACCCCATAGACTCTGAGTGGTGTGAAAATTCTCTGAACGTCGTCGAGGAACTCCCGCAGCTCCTCCCTCAGCGCATGGGGGGGTGGGGTCACCGACCGATGACTGTCCCCCAGTGGGGCCCCCGTCACAGCCCCGTGGCCCACCGAGGCGGGCAGGCAGGGGGCAGACCCCCGACGTGGCGTCCGATGGGCCGACGCCACGCGACCCGCCCGCTCCCCGGTTCAACAAGGGGTGGCGGAAGGAGAACAGCAGCCCCTGGTGGGTCGGGAAAGGAAAAACCTAGCGGAGCCGCACCCTGGGGGGCATTCCCAGGGGCGGCACTGGCATCACAGGAGGTGGGGGGACAAGGACAGGGCTAACAGGAGTAGGGCGGGGATCAGGGAGAGAATCTGGGAAGGGGGCAGAGACGGGATCCTGAGCCCCTATAGGTGAGCCACTGGACGGTGGCTCCTTCTGGTCAGGCTCAGGGATCTGGGAAGTGGGAAGGGGACCCCTAATGATGCCGGGCGCAGCCAGAGTGGCACGTGGGGCAGCCTCGGCATCTGGAGATAGATGTTTGTCAATGGGGTCCCCGCCTAGGAAAGAGGGCGGGTTCTCCACACCCAAGAAGGATACCCCCTGGGAACCGGGTCCCGGCAGCGGGGCACTGGCCGTCGCCTTAATGGGCTCGGCGGCCAGCAACAGAGGGCCACCCGCAGCCGGGTCGATGGAGGAATCCAGGGGACCCTCAGAGGTGGGAGCAGAAGTAGCGGTAAGGGGAAAGGAACTCGGGGACAGGGGGACCGGGGTGAGGTCGCCCAGATCGAGGCCCGCTGGCAGAGGGTCGTCCTCCCCCTGCGTGACTGGGGTCAGACCCAGGGCCTCGATCTCCTCAAAGATGGAAGGGAGATCGCCCTCCACCACCCCAGGGCCCTCCTCCTCGCTAGCACCCGAGGTGACACCCACCTCGGCACTCGCAGAGACGTTGAGTGGGAGGGGGGTGAGAGAGGCTCCCTTGGGGGGCTTCCACGGGAAGGGACCCCCGGAGGAGGGGCGGCGTTACCCTCCGGTGCTGCCACGATGTCCCCAGCCGGCACCACAAAGTGGGAGTCATCAGGGGGCAAGGCGGAAGGCTCGTCATCGGCGCCCCCCTTTCCTGCTCTTCCGGGGGGCCTCCGAATCTGCAGGGTTTAACGAGACTCGAGCCTTCCGCTTGCCCCGCTTCCCCTGCACTAAGGACCAGCCCTCCATGGCATCATCCGGGGGCTGGCTAACAGGGGTCGGATCGGGGGGCAAGGGCAATGGCTCAGGGACTCCAGGAGGCAGTGGTGGGACGGCAGAAGTGAGGGAAGATTCCCCTGGGACAAGCCCTCTCCCACGCCCGGCGGTATCCCCGCTGCACCCTCCTCTACAGCGATGGACCGAGAAGGAGGAGGAGGGGCAGCTTCGGGGTGCCTGGCGGCCAGGGGTGCCGGCGATGACAGGGCCGGCACCGTGCCGGGGCTCAGGGGTCCCGGACGCTCCTCCGTGCTGGGCCAAGGGGCAATCCCTCCGGATGTGCCCCATCGCCCGGCAGAGGTAGCACCGGGCCTCCCCGTCGAGTAGTGCACCCGGTAGTGGGCCCCCTGGTAGGGGACCAGAAAGGACCCCTCGAGCGCCTCCCCGCCACGCGCCGCCGGCGGCAGTTGAAGCTGCACTTGCCGGCGGAACGAGAGGACGTGACGGAGGGCGGGGTCCTTGCAGCCCAAGGGGAGAGGGCTGATGACGGAGATGGGGCGCCCCAGGGCAGAAAGGGCGGGCAACAGGCGGCGGCATTGGGCAGGAAAGGAGGGACGGAGGTCAGGACCAAGCGGACCCCCAGGTCTTCCAACGGCTCCAGGGGGACGAACACGCCCCCTACCGCTAGGCCCCTCTCTACCGCCTCCTGTGCGGCGGCCTCCGATGCGAGGAAGAAGACCACCTTCCCGTACATTTTGGAGGCCGCCACGATGGCCGTGGGCCCCACCACCCCTCGCCAACGCCCGCACGTAGGTCTCCACGTGGGGCGAGGCGGGCACCAAGGAGGCAACGGACGCCGTGCTTCCTGGTCAAGGTGGGAAAGGGTCCCCGGCCGCTGTAGATGGTGGTGGAAGCGGTGGTCGGAGGAGCGGTGGCAGGCGGGGGGCCGCCGCCACCTGGGCGTATGCCTTGGGGGCCGGGGGAGGGACACCCGCAGAGCTGGTGGAGGGAATAGCGGGGAGGGATGCCGCAGCCGGAGCGGGGCTGCGGCAGTGGGGGCAGGTTCCGCCATGGAGGGCCTGGCCTTTTAGCAGCGGGGCCCTTACCCTTCTTCCCACCGCCACTCCGACCCTTCCCACCGGCTGGGGGAGCTCCCCCCGAATCGGAAGGGGGGAGGGACGTGGCAGCAGCGGAGGTCTCCCCGGTACTCGCCGCTGCCGCAGTGCCCCAGCAGGGGCGGTGGTAGGTGGAGCGGCAGCGGCGGTTGAGGTGGAGGCTAGGGCAGTGGACACATGGGGGGCAGGTGGGAGGAGGGGCAGTGGGAGCATCGCGTGGGGCCTCCCCCGCCGCGTCCCCCGCCATAACGAGAGCGGGGAGGGGGACAAACAGCGAGGGGAGGGGAAGGAGAGGAGGCGACCACCCCTCCCCGCTAGGCTGCAGGCAGGGGAGGAGGGTGCCAGAAAGGGAAGGCTAAAGGGGTGCAGGCCCAGGGGAGCAAGGGTCCAAGGACCCTAGGGGTGGAAGGGTGACAGGACACCGACGCAGAGGGGAGTTCCGGCTCCTCCAGTTGCACTGGGGGATCAGGGGGGACAATGGCAGATGGGCGGGGTGCAGTGAACAAGGGGAAAACTCAAATGGGGAAGGGCACAAGCGCGTGGGGGGGGGGGGCGTGGGCGCACAAAGGGGAGGGACCAATCAGGGCAGGGGGAGCACAGGGTGGGGGGAGAAGGGCTAGCTGGGAATGGGGCAGAGGGACCACGGGGATAGCTGCAGGGCGGGGCCCGTAACAAACTAACAGCAGGGCCACAGAGGGGAAATAGGTGGGGCGGACAAAAAAGGAAAGGGGCCAGTCCAGGGGGAGGGGGAAGGTGGTGCGCCCACAGGTCCACTCTTCCGTGACTCGCAGTCACCTACGGTAGCGGCACGGATTGCTGCGCGGTCCTGGCTACGAGGCTGTGGGCGTGTCTGCTGGCGAGGATCCCCCCAGCCCTCCTCATGGCACCCGATCATCTTTGCAACGTTAAACACCCGGGGCGATGGGGCATGGCTTCAGTCCGCCAGGACCAGGTGCTCTCCTACCCAGCCCGAGGGAGGTTACGCTGTCGATTTTCCTGCCAGGAGACCCATACGGATCGCCGCCGGCTGAAGCTAGCTGGCGGTGAGTGGGGTCCGGAAGGATACCCTACAGACGCCGCTGCAATTCGGCGGGCAGGCACTGTTCTCAGCGACCAGACCTCGAGTTTGCCTTCTACCGGACCGGAGTGCCCGGCTTCGGCAAAGTCCCCCCCCCTACGGCCCGACTTGCTCGGGTCCTGAGCATGTGCCTGGCCCTGCCTGCACTCTCGGGTCCAGCCATGGAGGCGGTACCGTAATTCGTAATGCTTATGCCCCGACCATCGGCGCCCGGAAGAGGTTGCGTTTCCGTCTTCAGCGGGCGTCCGTTCCTCGGCTCACCGAGAGCTGACGTCCTCGGGTGCCATACGGGTCCTGGCGAGTCTGGATTTCACGCGTACCACCCTTACAGGAACGGGACCGCTCGGGGACCGGCTCGCTCCGGCCGCACCGTCCTCCGGAGATTGTCCAACGCCACTTTCCCTGGGCGACGCTGGCTGGCGTTCCCACCTTTCGACCACCAGCTGCCCAGCTAGTCCCGACGTTTCGTCGTTCACCTGGGGTCGGGTGGGAGGCCCACTCGGTCGTGCCGCTCCCGGCTGGACCGCATTTATCTAGGTCTCGTTTCCACCTTTTCCGGGCCCACTCTCTCCGCGTTCGGCCGCCCCTTTTCGGATTCGCCATCTTGCCTGGTCGTGAAAAGCCTCTCTCTGCGCGGAGAGGCCGGGGCCGGCCTATTGGCACTTTAATAATAGTTTTGCTGGAGGATGCGGGCTTCGTGGCGTCCTTCCGGGAGTTTTCTGGCTGGCCTGGCGAGGGCAGCGGCGCGCCTTTTCCTCGGCGCGCGGCGGTGGTGGGATCTGGGGAAGGTGCGCGCCCGCCGCTCTTCTGCCGTGACTACACCCGGGGCGCCAGCCGGCGGAGGGATGCTTGGGGGCCATAGAGAGCAGCTGGAGCGGGAGGTCTTGGAGCTGGAGAGGCGTCTGGCCGCCAGCCCCGAGGATCCATCCCTCTGCGGAGCGTGCCCGGGAGAAGCGGGAGGAGCTTCGAGCCCTCGAGGACCATCGGGCCCGGGGAGCTTTTGTTCGATCCCGCATCCGCCTCTCCTTCGGAGAGATGGACCGCGGCTCCCGCTTCTTCTACGCCCTGGAGAAAAGGAGAGGGGGCCAAAAACACGTCACCTGCCTCCTGGCGGAGGACGGCACCCCCCTCACGGACCCGGCGGAGATGTGCGGGAGGGCCAGGGCCTTCTACGCGGCCCTTTTCCCCCGATCCGACCGATCCTAACGCTTGCAGAGTCCTCTGGGGACGGGCTTCCCGACGGTCGCACGGGCGACCGGGACCGGCTAGAGCTGCCTCTTTCTCGAGCCCTCCCGTGCGCATGCACAATAACATCTCCTGGGCATGGAACGGGCTGACCGTGGAGTTCGTGACCGCGTACTATCTTGGAGTTCTTGCCCGGACTGGTCCACGTACTGGGAAACACGAGTCTTTGCAGAGCGGAGGCGTCTCCCTCTATCGATGCACGGCGAGCCGGTTCGCCTTATTGCTGAGAAGGGGACCTCCAGCGACTTACGAATTGGCGTCCCATCATCGCTCTCAGCACGGACTACATACATCATTGACAAAAGGCCATCTCGCTACGTCTAGGGTCCCGTGCTGGCGGACGTGGTCCTCGTCCAGACCTTAACTACACGTCCCAGGGCCGCGACTATCTTTGATAACTTGTGTATCTCGTGTCCGGACTATCTGGATAGGGTGTAGGGATGGTCTGTCGTTCGCCCTCTTGTCCCTGGTTCAGGAGAGACGTATCGACAGGATGGATCACGGGTATACCTCCTGGGTACTCTGCGAGCCGCGTCGGCTTTGGACCCTGTTTTGTGGTTTTCTCCAGGTGTGTACGCTTTCTGCGGAGTTCTGGTCAGGCTCAACTGGACCCTGACCGAGCAACGTCAGCTCGGGCGGGGAGTGCGGCAGGGGTGCCCCCTCTCGGGCCAGCTGTACGCCCTGGCGATCGAGCCTTCCTCTGTCTCCTCCGCGAGAGGTTGATGGTTGGTTGGTGCTTCGGGACGGACGGCTGCGGCTGGTCTGTCGGCGATACGCTGACGAATGTGCTCCTCCGTAGGTCCAGACCGGGCGACTTGCGGCCGGGTGGAGGCTTGCCAGGCTGTGTAACTCGGCGGCCTCCTCCGCCCGAGGTTAACTGGGATCTAAGGCCTCTGGTCTGTGGTGTCGGCGGCGGTGCAGGCGACGCTCCTCCCACCGCGCCTTCAGGCATCCGGTGGAGCGCGGGAGTCCGCTGCTCTATCTCGGCGTTTACCTCTCTGCCGACGCTCGTCTCCGCCGGAGAACTGGCACGGTTGGAGGGCAGTGGGTGGCGAGGGCGGTCCGGAAATGGACGGGATACTCCGGTGTCTCCCTGTTGGGGGAGGCACTGGTGCTTAATCAAATGGTCCTGTCCATGCTCTGTACCGGGCTCACCTCCGGTCCCGGCCCAGGGTATTTCTGACACCGTCCGGTGATTAGGATTCTGCGAGTTCTTTTGAGCAGACGCACTGGGTCTTGCAGGGGTCCTCCACCCTGCCCCTGGAGGAAGGGGGGCAGGGCCTGAAGTGCCTTCGCACTCAGGTCCGTGTCTTCCGCCTCCAGGCCTGCAGAGGCTCACTGTATGGTCTGGGTAGTCGGCGTGGAGCGTACTGGGCACGCCTTCTCGCCGCTTCCGAGGCCTCGATACTGCCGGCAGCTCTTTTTATCCACTCGAGATGGTCTTCCGCGAGCCTCTCGGGCTGCCGAGTGTTCGTCAGGGACCTCTTACTCGCGACCTGGGAAGCTCTTTTCGCGACAGAGTCCGGGTGGCCACCGTGGGGACCGACTACTCGCTGGCACCCCTGCTACGACGAAATGCACCCAGTGGTGGTGCATTGAGTGGCGGGAGTCCCCCCGGTGCGCGGAGGCTCGCACGGTCTGGGCGCGGGAGGTGCAGTCCCAGGGTCGGAGACCCTCCTGGACTACGAGCGGGGAGATTGGCTGGCTCCCTGTCGCCGCCAGCGCATGGGGCTCCTCAGACCTCATAGGTCCCAGGCGCGTACTTCAGGGTGAATGCCGCTTAGTGCTTGCTGCTCCGGGCTTACCTCGACCGGGTCCTACTGAGAGGGCACGTCCTCCGCCACGCCTCCACCCGGGCCCTCATGGACTTTTTTATAGGGCCCTGCCCGTGGACCAATCGCCCCCTCACCCTTTCTTCTGCAATCCGGCTTGCACGTGATGTGCACCGGTTCTGTTCCAGACCGCCGCCACGGAAACTCTGTACACGCTCGTGCTCCACACCCTTCATAGCTCACCTCGCGTCCCGCCCCGATACAAATGGCGGGACTCCTGCCACTTCGAGGGTGAGAGCCCGGTGGGCCAGCTTGTACTCTGCCTGGGTCCGCGGCCCGCTGGGATGATCAGTTGGCGTCCTTCATGAGGCCATGAGCACGGGTGTGTACTTGGCGCGGTTCACCCCCGTCCCCGACACTTGCCCCTTTCTCGTGGCTTGTGAGGAGACCATTGGCGCAACGTTTACTTGGAGGTCGCCAGGTTGCGCCCTCGTTCCGGCTCCTCCTGACTATCTTTTACGATTTGGTTGCATCTTTTGCCCCTCACCTTTGTATTCTATGCACTCACCCATGCCGTGCCCACGAGTCGCGGATGGTCCTTTCTCAACCTCTCTTGGCCCCTTCCCGGCCAAACTAAGCCATCTCAACACCCTCGGAGAGGAGGGATTGGCCGACGGGACTTACTGCGGACTTAGAGGGCCTATCCTTCCTCCGCTTGTTAACGAATCCGGCGGGAGTTCCTCTGAGGCTCGGCGTTTTGGTCCTTGACGCCTTGCAGGAGCAGTGGCGTTGGTCGGGGTTCTCTGCTCGGTTCCATCCGGTTCCTTGTTTAGCCCTTGAGCCCTCTGACCTCACTCCTGATCCTGTTTTTTTCATTCGTTGTCCCCCGGAATCACTTGGTGTTCTAGCCCTGTGGATCCTCCCCTTAGGCTGGGGGGAGGTCCTTTAGAAGTGGGCGGGCTTCGCCCGCCCACCCCTGGGATGCCAATAGGCTAACATACCTGTTTCTCAGTACCTTACTGTAGCCATCTGGCCTTGCCCCCATCACACTTTGCATTTAGTACATCTTAGAGAGGGAATAACAAGCACTTACAAAGAAACCTTAGTTTCACTATGCCTTTTTACCTTTGAAAGAATATTTTTCAAAATGTACTTTCCTTTGATTTGATGATATACAGTTGTTATAATGTCATGTGGAAGCTATCTTTCTGAAACTGCTAGAAGCCATGTCCACATAAATTATAGTCAGTGTTCATTTGCCTTGATTCTGTGGCCATTAAATTTGCCAGAGATTCTTCATCATTATAATGTCTGAGCACCTCCCAAGTGTTAATAAACTTAACCTGACAATATCCCTGTGTGATGAAGCAGCACTATTATCACCATTTTGTACCTGGGGAATTGAAGCACAAAGATACATCATGCCTTGCCCACGTTCACACAGGAATCTTTAGCAAATCTTGCCAATTGCAAAATATGAGCTAAAATTAGTTATGGTACTATCCCTACCCAGGAGCCACATGCTGGTTTTTGTGGTTTTATAGCCACATCATTTTAGTTTTAAAAAAATGCTTTCCTGAACTGCTGTGTGTGAGAGACCAACACAAACTAGAGGGGAAGCTGAGAAATGACCTACACACCAAAGGCTTTCAAATAGAAAGTGAACAAACAAAAAGATATTTTCCCAGTTATCTCTTATAGTCTGCTGCTCCAAAGCACTACAGAATTTAAGTGCATCTTGACACAAAAGCCATATGCTGAGAGCCTGATCTGACAATATAACCTTTCTTAATTAATGTTGCCGTTACTGGTTATCTATTCTAGATGGAGCTTTTGGGGGTGCAGTTCTGTGAAGTAGCAGAGAAGTTTTGGGAATCCACATAATAAGTGGAATACAGTGTGGCCTAAGAACAACCTAACACTGTATCACCATCCATGAAACTATCAGTAAAACACAGAGTAAGCTAACCCCTTCCTCCATTTTATACCCAGCGGAGAATCTAACACTTTGAAAGGACAGAGTTGTAAAGAAAATACATATATGATACTAGCAGCATACAGAAGACCCTTGTGTCAAAGTGACAAAAATCTACTTAGGGCTTGTCTACACTACCATGGGGGGTCGACCTAGGATACACAACTTCAGCTGTGTGAATAGCATAGCTGAAGTCGACGTACTTGGATCTACTTACCTCGATGTTTTCACTGAGGTAAGTCGACAACTGACACTCTCCTGTCAACTCGGCTTGTGCTCCTCTTTCTGGTGGCGTACCAGAGTTGATGGGAGAGCGTTCAGAGTCGATTTATCACATCTATACTAGACCCGGTAAATTGACCCACGCTGGATCGATCGCTGCCTGCTGATCCAGCGGGTAGTGTAGACAAACCCTTAAAGTCCTGACTGAAGACTTAGTTTAGAAGTAGGAAAATCCAGCATTCACACTTGGCTCTAAATGGAGGATAAGCCTATTCAGACTAGCAGTCAAAGATCAGGCTAACAGTACTTACAAAATTTCCTAGTGTCACATTACCTTTTTCACGTATCAGCTTAACTAAAATCAGACTTTTCTTTGCACAGCTTTGATAGCTGTGTACAGCAATTCTCACCAGAGTGGTTGGAAGGCTCCACTCTGGAGACCAAATCCTGCTAACCTGGAGACCGCTCAAGCTAAACTACCACTAAAACAAATGTGTTTTGACTGAGACATACATTAATACACAGCTGTTAATTTTACAGGATTTCTTCCTATTTCTTTTTCTAAGGCTTCAAGCTATTATAGTAGTTTGCATCTAGATATTCAGTTGAAAATGGACTAATCTGTCATTAAATACACTTTAGACAATTTCTATTAGACTTTAGTCTATTATTTGAATAATAAATTTCAATTAGATTTCTTGTGACTTATGAACTGCTTCAGTCATTCAGTCTCAACTATAGTGAAATGTGTTGCTATTTCCAAAGACCTTTTGTAAATGACAGTACCATATCCAGCTCTTTGGGTTTATCCCAATGGGGACAAACAAAGAGCATGTAAAGCTTATTACATCTGAAAGTAATACCAAGGGGAAGAACCTTGCTGTCTTCTTAAGTGACATGTGGAAGTGAAGTAGTTATTGCACATGAATGGCCAAGTAACACACACTGCTTCTGTAGCCGCATTTCAGTGTGTATTGGGGTTTGGAAATAGTGTATGTACAGACTCTATCATCACAGAACATTACAGCCAGCTGTTTTTTCTAGCTTAGTTGCAAAGAAGGGACTGAGTGAAATGTTTATTTTTGGCTTATTTATGTTAGTCCATAAAATGTGCCTTGTTCTTCTTACTGTTTACCTTTGGTCTCTAGGTCAAACTCATCCCTTCCCAAGTATGCTCACATGCTCATTTGTCAGCTGCCTGTGAGCAGAATTCCCCCACCCCTGAGTAGCACTAATTCTGCTGTCTACCTTCTTGTCATCATCATTTTTAACATGCACAATCTCAAGCTGTCTCCTCTAGAAAACATCTTTAGAGGTATACAATGTCTTTACTAAATTTATAGCACTGCTGTATGACAGAACTGCAGAACTGTTTATCTGTGAGTATCATAGCTTTCCTACTCTGATTTGAACCTTAGCGTTCGTAACCTGAGAAGCTAGCATGAACCCCTCTAAGCTTAATTACCAGCTTAGATTTGATCTTGTTGCCACCAGCCAAAAATTCCAGGGTTTTGGCTCCCTCTGGTCTCCCCAAACCCTTCCCTGGGGAACCCCAAGACTCAGAAGCCCTGAGTCTTACCACAAAGGGAAATAACCCACTTCCCTTCCCCCTCTCTCTCCCACCCAGAATTTCCTCTCTGGGCTAACCTGAGAGTTACTGAGCAACCTCTTTACATCACACATGACCAAAAAGCTATGTCTCCTTCTTCCACAAAGAACAAACCAAATACAGGAAACAAAAAAGAATCTCTCTCTTCTCCCCTTTGTTCTTCTCCCTCCCAGCAATTCCTGGTGTTGCAGAGATTCACCCTCCGTAGATCTAACACAAAGAGAATTTCCCTCCCCTTCGTTCCTTAGCCTATCCAGAGAGAAAAAAAACTCAACAAGTCTTAAAAAGAAAACTTTATATAAAAAAGAAAGAAAAAAGACATAAAAATATTTTCTGTATCAAGGCTGACAATAATACAGGTTCAATTGCTTAAAGGAAAAATGAATAAACAGCCTTATCCAAAAAGAGATACAATTTAAACATTCCAGCAACTACACACATGTAAATACAAAAAAAACAATAACAGCCTGTTATTTTTCTACCTTTGTACTTACAACTGGGAAACTGAAGATTAGAAGCTTGAAGATAGAAAAAGATCCCCTCTCATAGCTGAGAGCCAGACAAAGACACAGACACAAAACATTCCCTCCCTCAGCTTTGAAAAATCCGGTTTCCTGATTGGTCCGCTGGTCAGGTGTTTGGTTCCCTTTGTTAACACTTTACAGGTAAAAGAAACATTAACCCTTAGCTATCTGTTTATGACAGTGACAGGTTATAAAAATCCCTCAGAGAATGGCAAAGAAAAGGATGGCATTATTACCATGTTATTACCATGACATAATTTGAGTTTTACATTTCCTTCCATTCAAGGATCAAGGACAAACACACCACTCCACGAGATACTTAGTAAAGAGGGAGTGCTGTCTAGTGTTTTAGCTACTTGACAACGCTTCTTCTTTACTAAGTAAAACATTTCTTATGTTGTGTGTGACATCTACGTATTTAATGGTCAACAAAACAAATTTTCTATTTGTATCTCTTATAAACTAAAGTATTCTGGATACATGTCCAAAGTTCTGGTGAAATGTTTTTAAGCCCACTCCAAAGAGATGAGGATTGGATGTGATGGGGGATTGATGGTAAGATGCACTATGGAGGCCTTTGTTTCTGCATCCTCTGTTCAAACCTGCCCCAAGTTGGTCGTGACTGATAGTTGACCTTTGTGAAAAGACCTATCTGAAGGTGTGTAAACAGCTCCTTGTGGACTGCTGTCTGTGTCACAAAAATTGGCAGCACTGCAGCTGGCATCAAGAACTGAATGTATTTGGAAAAGGTACTTTGCAACTCGGAATTTTATTGAGGCACTTTGGTGGGGAAACGTCCCCATGCTGAACCTTTTCTGAAGACACATGAAGGATTTTGGTTTACAGGACTGCTCATTTGGCATCTTACATCAGCAATAAATCCCTTATAAATAATTTTTTTTTAAATCTCCCCCTTGCTGACTGTTGTGTATTTTGTACTCTTACCACCCAGATCAGATGCTGAGCCATCATTAACAAAGGCAAGGAACAGCAATGTAAGGGTACACAATTTTCATTTAGAAAAAAAATACCCGTCTCTTCTTCCCCCACTCCCTCATACATCCTTGTTATCATCCAAGTGCCATTTTCAACACTTAGCATCAAATTCATACTCTCAGAGAATATTTCAGATGGACAGCTGTACTTATTTTCTAGTTTCTCCACTGTGACTGGTCTGCTTGTGTCTATCAACTCCTTATAAATCATTCTCACTTGCTGGATATGTGACTTCACCCACAAAGCTTATCCAATCCATACTTCTACAGTTGATAGGAAAGAAACAGAGCATTCCACCTCTATTTTCAGATACTTTAGATTCACAGAGTAGAATATTCTTTCTTGAAGAAACAGTGGTTTAAAGGGTACTACCAAGAGGGGGGGTAAATTATAATTATGTTGTATTTACTTATTTCCTATTTTGTGAGCAGTCACATTTTTTCCCTGCATTTTCAGCTTTTTTGCCCTTTCTATGGGTATGTCTACACTACGAAATTAGATTGAATTTATAGAAGTCGGTTTTTTAGAAATCATTTTTATACAGTTGATTGTGTGTGTCCCCACACAAAATGCTCTAAGTGCATTAAGTCGGCAGACTGCATCCACAGTACCAAGGCTAGCATCGACTTCCAGAGAGTTAAACTGTGGGTAGCTGTGGGTAACTATCCCACAGTTCCCGCAGTCTCTGCTGCCCATTGGAATTCTGGGTTGAGATCCCAATGCCTGCTGGGGCAAAAACAGTGTTGCAGGTGGTTCTGGGTACATGCCGTCAGGCTCTCCCCCCTCCTTCTCTCCCTCCTTCCATGAAAGCAACAGCAGACAATGGTTTCGCACCTTTTTTCCTGGGTTACCTGAGCAGATACCATACCACGGCAAGCATGGAGCCCACTCACCTCACCCTCTCCGTAGTCTCCTGGGTGCTGGCAGACATGGGACTGCATTGCTACAAGCAGCAGCTCATTGCCTTTTGGCAGCAGATGGTGCATTACAATTGGTAGCCATTGTCATAATACTCCTGGGTGCTCTTTTAGCTGACCTTGGTGAGGTCGGTCAGAGGAGCCTGGGCAGACATATGAATGACTCAGCCAAGTCATTCCCATTTTCTGCCGAGCACCCAGGAGATGACGATGGCTAGCAGTCGTACTGCACCGTCTTTTGGCGAGCAGCCAGGAGATGATGATGGCTAACGATCGTAATGAAACATCTTCTGCCGAGCACCCAGGAGATGATGATGGCTAGCAGTCGTACTGCACTGTCTGCTGCCAGCCTAAGATGCAAAAGATAGATGGAGTGGATCAAAACAAGAAATTGACCAATTTGTTTTGTGAAATCAATGGCCTACTAAACCCGGGGTTTTGAGTTCAATCCTTGAGGGGGCCATTCTGTGTGACAGTTAGTTGTGTTTCTCCTTAATGCAAAGCCACCTCTTTTGTTGATTTTAATTCCATTTAATTTCATCAGTCACCCCTCCCTCCATCAAGGCAACGGCAGACAATTGTTTTACACCTTTTTTCAGCGCAAAACCAGAAGCTGCAAAAGCAAAACCAGGCGAGGAGGCGATGGCAGTGTGGTGACGAGAGTGATGAGGACATAGACATGGACATGGACTTCTCACAAAGTATGGGCCGGGCAATGTGCCCCGGCAATGTGCACATCATGCTGATGAGCTCTGCAAGAGCTCTGCATGGATACCTGTGCTGATCCGCTCACTACGCTGGCCAAACAGGAAATGAAATTCAAAAGTTTGCAGGCCTTTTCCTGTCTACCTGGCCAGTGCATCTGAGTTGAGAGCACTGTCCAGAGCGGTCACAATGGAGCACTCTGGGATAACTCTCGGAGGCCAATACTGTTCAATTGCGTCCACACTACCCCAAATTTGACCTGGCAAGGCTGATTTCACTTCTAACCCCCTAGTCGGAGGTGGAGTAAAGAAATCAATTTAAGGACCCATGTGGACGGGTCCAGACTTAAATCGCCGCTAAATTCGACCTAAGATCGTAGTGTAGACCAGACCTAAGTAATGGTTAATGTGATAAAGCAAAGGCTGTCATTGAAGTCCTGCTGGGCTACTAACCTTGCAAAGAAATGGCTAGTTTAAGGTATGTCCCTGAGACAAATGGGAAAAATCCACCAACTTTTGGTAAGTATGTACTAATTAGGTCTAGGAAATCTGGGAAATCTTCAAAGCTAAATATGGGGGCAGGGGTAGAGTTTTTAAAATTCAGCCTTCCCTCTGCTCCAACCTGTATTGAGGCCCTGCCTTCAGCTGTGTGCTCAGTGCTTTGGATTTTCTGAAAGAAGACTTTGGTAAGACTTTCAGAGGCCATGGTATCTAATTGCTGCTGTGCCTGTTTTTTGCTAGAGATACTCAGGTACTACAGGGATAGGCACAGAGTCAAACTCTACGTAGATTATGTTATCTACATTGTTTTGGGTTCCCAGCAGGCAGCAGAAAGCCACTATGACAGGTCAAAAGAGAAGGCACCTATGGACCCCGAGGACCCACACAAGATATCACAAAAGACAAGATGCTCATGTGTATGCCTACTTGTATTAACCATAGGAGAAATGTGTCAGAAAAGGAATGTGCATCAGAGAAAGGGCCACCGCAGCATTTGTGATGCCTTTCTAATTTTTTAGAAAAGCATTGCCATGTCAGAACCAATCTTTGCTTGCTGACTCTCTGCACACTGGTCAGAGGACACACCAGTCACCGCAGCATCATAAGTTACGCTTTGTGATCTGCTAATGGGAGATAGGGATGAGGCAGGGAAGGGAATGCTGTCCAGTTTGTGAAATGGACAGATGCTGAGGGTATGCTTCCCTTATTGTAGGCCTGGGTCGGCAACCTTTCAGAAGTGGTGTGCCGAGTCTTCATTTATTCACTCTCATTTAGGGTTTCACGTGCCAGTGATACATTTTAACGTTTTTAGAAGGTCTCTCTCTCTAAGTCTATAATATATAACTAAACTATTGTTGTACGAAAAGTAAACAAGGTTTTAAAAAAGTTTAAGAAGCTTCATTTAAAATTAAATTAAAATGCAGCGCCTCCCAGACCGGTGGCTAGGACCCAGGCAGTGTGAGTGCCACTGAAAATCAGCTCGTGTGCTGCCTTCGACATGCATGCCATAGGTTGCCTACCCCTGTTGTAGGCTCACAGAGACAAAAGGAAAATAACAAAGGGTGAAAGCTATAAAGAACCATTCTTTTGCATTTCAATGCTCACAAAAAACAACTTTTTTTCCCCTTAAAGATAGTTGATTTGTATATTAGTTACTCATCTTCCTTTGTTCTGACTCATCCAGTCTTATGGTTATTTGGCCACAATTTCATAACTTACAGAATATTATGAAGAGCTTCTGGGATGATGAGAGTGACTTTAAGTGTTTGAAAGCAGCGTCCAGATTTAGTAATTGTGTGTGTAGAACAGGATTTCACAGATAGCAGATGGAAGCTGCAGTGTTTGATTATGAAAGGGTGAGTGAAGCGGAGTATTTTGAGGTACGTAGACTGATTAGATGTTTCATTGTTGTGGTTTGACTAGCTCCCATATATCTAGCCCAGGTACTTCTCAGCAGACCAAGCCTGGTCAGTCCCCAAAAGAACACAGTGCTTGGGGGACTTATGATGGTTAGGAATAGAGACTTCATTCTGATCAAACTTAACCATGGCTCTACACTTGGGTCACTCCACTCGCTTCAGTTGAGTTATTCCTGATTTACACTGGTGAATAAATACCAGCCCCCGGGTTTTTAATTTCAGGCCTTTAATGAAAAGTTGCCACATTTCTGTCCTTTTTGTACACTTGCTCCCTTGTATCTGAAGAATGTGTCACTGTGGCCTTCTCACACTCATGTTCTCAAATTTTGTTCCACCCAGGTAAAGACCTCTCAATTTTCTGTGCACCACCATTATAGGGGCACCTGGTGCTTAGGGGATAAAGCCACCTTTGCTCTTCTTCCTTTCTGAGCTGTGCTGAACTCATTTCAGCCAGAAGTGAGAACTGGTCCTATGTTTTCAATGCCTTCTTTGTGTCTACAAAAATAGGTGTACACATGAACAGTCATGATATCTGCACATGTAATATACAAGTGAGGGGAAGAGGGGGATTCAAGTACCTTTTTGAAGCAAGACAATATTTATATGGCAGGCACAACTACCTGCTTGTGTGTGCAATTTAAGCACCTGGTATTTAAAACATCACCAATCTTTTCTGCTATTAATTTCCTTTGCTGGAAAACTGGAGGCAGCAGGAGTAAAGAGTATTAGTCATTTCTGAGAGGAAGGGAGGGTGGGGAAAAAATAAGAGGTTGTGAATGTTATTGCTGACATCGTTTTTATTAATCCGGGAATTTAACACTCCTCCCTTGCCAATTTAGTAGTGAAAGTTTTGCTTAGTATATAGATTCCAAACAAAGAGCACATTATATCATCATCAACTTCACTGCTTGGAATGTGAAAAAAATTCTTAAACTCTAATAAAACTTTGTTGATCTAAGCAGATTAACATTACTCAGTAGCTATCTGTACAGAGTGATAAAATTTAGATGAAATGTCCCCATTCATCCCCAGCTTATCCCCCATTTACACTGGGCATTCCATTCAATTACATAGAAAGATCATGCATTATGCCTCTCTTGTGTAATTTTACAGGGCATATGTATGTTCCAAACACTTTGATGAACAATGGGGAACTTGTCTGGTACATCATGGGGTTTGCAGACTGAAAAGAGGCGCAGAGGCATACAAGCATCAGGAGGAATCAGCATGAATGCACAAAGAACATAGTTCATGAAGATTAAATATAACCACTTTGTTCCTGCCCAGAAAGATCCAGATGATCAGAATGGCAGTTTCATGTAAAGTAGCTAAAACATATTCACAACAGCCAACTCTTGGAGAAATTATTTCATACCTCTAATCTTGTTGTAGACTTTGCAATGTATATAGTATGTACAAACAAGCAGTCCTTCAAAACTAGGCAAATCTTTTGTCATCTCACAACATGTAATGAAATACTTATTACCATCTAGGTTATATTCTATGCAGGACAATTTGTGTTTTGTAAAGCATCAATTACATGGAAGGCCTTTAAATAATAGACAGAATCTCTTCCATTTCATGTATACAATATCCATATATATTTTTATATTTCTGCAGGGAAGCCAAAGCTCTTTACAAACTTAAATGGATACACCAAGTATATAACTTTTTCCACTACTGCCACATGTGGGATGGAACACTGCAACCCTTTAATAGTAAATAGAAATACGACAAAATAGTTTACATCAGGAGGTGACAAATACTGCCCAACATGGAAATTGCAAGTGGAGGTTATAGTGTGCAAAGTGCACCTTTCCAGAGGGCTGATGTATGCAGCTCTGCCACAGCAAGTTTGCACAATACCTGCCTCCATTATGCATGATATGAGCCATTGCTGATTAGCTCTTTCCCTTCATGAGCTGAAAATTCTCTCTCAGGTTTGCTTTTAAAATCTCAACATTTAAAACCAAACAAGAAATCAATCTTCCAGTGGGTAAATACCTATTGTTCAGGCAGGGTTACAGCGAACAATTCGTTATCAGTTGTCTGACATTCTCTCTAATGTGTGAGTAAAAAAATAGCTAGAGTGGGGCTTGTAGAGAAAGGTTGAGAGATCACTATAGCTCATTATAATCCCAACTGTGCAACTGCATGTGTGGCCTTTGAGACAGTTTATCTTTTGATAAATATGGCGCAAGTCATCCCCTGTAAGGCGGGTTTCATATGTCAGCACAACACTGGAAACCCATGCTCATATCATAATTGAGCTGGACTCCAACCAAACGTTAGCCCAGCAAATGTTACAATGGTAAATCCTGTAAATAGGACACTTGACTGGGAGGCAGAAGACCTGAATCTTCTATTCCTGGCTCTACTGTTGACCTTGGGCAAATTACCTATGCTATCAGTTCCTCAGTTTTCCTTTCTTAGAATGAGGCTAACACATGTACTAACCTCTGTAAAATGCTTTCAGGTCACCTCCTGAAAAGTCCTATGTAAAGACTAAGAAATGCTGGTAAGTAGTACGCAGACTTCATATTGCAACATGAATAAGCCTATGAACATTCCCCTATATTTATATGGCCTTAAGAAGTGATTTTTTTCATAATCTTTTTCATGTTCATGGGAAAAGGGAGCCTCAAACATGGCCAAACGGTTTAGGAACAGGACACCATTCAGAGCCTTTCATCTCTAGGCCACGCACTCGAGTTCAGTTCAAGTTGCTAGTGAGCAAAAGTGATCTCAGCCCTTTTCCACACCATAAAGTACTATTACTGCCATTCCTGGCAGTCTCTGCAGAGATGTAAGGGACTGAGTAGGCTTAGTGTTTGAACTACTCTCAGGCCACGTCTAGACTACGCGCCGTATCGGCGCGTTAAAATCGATTGCTCGGGGATCGATATATCATGTCTGATCTAGACGGGATATATCGATCCCTGAGCGCGCTTATATCGATTCCGGAACTCCACCAAACCCAACGGAGTTCCGGAATCGACATGGCGAGCCGCTGACATTGATCCCGCGCGGTGAAGACGGGTGAGTGAATCGATTTTAGATATTCGACTTCAGCTACGGTATTCTCGTAGCTGAAATTGCGTATCTAAAATCGATTTTACCGCGTAGTGTAGACCTGGCCTCAGTCTTGGAGGTGGTCTCTGTCAGTCAGGGCTAAGGCACATTTGGAAACAGAGAGGAACACGTGTATGGTTATCATCATACTGAACCTGTTCCAGGGGCAAATAAAACATTTCAGGCTGAAGTGCTGTCAATCTCTCCTAAGAACTAAATTGGATTTAAAACATAATTAGTTCAAATTGTAATATTTGCCTAGACTGAGTGGTCAGGCAGATAAGTGGATTTTGGAGAAAACAAAGAGGAAGTGACTAAATCAAAGGAACTTGTTACGCCTTGGAGGCCTTTTGCTAAAAGAACAGTGAGAAATCGTAGTCACTAATCGAGGCCTGTGACTATGATACATCACCAGCTGCAGCACAGAAAATGCAATACCTTGTGATGCTGATGTAAATAAATTCAGTATTGTCATAGTGATATCAAGCAAGAACCAGAATGACAAGAACCAAAAAGACTGAAAATTTTCCACCCTTTCGAAACATTTATGCTTAGTGCTCACAAAAAGTGCTGGATTGAAAGCCCTGAGACCCCCTTTATCTGCAAAACAGGTGTAGCCCAGAAGTGCAAGGGACATTTCCCCCACTCTTCTTCTGAGAAGGGGAATCTATATCCTGGGGACAGAGAATACAGTAAACAACCTTCCATGTCCTTTCAGGATTTATCCTCTCTAGACAGATACCTCACATATTTTTTAAAAGAGTAGCAAACACCTACACAATAGTAACGAATTTTGGTCACTAGTGACCCTGGACTGACTTCAAAGTAGTAGAGAGGAGAGGCTTCATCTCCTATTATCAATCACCTAAGCCATCATATCTCCCATGGGAAACCTCTTGGTCGCCAAGATATACATATATGTTTAAACTCAACCCTGAATGCCAGATATGTTGCAGTTTGGACCCCTGCATCCCAGGCATAACAGGGATGAGACCTCTGTGTCAGGATTGCAACAGGCAGTACACAAGATGTGAAAGTGGGTGTACTGGTGGCACAGCCAGTGGATATGTTAATAAAAATTCACCAGATCACAACACTCATAGCAATGGAACAGAAGGCCATATCAACCTCTCCCACCCATGTACAGCATTAACTAGACAGAATTTGCCTACACAGATTTTCCTGAGCCTTCCATCCTGTGATATCTCCTCCCCTCAGATCCCTCCCAATTCCTTACAAAGAAGATATTTTTGCCAGGCTTTGCTCACTTGTTCAAGATTGAGACATTGGTACAATGTTGCTAAACATTTGTTAAAAGACTCACTTGTAATTTATCATTTTCAGGATCATTTTTCTCCCCCTTACAACAACAGCTTAGAAGTTTGAAATGTAGATCTGCTTTCTCCTGCACTGTGTGAGCATAATGATCTGTTACTTAGGTGTTGCGATTGAGCACCTCACCATGGGCACTGATCTGCAGGTATCAGATCCTATTGCCAATCACCTCAGCTCCAGCCCCTTTTCAGTGTACGTGGAATAAAGAGCACTGAACATTTGAAAATAATTATATGGACTTTGCATATTATAAAGAGAAAGTATGTTCAGCTGGGGCCTTTCAGCTACATCTCTGTAAATGTGATGTAATTTAACATGTAATTTTTCTTTATATTAGAGCATTAAGATGAACATTTAACAGTAATTGAGTCATACAATGTAACTAATATGAAACATGTTTTTGAAATGTTTGGAAGCAGAGTCTCCTTTTTCATTTATAAGATGTGTCTTGATGGCAGGAATTAGACTGCCTACTCCAGGTTCTAAACTGACCTGGATGTCTCACTCAATACCAGAGAAGGATTCTACTCTGCAGGACTCATATTCCTCCTGAGGGTCATGGCTAGGCCCTACAAAATTCACGGCCAGGATAAATGCCTTACGGACTGTGAAATCTGGTCTCCCCCCATGAAATCTGGTCTTTTGTGTGCTTTTACCTTGTACTACACAGATTTCACAGGGAAGACCAGTGTTTCTTATATTAGGAGTTCTGGCCCAAAAAGGAGCTGCAGGGGGTCACAAGGTTATTTTGGAATGGGGGGATGCGGTAACGCCACCCTTATTTCTGTGCTGCCTTCAGTGCTGGGGGGCTGAAGAGCAGCAGCTGTTCGCCAGGCACCCAGCTCTGAAGGCAGCGCCCTGCCAGCAGCAGCGCAGAAGGGTGGCAATACCATACCATGACACCCTTACTTCTACGCTGCTGCCTTCAGAAGGTGGTGGCTGCTTACCAAGGGCCCAGCTCTGCAGGCAGCAGTGCAGAAGTAAGGGCGGCAATACTATACTATGCCATCTTTACTTCTGCACTGCTGCTGGCAGTGGCTCTGCCTTCAGAGCTGGGCTCCCGGCCAGCAGCCCCCGCTCTCCAGCTGCTCAGCTCTTAAGGCAGTGCCACCACCAGCAGCAGCACAGAAGTAAGGGTCGCAGTACTGTAACCCCCACTACAATAATCTTGCAACACACACACACACACACACACACACACACACTCTCCTTTTTGGATCAGGACTTCTACAATTACAATACCATGAAATTTCAGATTTAAATAGCTGATATCATGAAATTTATTATTTTTAAAATCCTATGACCATGAAATTGACCAAAATGGACTGTGAATTTGGTAGAGCCCTACTCAGGGCACAAGGTTACAAGAGTTGTTAGTGTCCCAGCATCCACTACGTGGTAGAAACAATGTGTAATTCCAGATACAAAATAAATACAGATAGCCCTAGAAATGAACACTTCTTTCATCATCAAATCCCATTGACATATAAGGCTTTGAGATCCCTCTGTAAAGAAAAACACTGCATAATATCAATTAAAATGATATCCAAATGAGGATAGCAGTGAGACATTAATTTTCAGCCAAACTGGGTGGGAGACACTACACAGAATCTGTTGAAACTTACTTTGACTACTTCTTACAATTTTGTTACATAAATTGCAGACAATAAAACTCCCATATTATGACACATTTTGTAAATTAAGTCATAAAGCCAGGAAGATACTATATAATGTATGCAAAGATCCAACTTTTTATCAGCTTTAGATAAGGCAGTCTCCACACACAGTCCATCTCCTATTTAAAATAAAACTAAAAATACTATGGTGCGGACTGGCTCATTTGCCAACTGACAATGCTGTGCTTTCTCCTACCGCACCAATGACTTACATTCGTCTTTGGTCCCTGGCTCTTGGTACGTATCTGGGTCATAGCTGGGAATTCTCTTAATGTAGTGCCTCATGCCATTCAACAGCAAGTCCTCTAAATAAAGAATGATAGTGACTGGTCCCAAGGAGCAGCAGTAGGTCTTAATGGAGAGGATGGTGAATGAAGCATGGGGCCTTGAAAGTAGAAGAAACATAAAGCAGGAACACTTGGACGGGCTGTTAAAAGAAAGATCAAAAACATATACATAATTACATGCTCACACAAGCCATGTCTAAATATCACCACTGTAGGAATGAGAGAAATAAAACTTATTTTATTACTCCCAGTTTGTGGATTGTGATTATTGCTCTCAGTTAGCATGAACAGGTTCAAAAGTGGCTTTTTTATTTTGCTTTCAAGTCACATCTCCTTTTAAGTGATTTGCATTTAGGTTATTGGCAGATAAAATAAAATATATTTTTATACCCCACAGAGCTAACCTTTCTCTGGAGAGGCAAACCGCATTAGCTCAGCTAATATTTAAAAGCAATGTGCTTTTGAAAAGTTACCTACACATCTGCTAAATAGTTTCTTAATTCATTTAGAAAGATGAACGGATTTATGTGAACTATACAAAAGTATTCACATATAATCATGATTTGATAGCATTTCTTTTGTAAGGTTAAGTTCGGCTTATTGATTACTGCTATAGCAGACAAACTATAAAGGATACTCCCATTGTATTACCAGTCACTCACATACTAAACAGCTGCTAAATATTTTGCTGCTTCAGGCAACCAAGTAGAGCGAGGCCTGAATAAACCAGTGGGTTTCTTCCATGTAGTAATAATGTTCAGACACGCTTTTCTCAACCCGTGTACTAGATAATTTTTTTAACATTAGCTTCAATAAAATGTTTATATCTTCAAGACAAAGAAATAACATAATAACATCCTTTTCAGAAATGAACCTGTTTGAAAATGCACATACGTCTATTAAAATGTGACTTTGCATATGCATGTGCACGTCATTGGCATGTACACATCAGGCAAAGTTTTGGCATTGCTGGGTAGGTTTGTTTGTTTATTTCTTAATTAAGGTAAAGACAAGGTGAAGAAAAATGGTAGGAAAGGGGGACTGAGTAAGGGCAAGGGAGAAAGTAAAAATGGAAGGGGAAAGGAGGGAAATTGCACCTCATCAGCTGTATAGCCATGATCAGCAGGTAGAGTTTATAGGCATCACAGCACAGATAAGCCTTAAGGAGCATAAGGGCATGACAGAAAAGATTTTTTTAAGGGAGTCTTCACCACGCATACAAGGTGGTTCAGGAGAAAGTGTGGAGCCTGTCATAAACAGATAGCTAAGGGTTAATGTTTCTTTTACCTGTAAAGGGTTAACAAAGGGAACCAAACACCTGACAAGAGGACCAATCAGGAAACCGGATTTTTCAAAGCTTAAGGGAGGGAAATTTGTGGGGGTTTCTTGTCTTGGGTCTTTGTCTGTTCTGTGCTCTCTCAGCTATGAGAGGGTCTATTTCCAGTCCTTCTAATCTTCTGTTCCCAGTTGTACCTACAAAGATAGCAAAAGTATAGTCTTTTAAATTGTTTTGCTGTATTTGCATCTGTGTATCTGGCTGGTGGAGTGTTTATGTGTATTTGGCTAAGTACTTTTAATTGTTTGTTTTGGGTAAAGCTGTTATCCCTTTTCTATTGTTTACTCATTTTCTATAAGTTGAAACCCTGTATCTTACCATCTAGATTAGAGAACTGTTATTCTATTCTTTCTTTCTTTTTTTATTAAAAGTTTTGCTTTTTAAGACCTGTTGATTTTTTGTTTCTAGTTGACCCACCAGGAATTGGGTGGAGAAAGGAAAGACAGGAAGGAGGGGAAAACCTGCTCTCTGTGTTTAACTCTCCTAGGGTCCCAGGGCGGGAAGAAGCTATGGGGGAAGAGAGATAGATCTTTTCTGTTTCCTTGTCTTTGGGTTTGTCTCTTTGTGGAGAGAGGAGACATGCTTCTTGGATATTGTGATGTAAAGAGGTTGCATGCCAGTAACTCTCAGGTTAGCCCAGAGAGGAAATTCTGGGTAAGAGAGAGGTTGGGGGAATGGTTATTTCCCTTGTTCTGAGACTCAGGGCCTCTGAGTCTTGGGGTACCCCAGGGAAGGTTTGAGGAACCAGAGTGAGACAGGCACTGATTCCTGGTTGGTGGCAGCCTATCAGATCTAAGCTGGTAATTAAGCTTAGAGGGGTTCATGCTAGCTTCTCAGGTTATGAACGCTAAGGTTCAAATCTGAGTAGGAAGCTATGACAGAGCCATTTGAGGCAGAAGTTCACTGGTAGATGATAACAGCTAGGAACGGTGGCTGAGTGAAGGTGTGGGTTGCCTTTGTGATAAATTAGTACAGCCTCTGTGTAGGTCTGGGCTAAGTATTGCTTAGTCATCACTCTCTCAGAAAGTTGAAAGTAATTGTTCTATTTTGATTTTGTATCTTCAAGCTGGCTGTTGGTATATAAAGTCATTTTGTCCATTTCCTTTAGCAAATGTCAGTTCTCCTTTATGCTTTGAATGGAACTAAAATGAAGCAGATTTAAGAAAAGAAAAGAAAAGAAAAGAAAAGAGGAACTTTACTTATTTGCAGTTTTTCTGTCCCAAAATGTCTTTGTTCACCAGCATTTTTGGCTGATATCCGAATAACTAATAGAGTTTGTCAATTAATTGGAGACACAGAAACAGCAGAATGGGACAAAACACTGGGCTGGATGTATTATGCCTGCTATGAAGTCCATACCAGGGACATATCTGTCTATTGCATTTTTTGTTTTATTTTTATTTTATTTTTATTCACAGCTAAGGTTAGGGGCCTTTTTATCGTTATTGTTTTACTTTCAATATTTATAAGCCAGAGGAGTTTCTCCTTCCATTATCATCATAGTCAATTTTTGAGCCTCCAGTCCAGACTTTCCTCCTATGAACTGCGTAGAGCCCACAAGACATGAGAACATGCAACAGCGTGGTGGGGCTCTGAAGCAAAGAGGCCACAGTCTGACCAATTGCCTCTTACTCTTGTGTCAAAATGGCACCTGTCAACAAAAGTATAATATGATGACAAAAGGTTTATTGACTGAAGCTGCCCTCCTTGGGCCCACTTAGCCAAAATGGCTCCTTAAACCATTTGTTCTCAACAGAATCAAACAGAGACATTTCTATTGGTCACTTCTCAGAAGCTGATTTTGTATTCTTCCCTCATGAAAAAATGAAAGGCACCCCCCTTCTGCAAAGCTCACCCAGGATTCCTTTCCCTCAGAGTGGATTCTGAGGGTCTCCTTCATGCTCCTTATGACAAATGCCTAACTTTCACTTTCCTCCTGCTGCAAAAATAGCCCATTGTCCCATCCATGAAACATTCCATCTGGCTGGTTCCCAACCCAAGGGAGTCAGCCAGCCACCAAAACAGCTCCACAGCTTGTTCCCAGCCAGCCATCCAAACAGCTCCCCACCCACATTAAGTCCTAAATGTCAGCCCTTTCATGGAGGAAAGTAATGGCCCTTTCCAAGAACCATGATGATATTCAATGGAATCACTACCTCCAAATCAGGAAGAGAGAGACACATTTGACACTCATGGTGTTTCCTGACAGGCTGAAACTACTCAGCAGATCTTGGCTCACTGAGTTAAAGTTTAAATTTGTGGGGGGACAGTTTTTAAGCCACCTGGGTTTTTATCATTATGGTAACCAAATGCCTTCAGACTGCTTCAAAAGAGTTGCTTTGATGTGATGCCCAAGTCAGTGAGGAACAAAGCCTCCATTACAGTGTGCTGGCCCAGTCCTAGGTACTGCATTACTGCAAGACAAATTCATTTGAGCAGCTTTAGCGGTACAAGATCAGTAGCAATGTCAGAAGGAGGATGGAGACCAACATGTTCAGAGTGAATCTATGGTCCAAAATGATATTATCCCCATGACAGTCAGAAAAATGTTTATCTAGTCTGAAACCTTTCCCCTCTGGGACTCATTTGTATTGCAGCATTTATAAATCACCAACCAGTTTTCAAAGAACTTATTTCAGAGACCTGCGAGGATATCGTATTTCTCTCTTTTGAAAGGCAGAGCCCTATTTACAAAGACAATAGGCTGATGAGCTTGAGGTTTACGGATTTTCCATTACCAGAAGTACTTCTAAGTCAGTGATTCTGGTGGCTGTAAAATAATTTCTGACTTGAGATAGGCAAATACTGCAAAACAAAACAGTACAATCCCCACCTCCAACCTCTACCCTGCAAATATTTGAGTGTTTAAATGAATTCCCTTCATGTTTGTTTCCCTTTGCATTCACTTTCCACAGATATTCTAGCAGACAAATTATTTGAAAAATGTTTCCCAACTCAGTGTGTTTTCAGCAAATATTGGAGAATATCTGTGGAAAACAAATATTGAACCAATAAATGCTGGTATTGGCACCAGAAAACAGATTATAGAAATGTCAAAATTGGAACAAAATAACATTCTGACATTCTCCCAAATGCCAACCACAACTCAGACTCATGAGACCAAAATAAGATAACAACTTAATTGTGCAGAACTTCATAACACCAGAACACCTTTACCTTGTATGCTGGAATCAGCAATGAAATAGTTCATGTGGACATTTGGATAGCCAGCATTAGGCTTCAGCATAAACACTCATCTAGCATAAAAAGGGGCAGAACTCGTACTACTTTAGGGGCTTAATTGCCTTAACCCCCTGAAATTAAACTAAAGCCACTTTGCTTGTGAAAAAAAATAGGATTTATTGAGCTTTAACTTCACACTTTTACTTCATTGCTCTTCACTTTTCTGAGTTTTCTGCTGTATATATGCCCTAGGTCTATTGTTTTCAGCTGTTGGCCAACATTGCCACATTGATTCATATACTGGTTGCTTTTCGATTTTGATTTATTTTCGTATCCAAAATAACTAAAAACATTTTTTTGTTAAAAAGGAAATCTCAGACTCCAGAGCGCAAAATTCAGCCACCAAAGAAAGGTACCAGCAGCTTGAATGCACAGAAGCTGGTCCAGTTTTACCCAAGTCTAAGGAGTTTTCTAATGCAGTCAGGAAATAGCAATATACCATATTGCCCAATCAAAAATAACCATAGCTTAAATTTCAGCTGTAAACAACCTTTTTCCAAACCAAGAATTGTTTGCACAATTCCATGACACTCTAGAACGTTGTGGGTTACTTTTAGTTTGTATCAAAATTTTAAAATCTTTCTAAAATCCTTACGCAAGTCACTTCCCTTCTCCATGCTTTTTTTGCCTTCCACCATTTATCTGTCTTGTCTATTTAAATAGCGAGCTCTTTGAGGTAAGGACTGTCTGTTACTATATGTTTGTGCAGCATCTAGCACAATAAGGCCCTAACCTCAGAGGAGCTTCCAGGCCATCCCATTATACAGATAAAACAATAGCTGCTACTGTACAGTGTTAGCAAATTTAGGAACAGTACCTGTAATTCTTTCGTTGCCTTCTTTTGTGATCTTCATTGGCAGAAATTACCAATACAATGTGGTCCATACACACTATTAAATGAAAAATTATTCTTCATCTCCCACGGTGTCCTTACCCTGCGGAATTCAGAGATGCAGCACACTGCTAAGAGAAATGGAAGAACTGCATTGTCTAGTTCAGTGGCTGGGGCTCTCAGCCTTTCCAGACTACTGTATTCTTTTCAGGAGTCTGCTTTGTCTTATGTATCCTCAAGTTACACCTCACTTAAAAACTGCTTGCTTACAAAATCAGACATAAAAATACAAAAGTGACACAGCACACTATGACTGAACAATTGCTGACTTGCTCATTCTTACCGTATCATTATAAATCAATTAGAATAGAAATATTGTACTTACACTTCAGTGTATTGAGCAGTATCAACAAGTCATTGTCTGTATGAAATTTTAGTTTGTACTGACTTTGCTAACACTTTTTATGTAGCCTGTTGTAAAATCAGACAAATATCCAGATGAATTGATGTACCCCCTGGAAGACCCCTGCATACTCCCAAGTGTATGAGTACCCCTGGTTGAGAACCACTGGTCTAGTTGATAGGACAGTAGTTTAAACTCAGGAGAGATGGATCTAGTTCCACTCTGCAACTGATTTGCTGTGTGTGATGTGGGGCAACTCAGTTTGCCTCATTTCCTTTCCCACTCTTTTGTCTGTCTTGTGCAGTTAGGGTTCAAGCCTGCAAGGACCTCTCAACTAGGAACCTAGCAGCTTACAGGATCGAGCACTTGGACTGTATGTTCCCTGAGACAGTTACTGCTTCTTACAAGTTTGTTAGAGTCAGGGCTTGGCTACACTCACACTTTACAGCGCTGCAACTTTCGCGCTCAGGGGTGTGAAAAAACACCCCCCTGAGCGCTGCAAGATGCAGTTCTGTAAAGTTTCAGTGTAATTAGGGTGGCAGCGCTGGGAGCGTGGCTCACAACGCTGCACACTACACCCGTAAAGGATGTGGTTTACGTGCAGCGCTGGGAGAGCTCTCTCCCAGCGCTGCCGCTCTGACCACACTCACACTTCAAAGCGCTGCCGTGGCAGCACTCCCGCAGCGCTGCCGCGGCAGCACTTTGAAATTCCAAGTGTACCCATACCCTTAGTGTTTGTACAGCACAGCAGCAATTGGGGCCTGCCAGTGCTATCATAATACAAATAATGCTGAGGATAGCCACCTCCAAAGCTTAGCTGCACATTTCCAAAATTCTCTAGAATTGGTTTGAAAACTGGAGTTCTCGTGAACACCGGGCTGCCTTGGAAGATTTCTAAGTGTTTATCATTTCCGTCTGATCAGAAATGCCACGAGAAAGGAATAGCTGCTACTTCACTTCTTACTGCAGCACATACCAACATGTGTGCACAGAAGCACAAAAACAAGTTACCGAAATATCTAAAAATGACTAGGCTGAATTCAAATCCTGTGTGAAGATGTCCGTGCTACAGCACCAAGCACAATGGGATGCTTGTCTGCAGCTACGGCTTCTAGGCACTAATACAAAAAATACATAACAGCTAAACAAATGTTTCCCTAACCCTAAATATTGTTAGGCAAATTCTTTAGCAAATCTGTGTAAAAAAAAAAAAAAAAAAAAAGTTTAGCCATAGTTATATCAAAAGAAATAATGTCTGTAATGACACTAGCTTCTGTAGATTTGAGTGTCACAAAGGATATGAGTCCTTATATGAGGTTTCTCCAGATGCACACAGCCTTTCTCTGAAATGTCACATGAAAGCCACTGCTATAAGCAGATATACTAAGCCTGATGGGCCAACAGTCCGGTTTTATATGTCTATTCCTATGTGTAAAGCATTCAGAGACATTTTGCTCTCATTACTAGTGCACTATGCACGTTTACCCACAACAACGTTGTGATTTTTAGTTTTGGTGTTATATACATGGAAATTTCCCCAAACTGTTTATGTCCCCAGTGGCCTATTTTACCATGAATTTCTATAGCTTTTTTGTTATTAAGGTTGCTGCAAGTCCTGGCCCCAGTTTTAGGCTAATATATAATCTTCAATTTTCTCCAGGCCACCAATGTATTAATTTCCTCTCCTTTTCAGGAAAACATTTCATATTATAATACTCATGTATTATAGCAGACAAACAAATTTAATGTATCACAGCAATATTGTTCATTTGTCATATACTTTTGTGGTATACTGTCCTCTACTGGCTGTTCTTTCAGCACTAGGTTTATGTCAAGTTATTGAAAATACATCTTGAATGGTTAGTTCTCACTTTGAATGACATCTTGGTTGTCTTTGTAATAAACCCCTATCCTGCAAACTCTTAGTACTGGCATAATGTTTACAGATGCAAGTAGTCCACAGAATTCAATGAGCACTAAACACGTCATCTGGTAGTAAGCGTTAGCATGCAGAAAGTCTCAAAGCTGTAAGGTTCTCCTTTTCCAAACACTGTATATACCCGACTTTCAGAACACTTGATGAAAATGCACATGTTGAAATGTACACATACTTCTTATATACTTAGGTAAACTCTGCAGAGACCAGTCTTTCCACTCTATATCTCTTCAGTGCCTAGAACAATGGTCCTGATCAGGACCTTTAGTTATTACAAGAATAAATAACATCAGTAAATCAGAGATTTCGTGATTTACGCCACCTGAGAATCCTATCTAAGGTTGAGTAAGAAAGACTGAACTAAACACAGCCATTCAAATAACATGTGGCAGGGAAATAGAAGTCATACCAAAGCAAACTGGAGAGATGATGCTCATCATCACCATGTGATTACTATGCCAGTACCCAAAAGATTAGGCAATAAAAGGTAAGTTCTAACTGGATATTAACAGCTGCATTAACAGTTCCAAGAATAAACAGAAATTTCCCATAGACATTTTTTAATCCATATACAAACTTGTATGGACTATGGCCACTATTTTTTCATGTCAATGAGGCCTCTTGCCTTTCTCCATTATTAAATGCAGTAACAGTGTGGCTTTTGAGTTAAAAGTTCTGATTTCCTGAGACAGTCAAGCTCCAGTGCTTATGCTTAAATTTGATGTACACTAATGAACATTTTTCTGAAGCCTTAATGTTACACATAGTTCATTTGACAAGCTGGCTCTCTGAACATGTAAAAAATTGCTTTCACAGATGCATACTCTGTCAATAGGTTTCAGAGCTATATTTACTGTATGTACAGTGCTTAGGCAGTACATTAAGTAGTATAACAGCAGCGTTATAATTAAAGAAAAAGAATTTGAGGAGATATTTTATTTCCCCCCTCCACCCCGTCTCATTTGCAAGTACAAACTAGTTTGCTTTCCTCCACGTACAACCATCATTGTATAAATAATGCTTTGATGAAAGGATTGGACATTAAATATAGCACTGCGCTCAGTAACTTCCACTTGAAGAAAGGTCAGTTCTGAGCTGATGGTTGTACAGTATCATTAAAACATTAAAATCTGCCTTCTGTTTTTAAAACTCCGTCTTCAAAGGAAGCATAAGATGCCCTGTAAGGTGGAGGATTGGAAGGTCACAGAACATTCCTTTTGACTCCCTGCCAACTGCTAATTAGAATTTCACTTCTTCTTCATGTAAATTTAATAGCAGTTTTTCCCAGTCAGAAAAATGAGACCTTTGTTGGAGATGGCACATACAGTTAAGTCAGAAGTTAGCACTGTCTTTGCTAGTTTGACTGTGTCAGATGTGTTCATTTATGATACATCTGGAATAATTCCCTTAGCCAGCTAAGCTACTAGGCCACAGTAGAGGCTTCTTTTTTTGTATAGGGTTTTCAAAAGAAGCCAAATGCCTTAGCAGTACAAATCTCCTTGACTTTTAGTAGCTGGGAAGCTTCCAGGTTCAAATCCTGTTATGTGATGTAACTGAGGCATGTCCTAATGTACACAAGCACGTAGAGTTAAGGTTCATGGTCCACATTAGTACTAGCATTTTCTAATTTTTGAGTGATTGACTATGCAACCTGAATGTTCTTCCATGGGGGATTTTTAAGTGTAACATAAGAATTCCTGGAGTGTGAGCTTCTGATTTAGCACCTACTGGAGTGCATCAATGCATTTGCTAGTGAGCTACAAATCCTTTCATCTCTATGCCAGTTTGAATCCAGCTCACTCGAGTGAAGATTGTTCCCATCTAAAGGATGCTTGGGAGCTCTTATGTGAGATGAGTTTAGTAAGTCTTAGTGTGACTCCTACATCATAATTCATCCCCCCAATTGGCCCCAATTGCCTGACAGTTGCTGAGAGAGGCCAAGAATTGCCTGGGTTATGCAGACTGAACTGTGTGCGCGGAAAGCTTCCCCTGCAGATAGACGGTAGGAACCAGGCACCAGCCCTGATGCTGCACAGTTGTGCATGGGATGAAGTTTATGGTTATATGCAAATTGTGACTATGCAAATCAGCTCATTCTATAATTTACATAATACCACAGTTGGAGCTGCCTAAAGCTTGACAGCTCTGCCCACTCCCTCCAAGCTTCCTTCCTGCTCTGTCCTGCCTCGTTCCTAAACCCCTCGCAGCCACACAGTCACTCTGCCTGTCCTGCACCCATGATTCCTGGTGGGGGTGAGTCAGCTGTGGCAAGCAGTCTTCACAGCAGGGGAATAGACCGGCCTCTAGTGGCAGGTGGCCACACTTGCAGCATCTGCTTCCTGCTCTGGCCATCAGCTCATCAGCTGACTCACAGGGAGTGCCTGAGCGGTGTCAGCAGGAACAACCTCAGACTTTTCCTCCCTCCTGCCTACACACAGGATGCAAGCGTTCCCCTCAGGGCTGGCTTCCACCCTACTGGCTGTGACTGGCTGTCACTACTCATTCACCCTGGGACAGTACAGCAGGCAAATCTCAGTTTTAGCCCCATTAGGTGGGGTGTTAGTTTCAGTGCTTGTGCGTTCCTCATTGCAGTGGCTACTGTGCATTGAGACCCTTCCAGAACGAGACTGGCAGTGATGATTGTTAGAAGAGTTTCCACAAACGTGTCAAGCTAGAGATGTGACTGTTTCACTGCTCAAGCTTACCAAGTATTTCCAATCTGGAAACCTCCTTTAGGATTCTAGTCAAGAAAATATTTATAAACTTACAATTTGACTAAACTTTTAATACATATATAGCTTAGTGCTGGTGGTTATTCTATTTGTACTTATTCATTTTCATCAGCTGGTGGTTGGGGTTCTGTAGTTTCTGCATCATAGTGTTGCTCTTTTAAGACTTCTGAAAGCATGCTCCGCACCTCATCCCTCTCAGATTTTGTAAGGCACTTCAGATTCTTAAACCTTGGGTTGAGTACTGTAGCTATCTTTAGAGATCTCACATCGGTACCTTCTTTGCATTTTGTGAAATCTGCAGTGAAAGTGTTCTTAAAACGAACAACATGCTGGGGTATCTTCCAAGACTGCTATAACATGAAATATATGGCAGAATGCAGGTAAAACACAGAGCAGGAGGCATACAATTCTCCCCCAAGGAGTTCAGTCACAAATTTAATTAATGCATTATTTTTTTAATGAGTGTCATCAGCATGGAAGCATGTCCTCTGGAATGGTGGCCAAAGCATGAAGGGCCATACAAATGTTTACTATATCCAGCATGTAAATACCTTGCAGTGCTGGCTACAAAAGTGCCATGTGAATGTCTGGTCTCACTTTCTGGTGACATTGTAAATAAGCAGCAGACAGCAATATCTCCCATAAATGTAAACAAACTAGTTTGTCTTAGCAATTGGCTGAACAAGAAATAGGACTGAGTGGACTTGTAGGCTCTAAAGTTTTATGTTGTTTTGTTTTTGAGTGCAGTTATGTAAAAAAAAGAAATCTACATTGTAAGTTGCGCTTTCACAATAAAAAGATTGCACTAAGATACTTGAATGAGGTGAACTGAAAAATACCTTTTCTTTTGTCATTTTTACAGGGCAAATATTTATAATAAAAATAATATAAAGTGAACACTGTATATGTTGTATTCTGTGTTGTAACTGAAGTCAATATAATTGAAAATGTAGAAGAACATCCAAAATATTTAATACATTTCAATTTGTATTCTATTGTTTAACAGTTGGATTAAAACTGTGATTAATCATGATTAATTTTTTTAGTCGCGATTCATTTTTTTTAGTTAATTGCGTGAGTTAACTGCGATCGACAGCCCTAATATATATACACGTACTTATAGTCTTTCCCTTGCCTTGTAGCTACAATAAAACAAACAAACCAACCAACCCTACTAATGGGAGAGAGTCTAACCTGGCCATCTTCAAAGACACACTATTGTTCATCAAAGGGATCACCACACCTCCTACAGCAAGGAGTTACTTACAATTAAAGGGGACAAATAAAGTGTCTTAATATGCAAAATCTTTTCTATTTATAGGGCAGGGAATATCATAATAGCTGCCGTGCTTAGCGGGGAAACTGCCAGGTTCACAATTCTCTCTTCAGCATGGTCCAAATAAACAGAGCTAGTTTTCCTTTGCAATGGTGGATTCTTTTTCAGCAAGGTCTAAAAACAGTATAGTTCTGAGCCTCCTTTTTGGTAGGAAAAATAAGCATAAAAAGCACCCTTCTGAGCAGGGTGGAATAAAAAAATCCAGATCTTCCTTTACAGAAGGATGGAGGAGACGAAAGGAGAGACGAGTGACAACCCAAGAGTCTTATACTTTTGGCTACAGAGCACAAGAGTCCTACATCCCCTCTCCTCAGGGCTGAATGAACTTCAGCACCTGAGCAAACAAGCCCACATACCCACAACCTCGTCCCTCTTTACAGATGATTCAGGTCAAAGCTATACCAAGGCCCTTTTTCCCAGGAAGGAGCAGAGCAGGATCTCCTTTCATGCCCTCTTACCCACTTCTCCTTCTCCCAGACAACATCCTCACTGCCCTACCACCTCTCTCAGGCCCTCTGGCCACAATTCTGATCTAACCACCTACTGAAGCCATATCTCAATCACTCTGCCCTTACCACTTCCCTATGCTCCTCCCTCACTGCTCTATCCCCCCCTCCCCTACCCCATGTTACCAACCCATTGCCCAACTATACAACGCTTCCTGCTACCTTCCATGCACTTTTAGTAGCTAAGAAAAGCCACACAAACCCATTTACGTTATAGTTAGATTACGCAACTCCTAACCAAACATAGTATGTCAATTGAAAAAAACCACTAAAAACTATGGAAGTCACCTTCTAAGGTTAACTATACAATCCTGACCAATTCAGTGACACAAATCCATAGATTAGAAATGTCGGTAAGGCCAACCCTCTGCCTAATTCCAGTCTTCCCCTCTTTGTTGCTTTCACACTGAAGGCCTAACACTAGATACCTTTGCACAGTGAAGGGACAAATGAGTTCTAATAGCAATGCCTTGAATTAGTATTGTGTTGGAAAGTTTGTTTTTTCTCTCCAAATCCAACAAAATATTTAAGGCTTAAAATTAACTAATGTGTGTTTTCCAGCTGAAGCCACATTCTATATTTTCCAGACTCTCAAGAATCAAAAAGCAAAGACAATGCAGTCTTTTTCTATCTAGGTCAGAGTTGATCACATGTGCAAAACCAGCTGTGCTTTAAGACATTAGCACCTTCTAAGTCAGTATGTACCCAAAGCTCAGTCCCCGCGGGGGAACAACCACTCTTCTGTTTGTTATTTGATTTCTTCTAACAGACTGAATGAGGAGTGACCTTTTCTAAACATTTTCAATCATAATAATGTCATTTTATCAGCAGTGCCTCAGCGCTTGTGTAGGTGAAAATAATTAAAAAAAATAAGTAACAATGCCATAAAATTCAGTGTCTGACTGCTGATCTCCATGTTTGTGGTTAGTTGTGCACCTCCTCCCTTTTTCCTGAGCTAATATCCACAAAAATCTATATCTATAGCGTCACACTGAAACCAGCTTTTTCTCTTGCTGAAACTAGAGGAAAGGTCAATTTCAGTGGTATACTATTTTGAGCAAGGATAATAGAATGGGGATAAAATATGACCTATTCAGAGCACGCCTTAGTATTTTTAGATGTGCCTATTACAATATTCTACCCCAAAACCAAAGTATAGGCAACTCCACTACACACTATTATATCACAATAAAAAAGGTCAGCCTGAAGATGCAGGTGAGCGTTAGCAAGATAATTCTTTGGAAAAACACCCAAACTTAACAGACTAATTTCCAATGACAGAGAGCAAGAGAGAATTCTTCAGTTCCATCCAGCCTTCTACTGTTGGAGAAGAGGAATCCTGCTTCTTGAGCTTGCAGCTATATCTTGTTGTCAACATTGTACAAAGCTTTGTAAGGAACATTTTTCCAAATATATGGAGGGTTCCAGCTCTGAACCTATATAACTCATATGTAATTCCAGGCTTTCAGTACTTATTTTGTTGATAAAAAGAAATCTTTTCAACCTCTTTCCTTTCAGAAGACACAAGAGTCCTCAAGAGTCATGGTGGTTAAGAGGTGCTGAGCACCGACAACTCCACTGAAATCAATGCTGAAGGTCCATCATCAAATAGGATCTGGCTCAAACTGGTTATATTGATTATTTTTATATATGGAAAGTGAGCTTATCATCTCCTGTAAATGTAAAGTTTGAAAGATGTAGAGTACATTGTGGTAGAATCAAAGGCAAGTTTAATTTTGATAACAATAATGATGAAAAATTAAGGAAAAATATGATAATCATTGCACACACATTCTGTTTTTATACATAACTGTAAAAAAATGTTGACTTCTTGAAGACTGTGTGTTTTTCTTAGCGAGAAAATACAGCATGGTACTAACACATCAAAATCAATAAATATTCAAATAGATACGTGTACAAACAGACAACAAACAAAAACTCAGGGCTGTGACTTTTCATGATTCCAAAACCTTTAGGACACATTTTTAATGTACAAAACATTTACATTTTTGTTAAAGCATATTCATGAATATAGACTGACTGAGATTTGTGTCTTGTTTGAGTCTATATCATGTCTAAGCCTAGATTTTAAAATGCGTTGTATGCAAGTGTTATACTAATGGAATAAATACAGTTAACTTAAAATCATAAGGCTTACCATATGAGTAGAAGGGAAACACAAGCCACAAAATGGTGTTATTGCAAGGTTGTAATCTTCAGCATTTTATTTGTTTTGATGTTACAGTATTCAATGTTGTTAAATTACACTTTGTTTTTGCAGTAAACAAAAAAGTTAATGAATGTGATTAGATAAAGTCTAATAATGGCACCAAAACCTAATTATATATTTATAACAGCTGTCATATTTACAGCCATTCAAATTCAGTTATGTTTTCAACTGCTTCCTTGCATTCTGCCAAGAAGAGAAACATACCCACACAAGTGCCGCCACAAAGGCTTCTCAGGCTTACCCAAAATTGTGTCCTTACCTCCAGGGCCAAGGAGATGGGGAGGAAGCTGATACAAATTACCGGGGCCCGGCGGTACAGAAGGGGGCCCGGGGCCCAGCTTCCCCAGCCCTGTTTAGCCAGTCTGCCCTTACTGGGGGGCCCCAAAAAATTTTTCACCGGGGCCCAAACCCACTCTCAGTGGCCCTGCTTACCTCAGCCATGGAATTTGGTCCCTGACCTGCCCTTAGGGTGACCAGACATCCTGATAAAATTGGGATCGTCCCAATATTTAGGTGTTTGTCCCACATCCCTACTGATCTTTGGTCAGGATGCGATATTTCTTCCTGCCGGCAGCACTTACCCTTTGTATTTATTTATTTATTGCAGCTCTGCTGGCAGCACTTGGCTTTTTCACTTGGCTTTTTTTTTTTTCCCCCTCGCTGCTCTGCCGGCGGACCTCCCCCCCGCCCCATGAGTCCTGATATTTTCTCCCTCTCATCTGGTCACTGTACCTGCCCTTCATCTCCACCCTGCCTTGTACTCCAGACTCCTTTCTCACTGATGACTATGGGAACTGACAACCAGTGATGATATTAAACGGGCTACCTCAAATATTCTATTGTTAAGTGATCCCACTGATATCCATTCAAGGGTGGGAGGGAAGGACACTAAGATGGATTAGCACACATACAGGCTCATGAGGCATGGATTGTAATAGAGAAGTCCTGAAAGACAAAGACACTTTGGGAAGTACGATGTGCTGTGATAGGTCAGCAGCAGAACCCACAGAATAGAAAGAGGAAGGAAGTGGGCAGAGTGGGTAGGGGTAGTGAGATGTAAAAGGATCTGCTGCAGAGGAAGTTGTATTCTTGTGTAGAGAAATTCAAGGCTAGTAACTGATGGTAGTAAGGGCGATTGTACTTGGATTTTGTATCCCTGTGATGAAAGAGCACTTAAATTAGAGGCAGCCTAAGTCACCTGCCAGAGTAGGTAAGAAGCCAACCTGAACCCAAACATTGTAGAGAAATGTATAGTTTCAGTATGGCATTTCATATCCACAATTTTCAGCAGGGATCCTTTTCTCTCCAAATACAGTGTTTCACTCAGATCCACTGAATAAGAGCCAAATGCATTAAATATCTCTTTTTACTTTATAAGTTTATATTTAACCACTCAATATATCTATTTGCTACTCTATGTCCTAGAGCTAAATCAGTTGGACTTGTAATAAACATTAGAACCCCATGAATTGCATCCTCAATGTGGTCATGTATTACTTCAATTCCTACTTCCCTAAGTCGTGAGACATACATGATTCCATCATCCCTCAAGACATCATGTTGACATGTGAGTACATATGTCACAGGTAAGCCAAGTAACTTGGTATCATCAACCAAGAGTGGTGCTGCTCTTGGATCCAGAAATCCTGGATATTTTTTTCCAAGCATGGAACTTCCATAAATGGGACTGGCATAAACATGATCCTTTTTAAACTTTTCAGGCAGTAAATTGCTCCAGTTTACAAATCTAAACAAATGGCTTGATTCTGCAGGGACATGTCTATTGGAAGCCATAGCTTCTTGAAGAGAGACATCAGTAGTAAAGTATTCACTCCAGAATCTGACCATCAGTGACTTGGGCAGAATTGGCTTGTTCTCATTATCCTTATAGGAGGGCAAATCCAGATCAAGGGTCTGAAGAGCAGGATAAAGTAAAGCTTGGATCTTAAGTTTAACTTTAACTTCAAGGTCATCTAGCAGCTGTAAAAATTAAAATGTTTACACAGTCAGTTAAAGGTTTCAGTTCCCTGACAATATCTGAAGATCCTACAAGAAATGGAATATGTTTATTCTACAGTATAAGCAAAATAAAACAAAATAAAACAGATTAATAAAAAATATAAATTCATAGGAAGGTCACCCAAGACTGCATTGTTGTACAAAAGCTCTGAGCATATCTTGAATGATACTAACGGTTTTCCCATGTAAAGTGCTAATTAAAGAAATAGTTCCATATTATTTCTTGTGCTGAATGAAAATAATACATCTGAAAATGTTCTTCTTTAAAGGGCATTAATTAGAAGTCACTGGCGCATTTCTAACTAGTAAAAAATGCTATTTTGTAATATCCATAATTTATGAAGCACAGACTTTTGAGACTTCATTAATTATTTTGCACCACATAAGCTTTATCCACTCTGTCTTAGTAAATCTGAGGAGAGATTTAGGACTCTAATAATTGAGCTTTCATGCATCCTTAACACGTGGAGAACAAAATGAGAATATATGAAATGAATTCAACACCATGGTTGCTTAAATGTCATCCTAGCCTTCTCCTGGCTGTACTGACCACCATGAACTTGGAACATTTCCAAAGCAGCAACTTTACAAAATACAAATAATTTCTTCTAGGACAGTAACATCTTCACTTCAGTACAGAATACCTTAACTGAACACAACAACCTGCTTATAAGGCTGTACTACACTGAACAGTTGCTAACATTTAAGCACCTTTTGCAGTAGCACTTTAATCAAAATGGACCAAATTCTGCAATTATTTTTTAAAAGGCCCCATTACACAGGGTTTCACCTGAGTAATGGCTGCATGATTTGACACTAATTATTATAGTCTTAAGTAGAGCTTTTTTCTGCAGAAGTATCCAGATTTGGAAAGTGCTCCCCCTCCATGCATGTTGTGACATCAGGTGTGGTATTTATCAATAACTGCTACAATGTTATTAAGTGGCAGCATTAGTAAGAGCAACTAAAGTAAATAGTGCTGAGGCAGTTTGTTCAATCTGAGATACAAAAATCACATTCACCTACTGAGAACTGATGTTTGTTATCTACCCACTTATGTCTGATTCAGCTCTCACTGACACCAGCATAAATAGAGGTGAAAAATAACTGAGGCAGATTTTTCTTTAATGAACTGAGATATTTAAGATATTTAAATTTAAAAGCTATTTTGCTAAATCTCCCTGGTAAGAAAAATGAGCAGAACAAATCTCTAGACCTGTAAAATATAAACAACATACCTGCTGTGCCACTGCTGCAGCTAAGTTACCTCCTGCACTATCTCCTGAAATACAGATCCGATTTGGGTCCACCCCATATTGCGCAAGAACACTGTTTTGTAGGAAGAACTTCACTACAGTGTACACATCTTCAAACTGAACTGGAAAATGATACATTGGAGCTAATCTGTACCTTTGGGGAAGAAAAACAAATGTGTTAGTTGGAGCTGCCTGGCAAAACAAACACATTTTAAAGATGCTAATTTTCATGAAAATTCACACATTATTCCAGTAGCAAAATTTTACCATTTCCACTCCCCCCTCCCCCTCTACCTAACAGTAAAAGGGTTGAAATTTGTTTCTTGGGGTCATTTGTCAATTTTCATCAGAGTTAGTTGAAATGACAATATTTTGCCAGTGGGCCTTTTCTCTCCTTCCATTCCACTGAAGATATAAACAAATCATGGTCCTGGTAGTTATTGCCCTAACGTATTCAAAATTAGCAGTGAACTTCCATTGTTCAGCAATTACCTGCTGACTACAATACATACACTGATTTGTTTCACTTCTATCATGCTCTCTCTGTTCCAGGGGTTGTGATAAGAAGTACTACTAAACGTGACTGGTTCGGTGTTACTGTGATTAAAGAAATCCACCTCCCCCCCCCCGCATATTTTGAGAACAGCTGAATGCTATGTAAATGTATTCATTGCATTGTCACTGTTCTACAGATCTGTGTAATGAAAATAATTGCATACCAGCATATATCACTGGTTACAATAATTGTGCTGCTAGAGAAAACATGGAGAAAAATCCCATCACCTCTGGGTGGTTACTGATTTAAAGAAAGTTCATGAATGATGAAGCCACTGCTGCAAGCTGAAGCACAACTCTGTCCCAAGTAGACAACTAGCCAAATGCATAAAATACCATGAAACACTCTACTCGTCCATCACTGAAGACACCAGGACAGGCTAGGTCCTGGAGAGGGTGCATTATATTCAAGTTGCTGGGTGGGGAGATTGTATTTATTTCCAAACTGGGGCCCAGAGGGCAAAAAATAAATCAGGAAAAAAATTATTTCAGTCACTAAAGTTAACAAATGGGGCTCTGAACATACACACAGGGAACAGATTTGTGGAGTAAGAAGGCACCATTTTCCATAGTCACTGTTTAAAGTCTTTTACATTTTTAAAGAAGTTTTAGAAACTAGGGGGGTGGGGGGAGCACAGAGATAAATGATACCTGTGCCATGGTGAGTCCCCGAGACATCCTATTGATAGGATGGCTCAGAAAAACCCTCGTGGAATGGGCTGTGTACTGAGTCTTGATCCAGACCTAAAAAGAGGCAGTCAGCACAAACAATTTTGTGAGTGCCTGCAGCATATGTGTAGTGGAAACAGTAACGTAATCGCCTCAAGCTGCCAGGCTGTGGCCCTTGGGGTAACAGATCACTGGCAGATACATTTCTTCCTATTGCTTCCTCTAATCCTGCTCACCTGCAGGCAGAAGTGTGCAAAAAGCAAAGAGCCTCCTTGCATCCTTTCCCTGGAGTGCATCCAGGAACACAGGGTAAAATGCTGTCCTATTGGAGCAGTACCGTTACTCTCCCTACTCCTGCTCTCTTTCAAATTTAATGTCCCAGCCCTTCGTTTCTTATCTAGCATATTTTAAAATAAAAATAGGATATTTGCAGAGGAAAACTTAATCCCTTGGTTGATGAACAGCCATATCACCATGGCTGACAGTTAGGGTTGATGCCTGGGAAACCTTGATTCGCAGTATGAGGCAATTAACATGAGTTATAGACTCATAGACTCATAGACTCGTAGGTCAGAAGGGACCAATGTGATCATTTAGTCTGACCTCCTGCACAAAGCAGGCCACAGAACCCTACCCACACACTTTTATAACAACCCCTAACTCATGACTGAGTTATTGAAGTCCTCAAAATTGTGGTTTGAAGACCTCGATAAGTATATGGAGGGGATGAGATGATGGGAATAGTTTAATTTGGCAATTGATCTTGGATTATCAGCAGATAAGTCTGCTCAATGGTCTGTGAGGGGATGTTGGATGGGATGGGATCTGAGTTGCTGCAGAGAATTCTTTCCTGGTGCTGGCTGGTGAGTCTGCCACATGCTCAGGGTTAAGCTGATCGCCTATTTGGGGTCAGGAAGGAATTTTCCTCCAGGGCGGATTGGCAGAGGCCTGGAGGTTTTTCGCCTTCCCTGCAGCGTGGGGCATGGGTCACTTGCTGGTGGATTTTCTGGCAGCTT
>NC_133776.1:27691935-27726679 GCF_003597395.2 Chelonoidis abingdonii
GTTGAGCCAGCTAGGTGCAGGAAGACGGGAATCACACCGTCACCAGAAAAAGGCAGGTCACGTATTGAGACTCCTTACTGAGTAGAAGAGACAGGCCTTGTAACTAGAGCTGAATTGGAAACAAAGGTGTGCTGATCTACGGTGCTAATATACAGGATGGAGCTGAGCTGAGAGAATCCTAGCGGACGATCGGAAAGAATCCGTGATTGTCCTTCATTCAAGATACGCTAGGTACCGCTGGACTGTATCAAGGAGACTCCCTGCCAGACTGGGAGAAGACGTCAGCAAACGAGCTCAGTGATTTCAGGGATTCTTGCGCGTGCTAGAGCAGCAACGAAGAGTCGACAATAGATTAGTGATAACAGAGTCAGCCAGTGCATAAGGAGGGCTTCTGGGAGGCTTTGGTAGTATGCTCATTGAAGCATTTACGTTGACAGCCGACTTTTCTCTCGGCATGGATCAGCTAAAGTAAGGAGGGGCATAGACTTACAGATGGTAGCTGCCGACCCGATTAGAAGAGCTGTAAACTAGGAAGTTGGGGGAGCATGTGGGAATGTTCACGGAGATCTCCATGCCAAGAATTTCACCTGGAGAGGAAGTAAACAAACGTGAGAGGACTTGTGGACCGAAGAATTGACCCAAGAGAAAACCGGTGTAGAACTAGACTAAACAGCTGATGCTGTGGTAGAATGTCTGTCGCACAAGGGTAAAGACATGTCACTGCGCCAAACGCCAAAATTATAAAATGTCTGTACACTAATGCGAGGAGCTAGGTTAACAGCATGAGAACGAGTCTGAGCTGGGCAGAAGTGAACCAAGATTATAGCATAACAGACAAAAAACCTGTGAATATTGCGTCATGACTGAGTAGCAGTATTGAAGCTATGTGCTGTTTAGAAAACAGAAGAAGCAAAGGTGGTGGAAGCATGTACATCAAGACTGAGGTTAACGTATGAAAAAAATTGATGGAATGATAAGACAAGTCCTGTACTGGCGAAATCACAGCTGTAAAAATTACTTAGAGCCTCCCCTAATAAGTGCTTGGGTTGCTAACAGACCCCGACTGATTTGAAGTCATGGATAGAACCTCTTTAATGGCATTTAATTACACTAAGGGGAAATGTGTTGAGCACATGGGAAACTTTCAACGTCCCAGATATAGACTGAGGGCCAAGTGCTTGCCCAAGAATAATTAGGCTCAGATTTTTCTGGATTTGATTAGCGGATGGATTTCTACACCAAGATTGAAGACGACAAGCAGGGATCCAGGAGTTGGGTGTTTTGAGGGGGAAGTGAGACCTCGTAGAAGAATATGGTTGGGAAGGACAGCTATTGGTCGTGAAGTTCAGAGCGGAGGCCGTCTGAAACGAGAGGGGAGGAGAAACAAAGTAAGCTGGAGAGTGTGACGCCAAGGCTAAGTTGAAAGGGAAGGAATAGGGAAAGGGAGGGGGGACGGAGAGACTGGGTGGATTCTTAAATGACGGAGGAGGCCTGGAATTACTTTAAGTCGAAGTTGCGAAGACTGTCGGAAGCCGTGCGTCCCAAGAAAGGGGGAAAAAAACCATGGGCAGGAGGTGTAGGCCAAGCTGGAATGAGGCAAGCATCTCAGAGAGGGATTGGAAAAAAGGCAGAAAGCTTGTCAGGGAGGGAAGAAAGCAGGATTACGCAAGGGAAGCTACCTTAGTGAGGTCAGAACATGTAGGATAAGTGAGAAGGCTAAGAAAGCCAATGTTAGAACTGACCTTGCAAAGAAGTTAAAACCGAATAGTAAAAGGTCCTACAGCCAGCAAATAAGAGAAAACAAAGAAAGAAGAGTGGGGCCACTAAACACTGAGGATGGAATGGAGGTTAAGGATAACTAGCATGGCCAATATCTAATAAGTACTTTGCCTCAGTCTTAAATAAGACTAGTGAGGAGTTTAGGGTGATGGAGGGTATGATAAACGGAAAAATGAGGTCATGGAGGTGGATCATTACCGCATCTAGGTCACAGGCCAAACTTGAACAGCTTAATCGGACAAATGGAGGCCCGGACAATCTCCATCCAGGAATATGAGAAGCTGGCGCATGAAATTGCGAGGCCCGTTAGCAAGAATTTCTAATCAATCGGTAAACTCGTGGGTTACTTACATGAGAATTCAACGTAGTTCCAGTTTAAGAAAAAGAAAAACGTGATCTGGAACTAGGCCCTGTACTGACATCTGTAGTATGTAAGGCTGGAAAAATTTTAAAGGAGAAAGTATTAAGACATTTGAGGTCAATGGTAATTGGACGAATGTGCAACATGGATTACTAAAGTAGATTCGTGCCATCCTCTCGATTCGTATTCGCCCTTGCAATCCTCCTGGGGCTCATACTTGGTGTTGCCTCCATTGACTCCTCCCCTCCTTCTGCAGGACTAGGTGCTCGTCTCTTTTTCCTTGCCCTCTCTCCTTCAGCGAGCACCTAACAATCTAATGGAGTGCCTGTTAATTTAATGTTAGTTTTACAAGACAATGTAATTACTACAGTGGAGTCTGGTGTGCCAAGCCAATTTCCTATTGCAAAAAGGCAGTTACAGAAACAATGGCAATCCTAGAAGTAGTCTTCAATTGATTATATTACTGTGTTCTTAATACCAACTACTGCAGTTTTTTCTATAATTAGGCCACCCATGGACATCAGTGGTTTGCTCTGCATTGCAAATGACTCTTTGATAGTGACATTTGAATGGTGAACTGAAAATAAAATCTATGTTTGACATTTAATAATGAACTTCCTATGGGCAATCCTTTTAAAAAAGATATACAGGCCTTGGGTTCTGTGGATGCATTTGTATTGTATAGCTACATAACTATCTTGAGTAATTACACATGACAGCCTAAGTCCAAAGCAGACTGTGAAGAGTTACAAATGGATCCCACAAAACTGGGTGACTGGGGAACAAAATGGCAGATGAAATTAAATGTTGATAAATGCAAAGTAAGGAACTTTGGAAAATATAATCCCCACTATACATATAATATGATGGAGTCTGAATTAGCTGTTACCACTCAGGAAAGATCTTGGAGTCATTGTGGAAAATTCTCTGAAAACATCTGTTCAATATGCAGAGGCAATTAAAAAAGTGAACAGAATGTTTGGAACCATTAGGACAGGGATCAATGATAAGACAGAAAATATCATAAGGCTATTATACAAAGCCATGATACACCCACACATTGACTACTGAATCCAGTTCTAGTAACTCCAGCTCAACAAAGATATATTAGAATTGGAAAGAGTACAGAGAAGGGCAACAAAAATGATTAGGGGTATGGAACAGCTTCCATATGAGGAGAGTTAAAACGCTGCAATTTTTCAGCTTGGACAAAGAGGACTAAGTAGGGATATGACTGAGGTTTATAAAGTCATGAATGGTGTGGAGAAAGTGAAAGTGTTATTTAGCCCTTCACCTCACACAAGAACCAGGAGTCAATCAATGAAATTAACAGGTACCAGGTTTAAAATAAAAGGAAGTACTGCTTCACACAACTGACAGTCAACCTGTGGAACTCATTGCCAGGGGATGTTGTGAAGGCCAAAAGTATAATTGGGTTCAAAAAATAATTAGATGAGTTCATGGAGAATAGGTCCATCAATGGCTATCAGCCAAAATGGTCAGCGATGGAAACCCAAGCTCTGGGTGTCCCTACGATTCTGACTGTCAGATGCTGGGACTGGACAACAGTGATCACGTGATAATGCTGTTCTGTTCATTCCCTCTGAAGCATCTGGCACTGGCCACTGTCTGAAGATAGTATAATGAGCTAGATGGATTATTGAACTGATCTGGTATGTCCATTCTTATGCTTTACTTACACCATTAAATATAATGAATGTGCACTGCCAGAGAGCAGGGCTGGGGTACCGCTGGGGTCAGAGCTATTACAGAGGCACAGATAGCACTGGCCACTTGCAGATTTCTAGAGATTCACATGAATACGTGGAGGTTTAATGAAGTTTGGGGTGGCCACTCAAGTCTTTTCTTGGGGAGGGAAATGCCACGTTCCACTCCCTTACACCAGTCTGGCCAGCGTGGTGAGGAGAGATTCATTAAAGAGAACATGGAAACTTCTTCCTGCAGAAAAGTCCATGGGAAGGATTGCAGAGGAAGGGAGTGATCTGGTGTAGGCTTTTCTACTATGCCCAACACCCTAGTAATGGAGTGCCTGTGATAAATCTCTTGCTTCAAGAATGTACAATTCAACTATAAAAATCTATTCCTGGTGTGAATTTGATTAAAATGAAGAGTTGTAATTTTCTAAATAAAATCAAACTTTATATTCCAAAGTTACAAAAATGTAAAAGCTGAGATACAGGAAAAGGAGAAACAGAGCAGCTTCAAATGCCTTTTAAAAGGTGCAAAACAATGGCTTCCAAACTTTGGCTGATTTTTTCCCATATTGTATATGCCTGTCAAACATGGACCCATTCTTTTTAATAGACAAAGACACAACTAAATAAAACACTGAGCTAATTGAAACCCAGCTTATCTCATCATCACCCTAGGGTGGCCAGGTGCCCAGTTTTCAAACCAGAACGTCCAGTTGAAAAGGGAATCTGACAGTATCTGGTCAGTTTCACTGATCAGACACCCAAAGTCCAGCTACTGTGGGAGAGGGAAGTGGGGATCCACTGGGTCATCACCTGCGCCAGCCCCTACTCAGCCAGGACAGCCCTCAGCCCCGGCTCCGCAGAGGAGTCTCTCCTGACTCAGGCAGGGAGGGAAGGGTGTGTGTAGGAGGGGAAAAGCAGCAAGCGATGAGGGGGAAGGGGAAAGAGGAGTGGATGGGGACGGGACCTGAGGTGGAAGAAGTGGGGCCAGGTCAGTTCCAGCACTCCTGCTTGAGTGTCCAGTTTTTAAATATTACCAAGTGGCAACCCTACCTCCTGCCTGCACATACCAATAAAATTTAATTTCATTTTGTAACGGCATTCTAAAGGTGTGGATTCCATGCAAGTCTTTCCAGCTATTTGAATGAGCTGCTTTGGATCAGGCCCTCTGGAAGGAGAAAGGGAAGGAAGCTGCTCTTTTCCTCCCTAACCCATTCCATGGAAAGGAATCTGTGGGTCTTGGCTCTTGTCTATTCACTTTTCTGCAGCGAAGTATGGGGCCCACTGTAAGTGAAAAATCTGACATAAAGAGGAGTGCTAACAATTAGAAAATGCCTATAATGATGGACTGGGCACATCTGGAGAAGTAGGCAGAGCAGAAGGTTAGCTACCCACCCCCTTCACAAAAGAATACCCAGCACCACCACCAGGACAGTGTTCACTATTAAAATCTTTGAAGTTTTTGTTTGCAAGTAATTATTGTTAACCACATAAAACACGTACCCCAACACAAATATATAGCAAACAAAGGATCATTTATCCCAACCCCTACTTCAGTCTAGAAACAGAATCTCTCTTACTCGACTGATACGACAACAGCATTTAGCTTGTTTGCAGTCCATCTTGACAGGAGGTCATAGGGTTCCATGGCTGAAATGAAATAAGTCACTTAAAGCATATTTGATTGCACTTATAAGCAAATACGTAAACAGCTCCACATTTCTCTTGGCAGAAGTCCTCCGGTCCCTTTCCAAAATCTCCACGGTTCAGTGCCTTCACAGCAATGCAATTCAATTGTTGTACATACAACTTTATCGAGAAGCACAAAGTAAACAAATGATTCAACTGGTGCTTGAACACTATCCAAGAAGACATCCATGAAAGAGCAGTGCATTATTTAAACTCATGAAAGCCTGGATTTTATGACGGACAAAAAAGGAATGAAAATTACACCAAGGAGGAGAAAATTTCTCTCTCAGTTACATGTGTGCAACCATCCTGAAATTAAAGGGGTTGTGTGTGTGTGAGAGAAGAGGAATTTGTCTCAGTCTCTGGCAGACTAGCAGCCACCTTCCCTAGTATATAGGGAGCAATGCAATGTGAGTTATTTAGTGATCATTAGGCTTTTAAGCCATAGATGCTTTTCTTTGGCTGCTTATCCTAAAATGGTAATTTATAATCATTTATTACAGTCATTAAAGTACATTAAGAAGAAGGAGAGAATGTTTGCAATGAGGGAAAACATGACTGCGTGTGAGTGTGAGGGACAAGAGAAATCATTCCAGTTAAATAATACTAGCAAAAGCATAGAACAAAAAATCAAAACATTTTAAAATGCCTTGTTGGAAGTAATGCGGAAGAAGACTAAGCAAAACAAGCAGGGAGATAGTCTCTAATAGCAAACTGAAACAAAAGTGATTTACTTTTCCTTCTTTCAGGAGAATGCACAGCATCAGAAATGCTGACCTGATAGGAAAAGCTTTCCCTAAATGGAAAAGACCCTTTTAAATTACACATGTGGTTTGGATTTATTTATACAACATAGCACCCCAGGGGAACTATGTCATATATGGAGAAATATAAGTAATGCAGTGGTACCTGAAGAAGCAAGTTCAGTTACAAAAAAAGAAAGAAAAGAAGTTGTAACACATTTTCCCTGCCAGTGAAAACCCAAGACAGACAGGTCTCTTGCTCTAATTTCTGAAAATGATCTCCTAATTCAGGCTTTTCCTCCAGGCACAGTACTAAAATCATCCTCAGTGGTGAAAGAAATGTAACATATAAGTTAATGAATAACTCTTCCTTCTCAAGAGGAAAAGGGGACCCTCCACTATATACACTACACATTGACTTGTTAGGAATGCTTCCGACTTCTGGCATTCTGAATACATACCTTCTAACAGAAGATATAGAGTAACCATAAGAAAGGCCTCACAACCTCTGCATTGCACCAATTGATTTCTTCCCTTTTTCTCTCTATGGTCATTCTTAAAAGACATAGGGAATCTAAGGATCTGGGCCAATCAAAATACACTTTAGGTAGCAAAAGATACCAGGCTGCCCTCTAAGTTGTCAGAGAGAGACTGGTGGTTGCCTTCCCTCTCCTCCTGTGGAGGCAGCAGACTCATGTGGAGAAGCATCTGGTAGCCAGAGCTCCTCTCTACCTCCCATTCATTTCCCCTGGGTTGTCTCCGCGCTTTCCCTTGTGAGATGCTGATGACTCCAGGACACTTTTCTCCCCTGCACTCAGCCCATTCTCATAAACACCCAACCATCACTCACACTTAACCCAAGAGAAACTCGGTCCCTCCCTTGTGATGGACACTTCTCCCTCCCCATGAGGCTCCACCATGAGCACTGTCCTATCTGTGGGTCAGCCTTTCACAGGGATTTCCTCTTCTGGAAGGCACCTGACTTCCCCATTTAGATGCTCTTCTCCCTTATGAGGGGCATGGCCATTCCCGTTCTTGCTCCTTTCTCCTGTTTTTGTTAGTGTAACAAATCCGTGTGCTGCAGATAACATTTACGTGATCACATACACAGTAACATCAAACTAGAACCTTTATTCTTCTCCTCAAAAGACACTTACCTGTGTCACCTGAGCTACAATAGAGCTTTCACAACTGTGATTAGTAGCAGGTCCCTTATCGTTTTTGTGGGCCAGTGACTAGAAAGCAATATTGTATACAAAAAAACTAACACCTTACAACAGTAGGTGAGACCTTGTGTACAAGATTTTAGATAGTGAAAAGAAGAGGCCCTTGCATTTACCTGAGCCTCCTACACACCAGCCTCCACCATGAATGTAAATCACTGCCCTTTTCAGCCCACTGGATTGCTTCCTGGGCATGTACAAACGGGCTGGAACATTGTTAAATTTTGTGTCAGTGACGGTCACATTTTCATCTGATATTGGTGCAGTGTACTCAAGACTTGTGATCATCATCAGAACTTCCATGTAGTGCATCAGATCCAGCCATTCAGCAAACTCTGCCTAAGGTCAAAGGAAATGAAAACAAAGTAAGTTTTAACATCAGTATAACATCAATTACAGACTGAATCCTACCTGTACAGTACATACTGTGTACAATAAGGGCCATCCTTTGCTTTATTAAGTCAATAGGAGTTTTGCCATTAATCCTCTCCTACTGAACTCATTCTGTAAACTAGTGGTTGCCAACTTTTCTGAGCAACTGTATCAGTTTGCCATACTAGGAGCCAAGGTGTACCATCCACTGCCCACTATTTCCCCCATCTCTTTTGTGCGTTCTCATCTGTAATGGAACTTAGGCTCTTCCAAAACCCAGCCTCATAACTGAATGGAAGGTGGACAGAGGGAGGACTCCAGCACCCAGCGCACAAACCTATTACCATTAAGATAGAGAGCAGGAGCTGGACTTCTAGGGTGAAGATGGTGTGGCTGGAATGCTGATGTGCTCCCAGCAGCCTGGTCTGTAGGAACAGCCTGTTTGGCACTGTTGCAGCCCCGAAACAAAGCAACAACTTGAGTTGACCTAGGAACTGGACTGATGTCTGGCATTCATTTGTGCCCTTTTGAGTCCCCCAGGATCAGATACCTAACTCCCAAAACATGGAAGGACAAGTACTGTTAGGCACTGGCTGGAAATCACTGTCCTAAGAATTAGATAATTAAAACAAAACAAAGAAACAAAAAACAACGCACGTACACCTACCAAAGCCGCCTCTCTATTTTGAAATATTGATTTTAATGGTTTGTCTTTTCATGGTGTCTTGTAATAGCAAAAATGATGTACAATAAACTGAACCCAGATCTTTCATCTGAATCTTAATTAGTGTGGGACGTTCTACACCATCAGTTATTAAGGCGAACTCTTTACTGATTTCATTGTAGTTCAGCTTAAAAACTGATGGTTCTGCATATTTATTTTATTTCATCTACATGTATTACGTGTTTTATACCTTCATTTCTGTAGAAATACACAGAAACAAACACAAAAATACCACATGAATCAATCAATACAAAAATAAACAAATTACAAGTGAGATAGGCCTTATATGCCAACAGGAAAAGAGGGAAGATGTGGCCAATGGAAGTCTTTGATCCTTCCTGAGGTAGCAGCAGGAAATTAATAGGGAGACTTTTGGTGGCTCTCCTCTCCACACCAAAAAGGAATTTCAAATTAATAGGAATTTCAAATGAAGCCACATCTTCTCTGACAGGAGAAGAAATTCCCTCTGGGTTAGAGAGACAATGAGGATAGTTCACTCAATCTCTTCATCAAAAATATCCCTTCCTTATTAATACATACAGTATTCTGCAGCAATAGTCATAAGGGAGCTGCTGCCTTTGGATCTTACCTGTGTGGGAACACTACATGCTTTGTAGATTCATATTAGGGGAAGGGGAACTCTACCGCTGTTATTAGGGATACAAATGAACAAAAACAGAAGATCCAGTAGATAACCTTTCACTACCAGCATTCCACAGTGCCTGAAACATATCAGCCCACATTCTTTCTCCCTCCAAACATCCTGTAAATAGATTTTAACGAGCTCTTGGAAGTTTATCTGCTAGGACAGTTTCAACCCCCAGGAGTGTTTAAAATGAAATTCCCCACTATAAATCTCTCTGACGTACGTAACTGCCCAGAACCAGTACAGTCTGTTTTATTACATACAAACATAAAAACTTTATAGACAATGGCACAGCAAAAGAGTAACTTAACAATATAAACCAAACAGAACTGGCATTGGAAATAAAAATATCCAGAGCTTCCAGATATCTCAGAGCAGGCAACATACAGTATGCTATTATGGTCTTGGTTTGGGGAGGGAGGGGGGAGGGTTGGGTTTTTGTTGTTGTTTTAATGGTACAACTGACAGTGGCCAGCAATTGATTTCATCCTCCGCTGATTATATGGATCTAGAAATCATTTCCACCTTGCTTAAAGTCAAAGTGCTAATTAATGGAATCTGTGCCACGGAGGCCCTCAGAAGTAATGGAAGTACTAACTGTTCTTGCTACAGGGGGCTGCCCCTGAGATTCCATCACAGGAGCAAGTAGATAACCAGGATATATTGCAGTGCTAAACTAGTTGATCACAATAGTCTTAAAATCTATGAAGCTTTTTGATTAATTAGTTAACAACAAATCAATAACTGTCAGATGTTTGAAATAGTCTCTGTTCCCGACAACTGGAGGAAATTAAGAATGAAGAACTTCATGATGGTGAAGATGCCTCTAGTTTGGTGGGTACCAACATGTGCCCAATGGGAGGGCATATTGTTTGTGACTGGAAAAAGCAGGGAGGCAGGATGCTTCAGTGCTTAGGGCACTACCCTAGGACTCAGGAGTCCCAAGTTTCACTTCTTGCTCCACCAGTCTTCTTGTGATGCTTAACATCTCTGTGCCTAAGTTCCCAGTGTGTGAAAAGAGGAATAAAGAAGTTCCCTGCCTCCCGAAGGTATTGTGAGGATAAATACATTAGACTGTGAGGAGTTCAGATATTACAGTATTGAGAGCCATGTAATTATACTCCCCTTGTTACCAGACACCACTAAAGCTTCTCTGTATAGATATCAGAGGGCTAGCGGTGTTAGTCTGGATCTGTAAAAGCAGCAAAGAGTCCTGTGGCACCTTATAGACTAACAGACGTATTGAAGCATGAGCTTTCATGGGTGAATATCAACTTTGTCAACTGCATCATGGATTCACCCACGAAAGCTCATGCTCCAATATGTCTGTTAGTCTATAAGGTGCCACAGGACTCTTTGCTGCTCTGTATAGATGTTCTCCTACACAGGTGGAGGTAGGGAGAGCAGCAACATGCTAGAAGAGAAACTTGGGGTCTTGTAGGAATGTCTTAAAATTCTGCCATCAGTTCAAGGGAAAGTTGGGCTAATTTCACTTCTTCTGCTGTAGTTCATCCCCTCTCTGGGGGTTCCCACAAAATGTCCGTACCACAATCACTGTGGCACAGAGAGGTTCTGAGGAGCAGTCTGCCTTCACAGTGTACTTCCTGTGAGTTAGGGTGGCTTTCCAGTTGGAACACATCTACTGAGAATATACAGAGCTATTCCTCATGGTCATGGAAACGCAGGTTTGATGGACTAAAGTTTACTCCTAACTAGGAAAACAAGGATTTCATTGCATGAAAAATTGGGAGGTTTCTTTTGTTTTTGTTTTGGTGCAGAACAAAACTGTCTGTGTGAGACACGTACATTCAAGTTCTTGCTCCAAGTGAGGCAGAACAGGGATTTGACCCTATCTCTTCCACATTTCATGTGAACATCCTTACTACTGGGTTATTGGGTATCTAAGGTTCACTTGCTCTCCTTCCTGTTTTGATCAGAAATTACATCCTGGATCTGAGCAGTTTCTCATAGTGTTCTGCTCACACCAATATTAAGCATAACTACTTTTTAAAACCTGCCTTTTAGAACTCTAAATAGCCCAGTTCAACATGTAGGCTTATCTACTTTTATATTCATTTATAACTTCAGTTGCATGCTAGCCAGTTGGTCTTAGGTAAGCACTAAAATAGCAGAGTTATGACAAACAACATTGATATTTTATGAAATACCTTTACTTAGCTTATTGAAGTTGTTCTGGGGAGGCAAAAACTGGTTTCCATATCAGAGGGTCAATGTATTTGAATATGGCAGAATGGCCTTATTACAGTGGAAGGCATATTATAAATGAATCCACCGGTCTGCACATGGAGAGATCAAACAATCTCATTAGCTTTTCAGTTTAGAATTTTGCAGGGCCTGCTATTCAGTACCCGTGACCATTAGCTGTTCCAATATTAACATTTTCCAAATAATCCCTGATTATTTCAGAGATTGTTATCATTTAGGGGCAGTTGTCTGTGTGACGATTTAATATTTGGTACTCAAAATCAAAATAGCAGAATAATTAGGAACCCAGGAATTGCCATATTGGATCAGACTCAAGGTCAATCTAGTCCAATATCCTGTTTCTAACCATAGCCAGCAGTCAGATGCTTCAGAAGAAGTTGCAAGAAAACCTCACATTAGGTAGAGGTGAGATAATGAGAGATCACATTGTGGTCCTCTTAATCTCTTACCGTTAGAAAAGGACTTAAACCCTGAAGCATAAAGTTTTACACCTCTTCCAAAATTTAGGCTACCATTTACTACTATAACACTGGATATGCTTGTTATTGCTATACCAACCTCTCTCTGAATCGTGCTAAGGTTTTGCCCTCAGTGACATCTGCTGGCAATGAGTTCTATGGTCTAATTTCATGTTGTGTGAAAAGATTGGTTTTGAACCCTTTAGCTTCCTTGAATTTCACGTTATTTTAACGTTGTGAGAGAGGGAGAACCAAAGCTACCAATACATCTTCTCAAGACCATTAGAGACTTTTATTATGTCCGTTCTTGTTTGTTTCATTTCTAAGTTAAACAATCCCAATCTTTTTCATTTCTGTTCACAGGAGTGTTTTTCCCATGTCTATAATCAGTTTTGTTGCCCTTTTCTGAATCCCCTCTATTCTGCAAACTCCTTTTTGAGATGGGTGACCAGTACTGCATGCCATATTCTGGATGAAGCCATACTGTGATGTATAGATTTATTTTTCCAGGACTGTTTACTTATGTAAATATTGGGTAAAAACTCTGGCATAACTCCGGCATAACTCCATTGACCCCTACTGAATGTCACTCACTGTCTCCTTTGAAATCATATACAGAGGTTTGGGCCAACTTTTTTCTTCTTTTTGTTTTGCAGGATGCTAAGAACTATTGTTATTGCTATCAGTATATAGGCTGCCTGCAAAAACTGATGCACCTCTGTGGATTATAATTCTTTGCTGCTGAGGGAAGGCTATGTTACCTTCCACTTCTCCTTTCCATCTGCAGCAACCGTCTTCCACAGCTCTAGTTACACTCACATTGTGCATGGAACTGACTGTAAAAGCAAAAGGGAAAAGGACAAGAGTTTGGGTCAAATTCTGTTGCAACCAACTGATCTTTTTTAAAGCTTTGAATAATGCAGCTACTCTTTCCTGTTTTGTTTGCCTAAACTGAGCATTAAAAACAATTTTCATCTGTACAAAATCCAAATAATGAAGAGATTATACGCCAGGACATATATGTCATGAGGCTGTCTCGTTACAGCGAAGTTCTCTGTTTCAGCATCCAGTCTCACCAGTCATGTGTTACACACATGAATTTTTCTCCCCAGTCCTGCAGAGAACCACTGCCTGAACTGTACCTGTGGTGCTGATTCAATGTTGCCTACAGTATAAATTCCCTCTTTGCCTGAATCTGCCAACCACAGGGCATGAATAATAAGATCTGAAACATCTCTAATATAACATTAGTGCCCCTGTGTGCCCTTTCCCCATTATTTTTTACTTTTCCAATTCTGTCTGGGATAATGAATGCACCAACTACTTAGTATTCTATTTCATTTCTCAGAAGGGTAAGATTATTTACTTTCCATTTTTATAAGCCAGTTCAGTAGATTTTGATAGAAATACCTACATACCGGGGTTATTCCTTATTCTGCTGAAGAGTGCCAGCGGAACTGCCATCCCAGATGGACAGAGGGATTGAAATTTACCCAGCTCATCTAAATCCTGGGAATGATAAGGGTGTAACAGCGCTAGTGTAACAGTTGGGGAAAGGTCACGGTCATGATGTTTCCCTTTCTCTGCCATACGACATGAATATAAAGGTAAACATTCGGAATTTTCTGTAGTAGCTCAGTTATGTCACACGTCTTTTGAAAAAACAAACAGGTTTCTCCAGCTGAAGTGGTTAGTGATAAGCACAGGCCATTTCACATTCTTTGCTCACCACCAGTCTAACATCTCAGTGCAGAAGCCACGGCTTTCACAAATAATAATTGTCAAAGTATTTATGTCAGTCACAGCAGTAGCATTCCTATTTACTCTTCATTGTGCTTGAAACACACATGCTAGTCTCTCCAAAATCAAACATTCGGGTAAAGTTGATGTGAAGTTTCCTCAGTGCTGTTTCTGAATGCATCAGTGTAAATAGAGAGGATATAAGCTTAGAAAGGAATCTGCCTTGTGTTTTCTCTGGCTTGTTTCTTCTTCCACTTGCTTTTCCTCCCTACCCACCTTCCAGTGGAACTCTGGGTTTTAAAAATATTGAAACCTAGTTCTTATGTTGCTTTAAAATGTTTAGCAAGAACATGATGAGATTATGATATATGAGCAGTGGAATAACAGAGCAATGCCACAGTGGCTGGCAAGTAAATCAAGGATTCAACTTCTGAAATTAAAATCAGACTCTTAGAATTAGACACTATTTAACTGTTATTACACAAGGTTTATCACAAGTGATTCTGGGGGGCTGAGGGGGAGACATTGGGACAGATTCTGATGTCACTTATGTGGAGTGATTATGATGCTGTCTCCATATCATGTGCTGGCTCCCTGAAATTGTAGCACATTTTGGCAATGAGTTATTGGTATTTTCTTTTAGCTGAAGGACTAAATATAGTCTGGACCATAAAGTGAGTATTATTCATGATTTGTGGGCATTACAGTGTCATCCTAATTGCCACTGAGACAGCTAGGAATAACTTTTTTGTAATCATGGTCTGGCAGATGCCAGTAGCAGAATTTGCAGTTTATAGTAACAATAATGTTGAGCACTTCTATAGCATTTTCCATCAAAGACCTTGGCAGATGAATCACCTCAGCAGCCCCTGAAGATAGGCAAGTACCATACTAAACTGAGGAAGAAGTGATCATAAAAGTCAATCTGGAATGTAGTAATACCCATGCTCCCAATCTGGTGCTCAGAACATCCTCCCCAAAATACAAAACTACTCAAGATCTGAAAATCTGTTTCAGAAACAAAGATCTAAACATTCATATCCAAACTACCCAAACAATAGGAGATAGCTCAGAATAAGAGATTGTATCTGTGACTGCTGTTGCAAGTGGTTGTGGGTATATGCAGAACAATTTATATTTTCTATCTTGTGTATTTCTATGTAAGCTGAATGTATATTAGGGCTGTCAAGTGATTAAAAAAATTAATCATGATTAATTGCTCAATTAAAATTAATCACACAGTTAAACAATAATAGAATACCATTTATTTAAATATGTTTGGATGTTTTCTACATTTTCAAATATATTGATTTCAATTACAATGCAGAATTCAAAGTGTACAGTGCTCACTTTATATTTATTTTTTATTACAAGTGTTTGCTCTGTAAACAAAATCAATAGTATATTCCAATTCACCTAACACAAGTACTGTAGTGCAATCCTTTCATCATGAAAATTAAACTTATAAATGTAGAATTATGTACAAAAAATAAATGCATTCAAAAATAAAACAATGTAAAACTTGAGAACCTACAACTCAGTCTTACTTCAGTCAATGACTCAGACAAACAAGTTTGGGTTACAATTTGCAGGAGATATTGCCCCCGGCTTCTTGCTTACAATGTCACCTGGAAGTGAGAACAGGCATTCTCATGGAACTGTTGTAGCTGGCGTTGCAAGATATTTATGTGCCAGATGTGCTAAAGATTCATATTTCCCTTCATGCTTCAACCACCATTCCAGAGGGCATGCTTCCATGCTGATTATGGGTTCTGCTTGATAACAATCCAAAGTAGAATGGACTGACATGTTCATTATCATCCAAGTCAGATGCCACTAGCAGAAGGTTGATTTTCTTTTTTGGTGGTTCGGGTTCTGTAGTTTCCGCATCCGAGTGTTGCTCTTTTAAGACATCTGAAAGCATGCTCCACACCTCATTCCTCTTAATTTTTGGAAGGCACTTCAGATTCTTAAACCTTGGGTCAAGTGCTGTATCTATCCTTAGAAATCTCACATTGGTACCGTCTCTGTGTTTTATCAAATCTGCAGTGAAAGTGTTCTTGAACATGTGCTGGAGCATCATCTGAGACTGCTATAACATGCAATATATGTTAGAATGTGGGTAAAACACAGAGCAGGAGACAATTCTCCCCCAAGCAGTTCAGTCACAAAATTAATTAACACTATTTTTTTTAAACGAGCATCAGCAGCATAGAAGCATGTCCTCTGGAATGGTGGCCAAAGCATGAAGGGGTATATGAATGTTTAGCATCTCTGACACACAAATATCTTTCAATGTCGGCTACAAAAGAGCCATGTAAATGCCTGTTCTCACTTTCTGGGGACACTGTAAATAAGAAGCAGGCAGCACTATCTCCCGTAAATATACACACACTTGTTTGTCTTAGCAATTGGCTGAACAAGTAGGACTGATAGGACTTGTAGGTTCTAAAGTTTTACATGGTTTTGTTTTTGAGTGCAGTTATGTAACAAAAAAAATCTACATAGGAAAGTTACACTTTCACAATAAAGAGATTGCACTACAGTATTTGTATTGAAAAATACTATTTCTTTTGCTTATCATTTTTACAGTGCAAATATTTGTAATAAAAATAATATAAGATGAGTACTTTATATTCTCTCTTGTAATAGAAATCAATATATTTGAAAATGTAGAAAAACATCCAAAAATATTTAATAGCTTGGGATTCTATTGTTTAACAGTGTGATTAATCATGAGTAATTTTTTTAATCACAGATAATATTTTGAGTTAATTGCATGAGTTAACTTCGATTAATCGACAGCCCTAATGTATATATACACAGAATCCATGGCCGGCTCCAGGCACCAGCCAAAAAAGCAGGTGCTTGGGGCGGCCAATGGAAAGGGGCGGCATGTCTTTGGCGACAATTCAGCAGCGGGTCCTTCAGTCCCTCTCGGAGCGAAGGACTATAAATCAGCAAACTAAGGTTCACCATCTTGTAATCCGCACCACACAGTTGGAAACCTGTGACCAAAGAGAGCCCCACTGAAATCAGTGGGACTCTGGACAGACATGTGCCTGCTAGTTTGGACCCAATCACAAGATGGAGGTGTAAACCTCCCACTTTACTTCAGAATTCTTGTATCCATTGCAGCATCCTTTTCATGCTCAAAGTAGGGGAGAGCAGAACTCAGCAGTGTTGGTTTTAAAACTCAACAGCACGCCATATCAACGTGTCCAGGTAAAAGTGAAACTGAATATATATTGCATCCACTCTCAGGAATAGACTTCAGTGGAGCAATGCTAATTTACATCCTCTGAGAATCTGGCCCTTGAAATCTGAAACCAGGGAAATCTTTGCACAATGTGGGCTTGGAAAGCATAGGCTACACACCCCATGATATTTGTAAGGAAGAGAGAAAACACTTAAATTGGCTGTTTCACAGCTTCATTCACCCTTTTATCTTGGTATTTGATGCAATTTGTGTTTGTTTGTTTTTAAAGCAAAACAAGAGATTGAAAAGCTCAAAAGACATGCAGCCTTTTTAATTAGATCACCTCTTCACATTCAGACCCATGATTAAGTGACCACAAATCAGTGCCATCTGGTCACACGGCAGTTCAGCAGCACATGATAAGTGAGCTTGATGGGGATCTATGGTATTAACCCTAAAGGAAATACATTAAAAAGACTTTTCTATGGATTACTTCTTTATTCAGAATGGCTAGAATATGGCATTCCTTCCAGTACAAAACATCCATTCCTACTGTTTGTAATCTCTAGAGAACCAAAACACAACAGTGCTAACGACTGCTTTTGACACCAAGCATAGACTATTGTTCATCAGAGCAAGTGGTTACTCTCGAGTTCATAGTAAACGGGAGGCTTAATCACAAAAAACACCATCACAAGTGGAACCCTTGCTGAGAGTCTGATCAATAAAGCCAAAGATTGAGTACAATAACTTGTCATCTTGCTTCCAGTGTCCCCCATCCAGAACAGGTTTAAGACATTTTGGACTAGTTTCAGATCTAACTTATACTGGTGTAAATCCAGAGAAACTATCAGAGTCAAAGGAGTCCCTCCAGCTTTGCACTCCTGTTTGTGAGATCATAATCTGGCCAACGGATGTGAGGAAATTTGCACTATTAGTGCCAGAACTGTACCAGTTCTATGGAGAAAGGACATCAGTCTCAAGTGCAATTAATGCAACATACTTCAGAAGTACCAATTCCACTTTAAAAATGAAAAGAAGACACTGCTGTAGTTACAATGCATATTGTCTCCGATTTCTAAGGGCTTGACCCTGTTAAAGTCCAGGAGAGTTCAATGGAAGCAGGATCATGCACTGGATGCACACAACTCCCACAAAGATGAATAGGGGTTATGCAAGTGCATGGATTTCTTGCATACTAGACCCAGTAATGCTAGCACCGTACTTGCCCAAAAAATGAGAACGTATTACCAGAGCTTGTACAGACAATGCTGCCAACACTACAGCTCCAGGGGGTCCTTGGTGTCCCGCTTAGACAGGTTCAAGTACTAGTGTGATGTTTGATAGCTGTGTTATAGCAATGCACACTGTGTTGTATGCACCATTTAATTGTGACAAAACTCTGTCATAATAATAACCTGAGCCTATTTTAAAGAGCTCTCCCTTTTATCATTTCCCAGGCTGGGATATATTGCAGGCTTCTCCTCTTCTAGTTTAACACTAAACCTTTACCAACAACTCCCTCAAATCCCCCCCAAGCCATATACACATCTGTACTAGACACATTACTTATGGTCCATCACCACATGCTATAGAAGTTTGGGATAGGTTAGGAGTGAATGACGTTACTCAAGGAATTTTGCCCATGCAATCCAATGAATTTGCAAGCGGACCATGATTTGCTTCAGCTGCAACATATTTGTAACTATGCACTAACACCTTGAATTATATACATTTCCTTTGTCCCCGCTGAGGTCTCATGTGTTGTAAACTTTTTAAACAGTTCCCGTTTCTCATTCTATGTTTCCCAGCACATCTGACAGAAGTGACTAGACAAAGAATAATTAGGCTATGTATTGTGTCAGACGTGGTATAGAAATCAATTAGTGTATGAGAGAAAATGTTTACATTTGAAAAAGCCATGGTATGTTTTTCTGTTACAACATTATAAACATCTCTACATTTTAAGTACTGTTCAAACTAACTATTTAATCCACTGTGCTCCTGAGAGGCAGATAGGATGCCTATTGTACAGAGAGATTAACCCATGATTTGCCCAGGCTACCTAGTGAGTCAGCAGCAGAGCCAGGATTAAAACTCTGGCTCTCCAGACTCTCAGAACTCTAGACCATGCTGCTTTCTTCATTTTATTATGCATTATTCATTCACAGTCAGGGCCCATGCAGAGTCGTTGAAATCATCCATGTCACATTGTGTAATCATCATCTTTACAAAGAGCTCTGTGCAGTTTTAGGGCACGCTCATAAAACATTCTACTGGAAAGAATTTCTTTTTAAATATTGAGTGAATACATTACTTAAAAGCAAAGAGCCAAACATACTTGCAAACACAATTCGAACTTTACCATAAAGATAACGCCCATCTGCCCTGACTTTCACAACTGACACAATCAAGCATGTCAATGTCTCCCCCTGGAAACAAACTCATACTGTAATGTGTTTCTGCCCTCAAACTTTGTCTCACACATCCTGGACACAACTGTTTCCCTGTGATATTACTAATTTTACCCAAATAAGTAACGACCAACTCCCTCAGACACAGAATCATAGGGTTAGAAGGGGCCTCAGGAGGTCATCTAGTCCAACCCCCTGCTCAAAGGGGGCGGGGGGGCCAATCCCCAGATAGATTTTTACCCCAGTTCCCTAAATGGCCTGTTGAAGGACTGAACTCACAATCCTGGGTTTAGCAGGCCAATGCTCAAGCCACCGAGCTATCCCTCCCCTCACAGCCTATGCATCTTACTTCATGTAATAGAGGGTACAGTATGTCCATTCTGTGTTTTAAAGGAGACAATTAGACCCTTAGTCATAGCTTTTCACAATGGGCCCTGTTAAGTAGCCTCTCAGTCCTTTATTTCCTTGGACACAAAGAATACCTTTAATAGTAGGTCTGGGGACTGAATGTTAGTTTTCCTCTCTCTTTCTTAGTCCTCACCAATCAGACCTGACACATGACAAACAAACCCAGGGTGATCAGCCATCCCAATATTTGGGGTTTTGTCTTATATAGGCAACTATAGCCCAGCCCAGCCCATCCCTTGGGGGGGGGGGGTGTCCCAGTTTTTCATATTTGCTATCTTGTCACCCCAAACAAAACCCATAATGAAATTATACCAGAGCAACTACTTTAAAATTTGTAGTTATGCAGCCATCCTAGTCAGTCCCTCTAGCAGGGGGGATAACTTGAAATCCATTCACACTGGTGATTTTACTCCCCGGCGGAGGGGTGAGGGGCTGTCTAATGGAGGTTTTCAGGCTTGCAAAGTCCCTAAGGCAAACAAGAGTGATCCTGCAAACGGGCGAGATTTGGAACAGATCAGACAAGCTAGTGCAGGATGAATGAGATACAGAGACCAAATCAAAACAAAAGCCCATCAAAAAGCAGAGTCCAGTTTATTTATAAATTAACTAAATGACTGTTTCCCCCTCCCTAGATCCCACAACTCGCTTCCCAACTGACACCGATAGGAGATCGCCCACTACCCCAAAAACTTATTCTCCCAGGCCAAAGTGCTCAAAATTGGACAATGATTTTGGGTGACCAAATCCAGACACGACGCAGGGCTTCGTTTTCAGAGATAAGCACGGTCAAGTCCTACCGACGTCAGTGAAAGATCCGCGGCGCTTTTGGCAAATCATACCAAGCATCTCAAGCTGGGCACCAAAGGCGTAAGACAACGAGCTCCCCCTTCCCACCCCCACCCCCCCACAAATAGAGCACGTCTGAAACTTGAGCCCTGATATTTATAGCCTAGTACTGTGTGTATTCCTAACAGAGCGAAGCAAAAAGCCATCTACAGAGCCACACTTTGATAAGCTTACACCTCTCCCTGCCCCCGGCAATAACCACAAACCTTCACAGCTAGCTAACAAAAGATCAAAAGTGCTGCAGCCTCTGCTGATTCGCAAACGTAGGCTGCGTTTTAGGCAAGGCAGGGGGGCTTGAGTAGATCAGAAGTTTAAGATGTATGTTTCTTAAACTGTACCATGCACAATACTACAGATTTGACTACCCAGAGCTGGAAACTACAGCCCTGTTGTTTATCCACACAGGACGAAAAGCCCTGTTATGTATACACGGTGTGCAAGAGTTAGTGATGACTGCATATTATATGACTAAAATGCAGCCCAAAATGTAATAAATAGAGACAAATGGATAGGTCTACATCAGAAAATATTTAAATGTGTCCTGTATAGCCATTATAACCACACTACTCCACCAAAAAAAAAGGAGTACTTGTGGCACCTTGAGACTAACACATTTATCTGAGCATTTCTAGAAGGCTGTAGGTAGTTCTGTGCTGCTGAGTTAGCCGCCTCTCCTGTTATCACACAGGATTACAATTAGATCTTGCATCAGTACCCAGGGAAAGTGATTAGAAAGTCTCAGAGCTTTATACGTGATTGATTACATTAGCACTTCTGTAATTAGCTGGTGTTTATTCATAACCTCAGCCATGCGCGCATGGACTATGTAAATCCCCAGTGATGTACCATATTTAAATACACCTCTCCATTTCCTTCCTCCGACATCTGACACAGTATTTCTAGTTAGGCTCAAGAGGGAAGAAAAAACAAACTGCAACAATTCAGTTATACAGGATTGTAGAGTAAATTGCAAATCAACTACAAGTTCGCGCTTCCTCATCTGCTTTGAAATTAATACACTTCTATTATTGTATATACTTATCTTCGTAGATTTCATTTTATCTAATAGTTTATTTCGTGTCAGGGTTACAGTTTCTTGCTTGGTTTCAGGTATTCTTAGATATAATTTTGGATATTACTTAACCAGACACTGATATTATTCTTTGATCTGTATTTTTCTTTTCTCCACATTAATACATTACTTGAACTCAATTTCATACATAAGCACTTGGAGTAAATAAAATTCTAAACTTACCACATGTGATACAGTTCTAAAGCCAGCATTTATGAGCATCAGTTTCCAGCGTTCCTCAATATTCTCTGGAATGGGTGTGTAAACATAATATGCTACCAGAACAGACGCCAAAAGAAGGCATAGGGATTTAGTTCCCATGTTCTCCTATCCACCTCTTTCAAGACTGATCAGATTAAACGTTCTCACTGACTCTTAACAGTTGCAAATCAGCACACGCTGATAGGGCAAAATTAATCTGTCGTTATGTTTGGATCACGCCCAGGAGGTGAGTTCTCATCTGATCACCCTGAACAGAGGTCACACACACAGTATGTTTAAGTGGAAAGCATTCAGCTACAATATTTAAATGTAAAGATTAAATATCAAAGCAAATACATGGATATCACGCAGGGGGTCTTTTAGCTAGAACCACAGCTCTGAAAGACTGGAGAGGAAAATGCAGTTACAAAAATAAGTACAGAGTGCAGCATACGAATGAAGAGCTGCAGCAAAAGTGATGATCATAGACAAAAAAAAGCCTGTGAAAGGTCCACCTGTCTGATAAGTTTGTTCTTCACTGTGTAGGCAGCTTGAAATAAATGCAAACACTTGTCCCACTGATAGAGACATAGAATTTATCATAACAGATCTGACCATACATCCTTCTAATCTAGTATCACCTTTCTGACAATGGTCAATAACTTAGATTTCACATTTCAGAGTGGTAGTCGTGTTAGTCTGTATTAGCAAAAACAACTAAGAGTCTTGTGGCACCTTAGAGACTAACAAATTTATTTGGGCATAAGCTTTCATGGGCTAGAACCCACTTCATCAGATGCATGGAGTGGAAAATACAGTAGCAGGTATAAATACACAGTACATGAAAGAATGGGAGTTGCCTTACCAAATGAGAGGTCAGTCTAATGAAACAATTCAATTAACAGTAGGATACCACTGGAGGAAAAAAATCACTTTTGTAATGGTAATGAGAGTGGCCCATTTCAAACAGTAGAGAAGAAGGTGTGAGTAACAGTAGGGGAAAATTAGTATGGGGGAAATTAGGCTTAGGTTTTGCATGGCTACAGATATTACATATAAAAATATTCAGCTATTTTAAATATCCATGATATTCAACTTAATAGATTCTTGTTGCAATGAATTTATGCGGACACTATTGGGAAATATAAACTTTTGTCTGCTCAAGATCAAAAGAGCTTCTGAGGGCTTGGCTACACTGGAGAGTTGCAGCGCTGGTGATGGAGTTACAGCACTGCAACTTACTCTGTGTCCACACTTGCAAGGCACAGCCAGCGCTGCAACTCCCTGGCTGCAGCGCTGGCTGTACACCTGGTCTGCCTGGGGTGTAACGATTCCAGCGCTGGTGATGCAGCACTGCTCATCAAGTGTGGCCACCAAAAGCGCTTTTATTGGCCTCCAGGGTATTAAGAGGTATCCCAGAATTCCTGTACACAACACACCGGAAGAATGGCCGAACTCCGAGCTCCCCGGAGCTACTTATCTAAAAAACAAACACAGCTGCTCTTTGCTCCAGCAAGCGAGCGGAGGCAGGGGAATTGCCTTAGAATGTTCACAGCTGTTTGCTTGAGGAGAGAGGGGAGGGGGGAGTCCATGTTGAGCAGCTGCTTATGTGGTCTGAAGGCTATTTAGAAGTGCATAATTTGCATTTAGTGAATAAGAGAGGGGTGGGAAGGGTCAAACTTTAAAAGATTGAAGTTGTGCTGTTATCTTCCAGTCTTAGAACTTGCAAGGCAGGAGCTGAGAACATGTCAGCTCCAAAATCCACTCTCTCTGTCCCCCACGTTCCTGTCACACTTCACCCCACCCCCCGTTTTGAAAAGCACGTTGCAGCCACTTGAACACTGGGATAGCTGCCGACAATGCACCACTCCCAACAGTGCTGCAAATGCTGCAATGTGGCCACCTGCAGCGCTTCCACACAGCTTCGAAAAGACAGCTGTAACTCCAGCGCTGTACAGCTGTAAGCGTAGCCATACCCTGAAATGAAAATTGTGTTCCAAATGAACCCTTCCATTAAATTCACTTTGTGCAGAGGAATAGCTGGGATCTACATACCTTGGCACCTTTGAAATCAGAATCAGATTTAGGTCAGGAGCAGAGTATGAGAATTAACAACCAGGTTTACTAGCAGAAGCTAAAGAGCTGCATGCCAGCTGCGTTTTCTCCACGGGGAAGAAATCTGTAGATACAGTGACAGATCAACAGTTGGATTCACACTCAGCTCCTGCCATAGAATCATAGAAGATTAGGGTTGGACGAGACTCAGGAGGTCATCTAGTCCACCCCCTGCTCAAAGCAGGACCAACACCAAATCATCCCAGCAGTGCTTTGTCAGCCAGGCTTAAAAACTTCTAAGGATGGAGATTCCACCACCTCCCTAGGTAACCCATTCCGTGCTTCACCACCCTCCTAGTGAAATAGTGTTTCCTAATATCCAACGTAGACCTCCCCCACTGCAACTTGAGACCATTGCTTCTTGTTCTGTCATCTGCCATCACTGAGAACAGCCGAGCTCTTCCTTTTTGAAAACCCCCTTCAGGTAGTTGAATGCTGCTATCAAATCCCATCGCACTCTTCTCTTCAACAGACTACACAAGCCCAGTTCCCTCAGCCTCTCCTTGTAAGTCAAGTGCCCCAGACCCCAGATCATTTTCGTTGGCCTCGGCTGGACTCTTTCCACTTTGCCCACATCCTTTCTGTAGTGGGAGCTCCAAAACTGGATGCAATACTCCAGATGTGGCTTCACCAGTGCCAAATAGAGGGGAATAATCACTTCTGTCGATCTGCTGGCAATGTTCCTACTAATGCAGCCCAATATGCCATGAGCCTTCCTGGCGAAAAGGGCACACTGGTGACTCATCCCCAGGTGCTTTTCTGCAGAACTGCTGCTTAGCCAGTCGTTGAGTAGGGGAAAATTATTGCAGAAAGAAGAGCAGGAGTTGTCCTTTACACAAATGGGATGTCACTCTTAGGATAGCTCTAAACAGCTTTTACTTCTTTTCCAGTCCTGGGCAAAATAAAGTACAGAATGTCACACATTGGTTTTAAGCTAAACTAACTCAAATCTCAAAGCAGTGTGTGTTCAAGTCATATAGTTAGATTTTTTTTTTTATCTGAGCCAGTTGAGTGAGACCTTGTACATTCTGTAAATATTAATGTGTAGTATCCTGGACATCTATACCTGTATAGTCCAAGGGTTGTTTTGAATATGTTGATAGATACCACCTCATTATATGCAGCTAATTATACTGAGTATAGATTTCTCAGGCTCAGTGGGTGGATATTTTATTTTTCCATTTCTTCACAGAACCATTTTGCCATGGTCAGTTCCCTAGTTAACCACCTCCTACGTACCTACCATATTTCTGTTAAGACGGAAAGATCAACTAAGGGGGACGCAGTTTTGTGACTCCCATGTGGGCCTCTGTATTAAAGCATCTCTCCCCAAATTTCTGGATCTCTTCACAACTACATAAAACAAGAAGGAAACATATTGCAATAAGCTGACTCATTACCCAGCACCGTTTAACTCCCTCCTCATTCGATTTCAACATCTACCTCCATAAACCCAGAGTACAAGAAAGTGAAGTATAGCCTAGTTCAGGCATAGGAAAAATACTGAGTCTGTGTAAGGTCAGAGGAGACAGGCTAGAGGAAGCAGCCTGGTAGCTGACTATTGACGGAAGGGCTGGTTGTAGGCAGCTAGGAAGTCCAAGAGCTGGGCAGAGACACACCTTGTTGTTCTCCAGGGGCTGGCAATAGCTGCAGCAGGAGCATGCAGGCAGCAGACTGCACGTAAGCAGGACAGTATGTAGAGGTTACCAGAAGACACAATTATCCTTATACTCCTCTACTGGTAAGTCCCTAGAGGCTGGTTAGGATGTGTTATTGTGATCTTCATTCTATGGTAACAAAGTCACTGTGGTTAGGGCATGCACTTTGTAGATTTTAATTCCGGCAGTCCTAGTAAAGGAATCCGCTTATTTGAGGCATATGGATGTTTATTCACAACCAGCTTTGTATAGCTGCATGTGTGAAGCTTAAAGCAAATTATTTAAGGAGATATTTGCATACTTTCAAATATATTATTGTGCCATCCTCCATGGGGGCTGGATCCTCCCTTTTAAGGAGCTGCCTTCCTAGGTGCAACAGGCCTTACAGGTGAATCTAACAGGTGGGGCTGATTGTGCCCAGACGAGGGCCTTAACCCATTCCAGACCAAGATGGGAACCTGCCCCACCAATTTTACTATGTTCATGTGTATCCATCATCCTATTTGTTCAAGTTATTCTGAATTTCCTTCTCTGCTTCCTTTGTATTAACAGCTCTCCCGCAGTGTTATGACATCAACTGCTTTCTTCATCATACAGCAAGTAAAGCAGGAAAATAAAAAATTGGAGACAGCTGTAGAAAACCTGCAGAAGCAAAAAGTGCTGTCCTCTGGTGTTCAACACACTTCAGGTGCTGTTACTGTGCCTGAAGAATGGGGACAGAAGTGGAAAAAGGTGGTCCTAGTAAAATTAAAAGATGAAATGGGGTCCACTGCATTGCAACCATTACCTTATGATAAAAACCAGGTTGGCCAGTTAAACTTAAACTGGAATCTAGCTAGTGCCTGTCAGAACGGAAAGTATGAAGAAGAAAGAGTAGCAACAATACTCTCACTGATTGGTAAATCAAATGAAGGAAAAAATGAGCAGTTCACAGAGCACATTAGAGACAGGAGCTGCGACTCGATTGCAGGGAGTGAAAAAAAGAATTTCAAAGTAAAAAACTGAATTAAGTGGTTAACACCTAGAATTGTGAATTAACACATGAGCTGCCCAGAAACAGTTAACTGCAGCAAAAAAGGGCACTCCCACTACCATTTGGCATGCACAAAAAGCAACAGACACGGGGAACAAATTCAGGTTTACAAGAGCAGGTAACTACCCCCAGTCTCCTCTCAGAGTCAGGATAAAAACCAGGGGTGCAATTCCCAACTGTTGCAGGTTCCAATTGCTTGACCCATGGAACCACACTCTGCACTCATATCTGAAAATATAACCTTCTTCTCAATATTTTTACATACCAGTTAAGTTTTGTCCTTTGTATGTTTTCTCAGTTTGCTAAACTTGCTGCTGCTGCTCTTTCTTCAAATACCTTGATAGAGTTAATCTTCTTGGCTCAGGTCTTGCTACCTTCCTAGGTTGCTTCTTCACCCTCCTTTTCCCCTGCCTCTCCTCACTTCTGCTCTCTCTCTTTGTTTTAAAAGTTAAAAGTTATTGTTTTTACAGAAACTCCAAAGATAAAGCAATGAAAACAGAACAAACAAGAAACAAAAAGAAACAAAGTAACATTTAAATAAATACAGTAAATTAATTATTTAACCTTCAGAATGCAATAGCTGGAATTATTCCTAACTTTCTGGAAGATATGGTGCCAAGCAATAAAATGCACTCTCTGCTTCTAATCTTAACCATTAACTAATATTTGAAAAAATGGGCTTTTCTTATTTCCATATAGCAGAGTTTTAAATAATGTTAAATATAAAGTAATGCAAATTCCTTGTTACCAATGTAACCCTTCTGCCCCTCTGAGTTGCAGCAACAGGGCCGGGTTCAGTATCAGGGTTCCGTTTCAATAACACAGGCATAACCGGCTCGACCCCACCCAGTGACCTGGGACACTTACATACCACACCCCCTGGCACCTCTAGGAGGCAATACTTCCCCTCTCGCAAGCACAGAGTCTGAGTGTAGGCGAAATCTTTTTAATAAAGGAAGGAAAACATGCGCATCCCATTGGAGAAACACCCACAAACAGAGTTATAACACACAAACATAACCACCCAAGTACATTTGGCAATGTCCTTTTCCCTTAGGTCTTAAGTCCAATCACTCCAAAGTCCAACAACCCAAAAGTCTCTGGTCATGCACCACAGAATTAAGGGTCTATTGTAGAGGTCCTCCCCCCACCCTGGTGAAAGGGGGCACCTTACGTGGTCCAGGCCAACTGCCCTGCCTCTCCGTGGGTTCTGCTTCCGCCTCCTCGACGAACTGCTCCGCCTTACCGGCCGTCACTCTGCTCTCGGCCGCCTCACAAACTGCTCCGCCCACCAGCTGCCTCGTGAGCTGCTCCAGTTGGTCCCAGCCAAACTGCTCGGCTCCCGCTCGCTCTGTGGCGTGCTCCACACGCCCCACAGCTACTCCGCTCTGCCAGCCGCTCCATTCCACCAGCTGTCCTGCTGGTCCGCTCCTGCATCCCATAAACTGCTCCACTCCGCCAGCTGCTCCGTCCACAGTATAGCTTCAGGCTCCCCTAGTTCGCACAGTACTCAGTACTCCCAGCTCAGTATTTCAGCTCTTTTGTGATCAGCACATAGTAGGGGAGCCAGTGTCATTCACCATTAGCCAAAGTGAGTTCAGCTCAGCAACCTGTATCTAGAGTCTTAAGGAATAAAAAAAATCAACTCTGACATTCCACAGTGGAGAGAGGAGGAGGTGCAACTGATGTTCTAGCTCCACAGGAGCCTGCACCACCAGGCAAGTACTGTCCCCAACTCTCTCCCTTCACAGGTTTTGAACCCATGTCCTTGTCACAAGTACACCCAACTGAGGTTGAGTCATTTCTGCCAAAGCACCCACAGCTCGCAGTCTGGGATGGGTTAGGCGTGCCTATGCAATATTTGAGATTTTGCATTCCAGACATTCTTTCCACACTTCCCATACTTCACCACAGATGTCAGGGTACAGCTCATCTGACTCTGCTTACACCAAATTAATACAATACATTTGCAAATATTAATATATTTTTATCAATTTATGTTACAAGTTTACATAAGGTAATAACTTGTTTATTCAAATGTTTAACCTTTTACTTTTACTTTTGGTTGGTGTTATCTTTGTATAGTTAGATCGAATTCTTGGTGCCATTTGTCTTTTAATTGCTAAGAGCGTCTCGTCCTGTTGAAATCGTCCCTCGCTGTATGTGCTAGTGACGTACTTGTTTTTTTAAACACTTATTTTCTATTTTGTTGCACACAAAAAGTCACATTTATGATCACCCTTTTTTTAAAAAAAATCTTGTTGTATGCAATGTAGGTAACCCACTACTATTTTAAAAATATGGCTCTGGGGTATAATCTATAGTATTATTAACACCAATTTCTGTGTGCACAAGTTCTAAAAGGTTCACGTTACAAATATATGTACATATATTCTGCCCCAACACAAATATAATCGATACCTTGCACAAAAAGAAATCTTTTATAATTGCAGTTTTTGTTTTTAAGTTTTTTTTATTATAATTGTTATCAAAGATAAAATGTGAGGGGGAAACCTCACAAATTAAGGTAAAAATAATTATTAAACAAAATGTCAATTTCTTGGTTGGGCTTTTTATAAACTGTTTGGCACTTCACTGGAATAAATTGCCTCGGGAGATTGTGGAATCTCCATCTCTGGAGATATTTAAGAGTAGGTTAGATAAATGTCTATCAGGGATGGTCTAGACAGTATTTGGTCCTGCCATGAGGGCAGGGAACTGGTCTCGATGACCTCTCGAGGTCCCTTCCAGTCCTAGAGTCTATGAATCTATGAATAATGCACCCCAAATGAAAATGAATGTCTATACAACAATTGCAAAAGTATAGCTTGTGTTATAAAAGACTCGGTCCCCATTACATTATTCTTATTACATTGTAAAGAAAGTTAAAACTGTGTATTAAGTTTGGGTTACTGAAAACAAAAACAAAAACACAAACAAACAAACAAAAACCCACCTGTGTTGCGTTAACTAACTAGCTGTTTAAGTTAAATCCCACAGACCAAACACCAGAAAATATCATACCCTGAAGACTCAATATACAGTGAAGAAACCCCCAAGCATCAAGAAAAGAAAAATGAAGTGCTTTATAAATAAGAGACTGGTCAAATACACCTCTATCTGCCATATATGGACAATTAAGTTAACAATCAGCTAAAAACCACTAGCTGGACCAGGAAAACTGTCATTTAATTTCAACTTGGTTACTGTGTCAAAACAACTGTATTATTGCTGTACTACTGTATTATCCTTGTATTGCTGTGTCATTGCTGTATTGTATTATCGCTGTACAACATGTACAATGTGTATAACCTTGCTAAACTGTTTAACCAACACACAGGTAAAAATCAACAAATGAATGGCAGCAAACACCATGAAGGCAAGGAAAAAACAAATTGGTAAAGAAATTAAGTTACACAGTAACTACAAATTGGGTAAACAAATTTCCTTTTAGAGCCAGTCATAATTTGGGTCAATGACACTGCATCCTAACTGAGGCACATGTTATTCAAAACAATCTTGTTCAGTGTCTGGGTACCAGCATTAAATCCTGACACAACAATATTTGATAAATTGGTTACTGTCCGTTCAGTAGGTTATCTGGAAGACAACATCCGTAAAAAACAACTGAATCTACATCAATCAATGGAACAGAGAAGCTACCCACTTCTGTTTCCTGCCCAGTGAAGCTTACCCAAGGGTGACAACCAGCAGCAAGGGTAACCTATAACATGAATGGATAGTACTGTGTAGTAACTAATTACAATCTATTTAGATATAAAGGCCTCAGTGGTAGTGTCACTACTCCAAATTTCTGTTTTACTTCTCATATACACTGTGGGACACACTATCACAATCCCTATCCCAGTATTTTAAAACACTCAGCCGCCTACTACTAATGATGAGACAGGTGATAACTGGAATTGCCCTAATAAGAGTGTGTTTCTATCTGTGTCACCAAAGTAAAAGGGCCAGAGTACACCAGCAGCCTAGAAAAACAGGGATATAAGTTGGTGTCATATGTACACATACATTCTATACATATATGCCCATACACACTACAAATATATATGCAATATCCATATAATTCATATATATTAATTATTTGGGAGTTCCTCTAAGGCTCAATCATAATACTACATTCCTCAGTCATGGTCCCGGGCCTAACATATAAGGCCAATATAAGGGGCTTTAATAAATTGGATGATTAAATCTGTCTATCAGTCGTACGAGGGAATGTGCAGACTAAAATGACAGATGGGGCATGAGTGTATGGATGGTACAATAAGGTAACCATTTAACAGTGTTTAACCCACTGGGTTATCTTTAGTCCATGCATTATGCTTTTCCGGGATGATGGGTAAATATTCTCCCCATAAAGAGACAAAAAGGTTCCTGTTTAGAACCTTCTTCCTGCCCAAGTGTGGCCACTAAATAAGCGTCACATAATGTCACTTGATATGTTACACCACACCGGTGCGTAAGCTGAATCTCTTTTGTCTCCTGAGGAAACTGTCTGGGAGCTTTTCTAAAACTTCAAAGCACATCTTCAGCAAGTGTAATACAAATAAAATTTGATACCGTGGGTGGCTGGAGCTGTAATTTTGCGGTGCTTTCAAGCAGAGGGCCGCCTCATAAGGGCTTCAGGTACCTACTTGGGCCGAGGAGTTCCATATCCCGGTGGTTGTCAGTCCCATCTGTGCTTCGGTTAGGATTCATTTTTGGATTGTGAGAGTGGGGCATTGCCGTTATGTGGATCGCCGAGGCCTCAGTCGAAGAATCTCGAAGGATTGAACACATCGATAATGCGCTGTGGTTGAGGGTGCGTCCTTACGATCTATGGCATGCGCTAGTCTCAGTTAGCAAATGGTGTGAAGCAACTAAGCTGATGCATTGTGAGCTACGAATGAACCTGGTCACGGGATCCTTAGACCAATACCCCAATTATCAGATAGACTGGTGGGCCATGAACACGAAACATCCATTGATGAAGCTATTAGCGTGCCACAAGGACAAATGCGCAGAGAGTCCTTCACTGGTAGAGCGAAATACATGTAAGGATGGATCAAGAGTGAATAGTCCCATTCACTATGCCTACAGAGCTAGGGAAGTTCTCAATTCATGCCATAGCCCCGAGGATAATGAGCTACCAATGGGCACTGCTTTAGTATTGCTAGCCGAAGAAATGAGCTGCCTAGGTGTTGCAGGTGGATAAAATTTGGTAATGAGGACGATGGATATGATGTTGAACGAGGTGTGCCCTTTGTGCACAAGAAAGAAGAGCTACATGGCATTTTGGGCTGTATAGAGTTAGGGTGAGTCATCTGACAACAGAGTCAGAATACGAAGGTAGATGATCATCCCCTCTATTGACTTTGGGGAGGCCTCATCTGAAGGGACGTGTGTTCCAGTTTTGGGCCCCACACTTACAAGAAGGATCGTGGGAGAAATTTGAGAAAGGATCTAAGATGGAGTAGGCAACACAGATGTATAGCCTATAGGGTGGAGACGCATCTAATGACTTCCTCATGAGCCGTAGGCTGGATCGCGGAACTAGAGTATTGTTTAGTTGCGAAGGAGGTAAGACATGAGGGTTGTGAATTGATAGGGATGCCGTGCTCTTCTACTATCTTTGAAAGGGTATCGAGTTCAAAGGATGGATTTCCTAGACTTTATCTAAAGAAGTCAGGTAACTTTGGATGGACAGAACAAAGATTGGTCATCGGTCTCTCAAGTTGCAGTGGGGAGGTTAGGTTGATATTAAGAAAAGCTTTTTCACTGTTTAGGGGGTTGGTGAAGACTGGGAAGGTCCCTTACCTAGGGAGCCGGTGGGTGAATCTCCCTCCTTTAAGATTGTATTAAGAGGGCCAGCTCACAAAGCCTTGACTGGCGATGATTAGGTTGGGAATTGGTCCTGCTTTGAGTAGTAGGGTGTGGCTAGAGACTCTCTGAAGTCCCTTCCAACCTTGTATTCATGATTCTATGAACTGTCATGAGCCACAGAACAGAAATATTTATTGAACACAGCTGCCTTTCTGCATGATTAACTGTTGCGGTCTCATCTAGGCCATGTAAGCACTGTTTATGTTGCTTAAGTATATTTAAAGTGCTTATGTGTCTTGCCCTAGCCAGGCCCAGTTCTACACTACCACTCCATCCCACCCGTCGAGTGCTAACTTGCCAAGCCCAGAAGCAGTGCTCCACTGAATAAATGCACTCCTATTTCTCTGCCCTGCAGAAATATTGACTTGATTTCCTTGCTCATCCTGCCACTCTTCAGGGACAAAGCCTAGACTGTTCTCAGATGAGTTACCAAGGTCTTTTCTGTGTAACACAGCGGCCTGACAACTGCACGAGGTGTAGGGGGGAAGCAGGCCCCTCCCCGCTCGGGAAGTGAAGTCCCAGGCCGTTTCTGAGGGTTGGGTATGCCTCTCTCTAGAGACTACCAAGATCGCTGGTGGAGCAGGCCAGCCAGTTCGACGATAAATACGCCACAACTTGCCGTAGAGCGGAAGTGAGGTCACGATTCACGTCTTTGATCACAAGTCTGCAGGTGATCAGACATGCCCAGCAACCCTAAATCGTAGTGCCTGGGGCCTCCGTGTCCGCCTGGACTGCATCGCTGCCCTCACCTACCCCGCATCGCCTGACTTTGACCGCCCAGTGCACTCCCCATCTCACATGCGCCACTTCCCCATCCAGAGGCTTATTTTGTCCCTGGGATTGCCAAGGGTCTGAGTAAAATCTTGCTGGTGAAAAGTTATCTTGTTTGTTGTGTTTAATATCAGCGTTTCTGTGCAACTTGAGTAGCTAGGCTGAAGAGTTATGGAAAAGTGACATTAATCGCATAGAATCTCTTTTCATCAGTAACACCTACATAGCAAGTGCAATATTTAAATTCAACTAAAAAGAACAGAATAACAAAAAGCACCCGTTCGGGGTTCTCTATTCTGATTTGCGGTTTTAGCTCCGGTAGGTTTAAAAGAAGATAAAGGTAAACTGTACCGTATTATTTCTTATAATTTTAGGTCTGTTATAAAAGTGACCTATATAAATAAAGATGAACAGAGACTTGGATCGTGAGTATGTTACATATTCCGAGTTTTTTCCCTAAAGTTAAGTATTTTAGGGAAAAATTGTTACCATAGCCACCAAAAAATTTGGTCATTGTAGAACCCCTAGATGCCTCTTATCAGGCAAATTATTCGCTAGTGAATCAGTGACACGCCCGGCGGCATTTTTCATTAATAGGAGGAGGAAATAGCTTATTTAGTCTAAGATTGAGCGAATTGGCGCCCTGGATAGTCCTAAGTCATAAAAAGAAAAGATAGGGGAGTCTCAGTTGGCATAAGGAGACTCTCTGTCATTTTCTTAATTTTTCTTGAGTGAGGCCCGCAGGAAATTCCTGAGTGACATTACACAAGTTAAATATTCCTTCAAGTTCCTCCAGGCGAATTTCCAGCTGGGTCATTGCTCTCCCTTTGGAGCTACAAAGTATATGCCCAAGGTCTCCGATCTGCCGAATCACTGCTTTTTAGTTGTTGAGAGGTGAATGGAAAGGGCTCTTATGCAAACCAATGACTCTCTCATCCAGTTACAGCCAGATCTAATTACCAGAGATAGAATCTATAGAAGGCGGTTTCGAAAGCGGAGTTTGTTTCGCAGTAGTGTACACCAATGTCAACATTAGTCAGAATGAGCCGCCTTCCTGTATTCAGCGATGCCTGTTGGGATACAATATCGTATGTTTCATATCAAGGTTTGCTGATATCTCTGCAGATCGTCTGTCAGCAGCGGATGTGCCTTAGACAGAGCCAACTCGCAGCATTCACGAAAACCTAAGTCTCATTGCTTTTCAAACTCCTCATGAAATTCACTGAGCATCAAATTTGCCTTAATACAAGTGAGGGGTGGGAATTCAGCAGGACGTCCCTAAGAGGCCGTATGGGCTATCACTCAGTGGAGATTAGTTCGATGAGACACTGAGAGGTTTATCGAGCAGTCAGGCATTGTCCAGACACAGTAAAGCAAAGAAGATGAAGCAGGCCAAGATGACCATGAGTCTATGGCAAACTTCTCAAAAGTTCAGATTTCAGTTGATTACCCAATAAGTTGAAAAGCG
>NC_133776.1:27726704-27738330 GCF_003597395.2 Chelonoidis abingdonii
AGAATACCCAAAAAAAAAATCAATGGAGCTAGTAAAAGAGTCAGGACACGTCACGATACTATACTGAGGAGTGACATGGATGCACTTGTAGCGCATCGCTCATGTTCCAGCATCACGAAATTTTTAATACAGCACCATCAAGAGAAAAAAAATACCACGATGAACCACCCTCACGATGTAGAAGAACGAGTGGCTAAAGAGTTACCAAGATGCAGAAGTACGCATATCCTGCTTCCGGCCCCTGAGCCTGGTTGAAAAGACATTGTAGCGCATCCCATGACGTTGATCGACGCAGTTGATCATGACTCCGATAGCGGTTTGGTGCTCTCACCAAAATGGACTAGGGAATTGCCACAATCCGTTGGGATCATAAAACGTGTGTGGGGCAACGATCAGTAGTTGACCTATGGCCACCAAGTTTGTATCCTATCCTGTTACGCCCGATCCAGTGACAGATCCATGGTGTGATGGGGAAGTATTGTGTTCGAGTTTCTGCGTGAGCCTCCAGGCAGATCTGACAGTCTCGGCATATGGAGAACAAGATATTATCGTATTATAAGGATGTGAAAGTTCGTTACACGGTTCAGAATAGACGCTACGAAGAACTGATATTCGACGTCCTCGCCAAACCCATGCATAAGAAGCTCAGGTGCTAATTTAGTTTATCCCGACTACGAGAAGTTTAAAGGTGATCACAAGTGTGGTATGTAGGGAAGGGGGCTTATAGTGGACCGCATCTGAAGTAATACAGTATACCCTTGACTATATTGCCCTTCATAAACACCAACCTGCTGGATGACCTAATGAGCCTCCGCCGCATCCCATGCGATTTGCACACGGCTGCGCTCACAAGCCCCCTTCCCTCTATGGTAGGGCTCTTTTGGCGTGATAATCATTCAAACCCCTGCTTGCAGGATCGAGCTCGAGGGTTTATCTGGTATAGCGAAGGGTTGTACTGGTATCAACATCGAAAAGGGCACTAACAACGTGGCACTGGCTTGGACAGTTGACACCTGAAATTCAGCACTACGAAATGAAGAGTATGTGTAGATCATAAGTAATAAGTTCGCGTGTGTTCCATGGTAATTAACCCAATTTGACCGCTTGCCTAGAAAATGGAAGTGGCTTTCGCGCAGACTTGACATGAGTCAAGGGTTGCCATCACTCCCTCTAAAACCATGGATCTACAGATAGTCTAACTGATGTGGAGTTGGAAGGGTGCTGCAGAAACTGGATTGAGGGGCTCTTCCCTGGTGTTATGGCCAGTCAGTGCCAGAGTTGGGCCACTGAACCATAATGGTTCCTTTGGGTGTTAAAAATCATATTAGTAGAGAGAGAGATATTAGATCAGATATCTTATGATAATCTAGACTGCCTACACAAGGAAGGTCACGATGGGCCTAATATAGTTGCAACATTGTTACTGTAAATGGATATAACGTTGCGTGTTTGCAATCTTACATGCCATAAGGGATATAGCCCCTGCCATGAATACATCTACATCTCAATGAGCATCTGTAATTGATTGATTACCAAGCGAATGCAGAGGATTACCTTCACCATGCAGCGTAGTTATTTAATATGTGCAATGTTACTTATGATTGTCTTGGCAGCCCGCACGCAGTGGCTTGCGACGTACCGCAGATTTGTCGTCCTCTCACGCGAGAATGAGACAAGGCTACAGAGCTAGTCCGGAGAAAGGAGGTAGATTAGACTATGTACCATTATCGTTATCAGCCTTTTTAACTTCATCGCAGTTTGTGAAGGTAGCTAGTGCCTTATGATATCATTTGAAAATATCATAATTCACTGATCATGGCTTTTCGCTGGAGAGAGTAAGCTTGGCACACCAGTTCGACGATGTAAAGTTATGACAGTGACTCAAGATTGTTAAATGCAAGGTGCTGAGACATCCAAGCGCTAATGTGCTTTAGTTTCTCGGTAACGGACACGAGTCAACCCAGAGTGGTGCTCGGGATATGACGGACTGGCATTCAGAGGAGCCAGAGCCCACAAATACGATCCGGGTTACTTAACATTTTATATGCTAGTTACCTTGCTGCGATGTGGTTTAAGTAAGGAGAGCAAACCCAGACCAGTTCTCAGAACAAAGATTATGCATACGCACTCGTGTGTTGTGGTGTTTAACATATCCAAGTGCATTATTGCTTGAGTTAAGTGGCCACACTTTGGCAGGAAGAGGTGTGTTAACAGGAAAATTATATATGGGCAAAGAAACAGCTGGAGATTCCTGTCCCAAACAGATTTGCTGTCACCTGAACCCCAGCTGGAGATAATTCTGAAAGAGTAGGAAAATATATATTTTTAAAATGAGGAATAGGGGCCCCAAATCACCTTTTTCTTCCCTTTCTCTCTGCGCACAGCATCAGCAATGTTTGAAAGACAAAGGAAGCACCACTGAACTGGGGGAGTGGTCCTGACTGAAGGAATTTAGCAGTAAAAGCATGTGATGAGAAAAGCCTTTGCTTTGAATTCACTTAGCTTGTTAAGTTAGGTATTGTGTTTAATAGGCCTTTTTGCTAAGATCATGTGTTCTCTAAGTCTTCTACCTGAAGAATAACTGTGCTTTTTAAGGGACAAGACTTCCTGCAATTCCACGAAGGTGGTGGTGTAACTTCGGCAGCACATATACTAAAATTGGGCCTACAAATTTACCCTAATTATGAGTGCAAAGGTAAAAAGTGACAGCTTAGGTCACAATTTATAAGAATACATCTTGATTAAACACAATAAAAAATCTCCATGCATGCTAGAAAGCTTACTAAAGTTCACCCTCAACTCCAACCTAGGGCTCTGGTAGGCGTCAGTCCTTCAAACCCCGCAACAGAGTTTTCTCTGCAGTTACAAGTCCACGTCACTCTTTAGAACAGGAACTAGAACAAAGGTCCTACAACCACTTAAGCGTGTGCTATTTATCCAAAAGTCATTTCTTTACCTGTTGGTCTCTGGAGAACCCAGTTTGAACCACAGTTTGCAAGCTCTCCAGGAAGGGTACCTCTCCTGAAGTGTTACAACTTGAGTGATTCCATCTTAATCATCCCCCACTCCTGTTTTCCTTCCCACAGAAGATGCCGTAACCATCCCTCCATGGAGTTCAGAGTCCTTGGCCCACAATGTACATACACCATTCATACACTTAACACAACATGGTCTGGGCTGGGCAGATTCACTACAGGGCAATTCCAGTTGGATGGCAGGTAGATATGTCAAATGTATCTTCCGCAACAAGTCAATGCTCTGATTTGGAAGCCTGTAAATATCAACATTAGTTGCTCTAATTTTCCAGTTTCCAATGGAGTTTCCAACATATATGTTTATGATTCCCACACCTCTTTTGCCTCTAAGAAAATTCTGAGGTGCAGCTGGTTGGCCTGTGAACTTTCTCCGAGAAAGGTTTGTTTCTAGCACTTACCCTCCTCCCTTTAGAATACTGAGGCACGTGCAATATGGAGCACATCTACTACATGTTACACTTAAGCCCACTGCTCCTAACTAATTGCAGCTACAGTTTTATTTTATTTTTTCCTATTGCTATTTTACTCCATCCCTAAACTGCACTGAGTGAATTCATTTGCCCTCTCATTGTCTTTAAAATAACCTGCCCCTTCTGTTTGTTATTTCATCACAGATTCTGCCTAAATGAACCTAAGTTTTTGGATAGGTAGGTTAAGAAAATCAGAGAACCAAGTTGTATTACCACATTTTGATGTTTGGGAGCAAAGGGGTACAATGAGTTTGAAGAGGTATTAAATATGTAAATCCTTCATACACAAAGCTCCATCTTTATAAAAAGACCTTTTATCTTTAGTGAGTGAAGGCAGCAAGCTGTGGTAATCTAGCCGTCCAGTCCCAGACCTGGACTTTAGTGTCCACCANAAAAAAAAAAATCAATGGAGTAGTAAAAGAAGGTCAGGACAGGTCAGTTATACAGAGTGAAATGAATCACTTGATAACATGGGCTCATTTGAGCATCACGAATTTTAATACAGCCAAATGCAAGAAAAAACAAATACACGTTTGAACAACAATACATGTAAGAACGAGTGTAAAGAGTAACAAGATGAGACATAGTATCCTGCAGTGCAGCTATTGAAAAGAATTTAGGCATCATGATTGATCAGCAGTTGATCATGACCTCCTAGCGTGGTGCTCTACCTAAAAGAGTGAGCACAATCCTTGGATACATAAACAGGGGAATATCAAGTAGATGTAGGGAAAGTCGTATCACTTCTGTTTACGGCATTAGTGAGACCATTATGGGAATATTGTGTTCAGTTCTGGTGCCCAAATCTGACAGTCCCATATAAGAACCAGATATTATTATTATAAAGGATGCTGAAAAATTGGAAACGGTTCAGAAAAGAGCTACAAGAATGATTTGAGGTCTGACAAACATGCATAAGAAGCTCAGTCTAATTAGTTTATCCAAGAGAAGTTTAAAAGGTGATCACAGTCTGCGTATGTAAGAGTGAGTTACTGATAGTAGACCGCACTTTCATATACAATATACCCTTACTATAATGCCCTTCATAAAAACGAACCTCTGGATATAATGAACCTGGTCCCTGGATCCCACCTCTCAAGCCCCTCCTTCCCTCATGGCAGGTCTCTTTTGCTATAACAAACCCCTGGCTTGGATCCTGAGGGGTTTATTATAGCAGGGGTGTACTGTATAGCAGAAAAAGGCATAACAAGGTGGAATGGTTGGAAGTTGAAACTAGACAAATTCAGACTAGAAATAAGATATTTTAAATTAATAGTAATTAAGTCAGCATTGTTCCAATGGTAATTAACCATTTGACCAGCTTGCCTAGAAATGAAGTGGATTTTCCACAACTTACTGAGTCAAGACTGAATATCTTTCTAAAAATGATATCACAATAGTTCAAACATGAGTTGAGAGCTTGCTGCAGAAACTGGATGAGGTGCTTTGGCCTGTGTTATGCAGGTCGTCAGATTGGATGAACATAATGGTTCCTTCTGGGTGTTAAAAATATATATATATAGAGAGAGATATCTATATCTATATCTATATATATCTATGAATCTGCCTACACCAGAAGGGTAATGGTAAATTAGTTGAAAATTAGCTGTAAAGTGTTATAAACATTGAGTGTTTCATTACTGCATAAGGATAATACATATAATACATTACATTCAAATGGCATTTAATTATTGATTACAAAGTGGAATGAGAATTACTTCACAGCAGCAGATTTAATATTTGCAGATGTAGATGTTTTCTGGCAGCAGCAAAAGTCCTCGAGCAATTTGTCTTTAGAATGGGACTCTGAACTCCATGGGGATGGTTACCCGGCATCTTCTGTGGGAAGGAAAACAGGAGTGGGGATGACTAAGAGGAATCACTCAAGTTGTAAAGACACTTTCAGGAGAAGGTACGGTTCCTCCTGGAGAGCTTGCAAAACTGTGTTCAAACTGTCGGGTTCTCCAGAGAAACAGGTAAAGAAATGACTTTGGATCAAATTAGCACACGCTTAAGTGGTTGTAGGACTTTCGTCTAGTTCCTGTTCTACAGAGTGACGTAGGACTTTAATGCAGAGAAACTCTGTTGCGGGGTTTGAAGGACTTGAGACCGCCTACCAGCGCCCTAGGTTGGGAGTTGAGGGTGAACTTAGTAGCTTTCCTAGCATGCATGGAGATTTTTTATTGTGTTTAAGTCAGCTGTATTCTTATAAATTGTTGGACCGTAGAGCTGTCACTTTTACCTTTGCACTCATGAATTAGCGCGTAAATTTGTCGCCCAATTTAGTATAGCGCTGGGCCGAAGTTTTTAACAACCACCTCACCTTCACAGTGGAATGGGCAGGAAGTCTTGTCCCTTAAAAAAGCAGAGTTGATTCTTCAGGTAGAAGACCTTAGAGAACACATGATCTTTAGCAAGGCCTATTAAACACTACCTAAACTTAACAAGCCAAGTGAATTCAAAGCAAAGGCTTTTCTCACACATGCTTTTACTGCTAAATTCCTCAGTCAGGACCACTCCCCAGTTCAGTGGTGCTTCCTTTGTCTTTCAAACATTGCTGATAGCTGTGCGGCAGACGAGAAAGGGAAAGAAAAAAGGTGATTTGGGGCCCATGGTTTTTTCATCATTCTCTTGCTTCGTCTGTCATTCTATTCTCATTTTATAAAATATATATTTTCCTACTCTTTCAGAATTCTCTCCAGCTGGGGTTCAGGTGACAGCAATCTGTTTTGGGACAGGAATCTCGCAGCTTTTCTTTGCCCCATACTATAATTTTCACTGTTTTACAACCTCTTCCTGCCAAAGTGGGCCACTTAACTCAACAATAATCCACTGATACTGTTAACACCACACCAAGGTGCTAGCTAATCTTTTGTCTCTGAGGGAACTGGTGACTGGGATCTTCTAAACTATAAAGCCATCTCAGCAATGTATTAGCAAATAATGTTATAAGCCCCGGGGTGCTTAATTATGATGCGTCTGGCGCCTCTGAACTTGGCACGTTCTAATATCCTTGCACCCTCTGGTGCTTGTGTGTCCCGGTTATGAAGCTTAAAGCAATTGCTTGAGTCTCAGCACCCTTTCATTACAAATTGAGGCACTGGTTCATAACTTTACATAGAAACAATGTTGCCAACATATCTTAGCCAGGACAATAATGATGCAGTGAATTATGAGTTTTCAAATGATATCGCGAGGAAGGCATACTTTACCAAAACTGATAAATTTTGTAAAAGTATGATAAAGATAATGGTACATAGCTAATTACCTCTTTCTCCATCAGTCTGTAGTCGCTTTGTATCATTCTAAACTATTGTATTATCGCCTGTACAACATGTACAATGTGTTTATAACCTTGCTAAACTGTTTAACAACACACAGGTTAAAAATCAACAAATGAAATGGCCCAGCAACACATGAAGGCACGGAAAAACAATTGGTAAAGAAATTAAGTTATCACAGTAACTACAAATTGGGTAACAAATTTCCTTTAAGCCAGTCATAATTTTGGGTCAATACACTGCATCCTAACTGAGGCCACTGTTATTTCAAAACAATCTGTTCAGATGTCCTGGGGTACCAGCATTAAATCCTGACACAACAAATATTTGGATTAAATTGTTACTGTCCGTTCAGTAAGTTATCTGGAAGACAACATCCGTAAAAAACAACTGAATCTAATTCAATCAAGTGGGAACAGAGAGCTACCCACTTCTGTCGTGCCCAGTGAAGCGTTACCCAAGGGTGAAACCAGCAGGCTAGGGTAACCTATAACATGAATGCGATATACTGTGGTGTAAAAACTTAATTTAACCAAATTCTATTTAGATATAAAGGCCTCAGTGGTAGTGTCACTACTCCAAATTTCTGTTTTACTTCTCATAGTTACACTGTTGCGGACACACTATCACAATCCCTATCCAGATTTTTAAAACACTCAGCCGTCCTACTACTAATGATGAGACAGGTGATAACGGAATTGCCCTAATAAGAGTGTTTTTCTATCTGTGTCACCAAAGTAAAGGGCTCAGAGTACACCAGCAGCCTAGAAAAACAGATATAAGTTTGGTGTCATATGTACACATCATTCCTATACATATATGCCCATACACACACAAATATATATGCCAATATCCATATAATTTAATATATATAATTATTTGGGAGTTCCTCTAAGGCTCAATTCATAATACTACATTCCTCAGTCATGCGTCCCGCGGCCTAACATATAAGGTCCCAATATAAGGCGGCTTTAATAAATTGGATGATTAAATCTGGTCTATCAGTCAGTACGATGCGGAATGTGCAGACTAAGAATGACAGATTGGGCATGAGTGTATGGATGGTTACAATAAGGTAACCATTTAAATGTTTAACCCACTGGGTTATCTGTAGTCCATGCATATCTTTTCCGGATGGGGTAAAAATATTCTCCCAAAAGAGACAAAAAGTGGGGAGAATGCTACAAGAGGAGAGCCCTGAGATATAAAACCTTCGGTATCAGAGGCCTTGCTATAGGCCTAGGCCTGTACTAAAGTAACAGTCAGGACTTTCTAACGTAAAGCAAAGTGACAGCTCTGAGCCAGAGGCAGGGCCCTGCTCACATGAAGCTGGCAAGGAAAAGGGCTGATGCTGCCGAAGATATGTACCTAAAATGGTACTGACACTAGAAATCAGCAACATTTCACTACTTGCACATTCCTACGACGATCGATAACACGGGAACAGGCTGCGACCCATCCCAATAAACAGGCCAAAAGTAAATGATGGATAGAGTTGTTCTTGTTCGAACAAACACATACAAGGTGAGAGCGGCCACTCTTAACGCACTACATGAAAGATTGTACTCTGGCTATGTAGAGGGGTTGCACCTTCAAATACATCAGAGTGATGTGTAACTTGTTATTACCTGCTGATAAGAATGCATTCTGGGGCGTGTGTCTTTATCTGGCCGTGACGGGACAGGCGAGTGGAAAAGTCTGCCACTGATTGAGGCCGAGTCCATTGACCAGGGGCACATATTAGTAGTATGCCCTGCTAGAGTAACAATCTAGGGGGAATTATCATTGTGTCCAATACTGCACATAAACCTGGCCGACATGCCTTCGCTGCCTTTACATTAGACTCTCTGGTCATTGCGGGGTTCTCTTCAGGTCTGACTGTGGCAGTATCTTCGAAGAGCTGAGATAGCACACAGGAACACACGCATGCAGCCGAGTGATAATCACATTGAACAGAGCAGAGCACCACACTGGTAGCATCTGACAACAAGCACCTATCCACCATCAGTTAGTTTGCAGACATCAATCAACCAATTAATGAAACTATAAAAAACTCCCCTAGTCTGAACTACAAATTTACCAGTTTACTTTAGGGCTTGTTGAGGATGTTAGTAGACTGTATCTAATGGACTTTTGATCAAGTGGAAAAAGTCAACATGTGGCTGACTGGTTACTAACTGTATTTGGTGATGAATACCCAGACATTGTCCAGAATTGTCAATAAAGCTACTTAACAGATAGTTCAAATTAAATTCAATTTTGACACAGAGCACAATAGTACTCAGATTTCCCTACTTGCTTACGAAACAAATTGTAGAGCATCATCCCTAATTTTTAAAAGCCAGTCTTTGTTTTATTTTACCATCAATCATCTGGGGGTCCATTTGGCACAAGTGACAGGCCACATGGGCATTCGTTTGCTGGAAAGAAGTTTGCCTTCACTCATACAATCCATCTAACTGATTCCTTAGCAAATCAGAATATCATAGCTAGTAAATCGGTACATTTATCAAAAGGCTGCCCTCATCCTATTAATATTCTTTTAGCGAACAATTGCACTGGATTTTTTCTGAGTTATTGTGCAGCCCAGAATAATAGTTTGGTGACGAGGATATTGAGCGTTACAAAAACATGATGCCACCAAGCTGGCCCCTGAAATTGCAAAAATATAACTTGACAGAAGCATATCAAGATTTGTTGATTTGCTCTTTTATAGAGATAGTCCCTCAGTAGTTACATAGTTATTCATTAATGTGTTATAAATAGAAGATGAATTTAACCTGCCGGAGTTCCACACTGTTGTGGTCTATACTGGGAGATCAATACAAATTTCAGGGTGTTTCATGGGTAAAGAGAGGAAGGGAGGAATCGGAGAATACTTTGAGTCTAGAATTAGAATAACAGTAAGGAAGCAGTAGCAGAGGCCTTAGCACTGTGAATTTTTATATTAACTGAACCTTAACCTGCCTCGCTATTGATAAACCAGAACAAAATTTTCACTTGATGCAACAAGCAATCTTACAAGATCCCCTTACTTGCACCACAAAAAATCAAGCATATTAATATTTTAAGCTAGGTGCTTGTTTAAATTGGTTTTAATTAAGAACAGGAAGGAGAGCATTAAAACTAGATTAATAGAATTGTGAGCCTTGAGACTATTCTGGCATGTCTTGGGCGCAAAATACTTTGACCTTTTTGTGTGTCTGATTCCCTCTCCCTCACACCAGCTACCAGGATTATAATGCCGTTACTTACCTGTTATCAACATATTTAGTTACGTGATCTAGAAAAAAATATAAAATTACTGGTTAAAATTTGAAGATTACAAAAAAAAAAAATTAATGAGTTAGTAGTGAAAGAAGGGTCAGGACACGTCAGTTATACAGAGTGAATGAATCACTTGAAAACATGGGCTCATTTGAGCATCACGAATTTTAATACAGCCCCAAATGCAAGAAAAAACAAATACACGTTTGAACAACGATACATGTAAAGAACGAGTGAAGATAACAAGATGAGACATAGTATCCTTGCAGTGGCAGCGTATTTGAAAAGATTTAGCATCTTATGATTGATCAGCAGTTGATCATGACCTCCTAGCGGGTGCTCTACCTAAAAGTGTGAGCACAATGCCTTGGATACATAAACAGGGGAATATCAAGTAGATGTAGGGGGAAAGTCGCTTATCACTTCTGTTTAACGGCTCATTAGTGAGACCTTATGGAATATTGGTGTTCAGTTCTGTGCCAAATCTGACAGTCCCATATAATTTACCAGGTATTATTATTATAAAGCGGATGCTTGGAAAATTATGGGAAACGGTTACAGAAAAGAGCTACACATGATTTGAGGCATGACAAAACATGCATTAGAGCTAGGTCCCTAATTAGTTTTTAATCTCAAGACAGATTTAAAATGGTGATCACAGTTCTGACGTATGTAAGAATTGCAGTAACCTGATATAGTAGACCGCATTCTATACAATATACCCTTACTATATGCCCTTCTAAAAAACGAACCTCTGGAATTATAATGAACTCCTGGTCCCTAGGCTCCCACCTCTCAAGCCCGCTGCCTTCCCTACATGGCAGGTCTCTTTTGCTATTAACAAACCCTGTTCTTGGATCCTTGAGGCGGTTATCTATAGCGAGGTCGGCATCGTACGTATAGCCAGAAAAAAAGGCATAACAAGGGGAATGGTGGAGTGAAACTAGACAAATTCAGACTAGAAATACAGATATTTTAAATATTATAGTAATTAAGGTCAGCACACTATGAGTTCCCGAATAGGATAATTAACCATTATCGGACCAGTGACTTGCCTACGAAATGAATGCGATTTCCACAACTTACTGCAGTCAAGACTAGATATCTTTCTAACAAATGAATACACAATAGTTCCAAACATGAGTTGAGAGCTTTTGCTGCAGTAAACTTGGATTAGGTGTGTCATGCCTGTGTTTATGCAGGTCGTCAGATTTCTCGGCAATGCAGAACATAATGGTTCCCTTCTGGACTTGTTTAAAAATATACATATATAGAGAGAGAGATATCTATATTCTATTATCGCTATTATATGATCTAATGATTGTGCCCATACACCAGAAGAAAACGGTAATGCGTTAAATAGTTGAAAATTAGCTAGTTACAAGTGTTATAAACGTTGCAGGTTTGTGTTCATTACTAGCATAACGGATAATACATATAATACATTACATTCAAATGGCATTTAATTATTGATTACAAAGCGGAATGAGAATTACTTCACAGCAGCAGATTTAATATTTGCAGATGTTAGATGTTTTCTGGGCAGCAGCAAAAGTCCTCGAGCAATTTGTCT
>NC_133776.1:27738355-27857072 GCF_003597395.2 Chelonoidis abingdonii
CGGAGGGTCTTTGTTGTTTCTTAGCTATGCAAAAACAAGTCTTCTTCTAATTCCTCCTAATTACTTCTTCTAACATCGTGTAAGTACCCAGGAACACGCAACAGTTATTCAGCGTTGATGTCTTGGGGCTGTATTTACCTATAGTTAATTGTTGTGCTGGTTTAATTGGCGCTACTGTTTAAATCAGGTACTGTTTTCTTTATATTTTCTTCATAAGTCAAGCCTGTAATTGAGTTTCTTAATGCAAGATGATTGTTTTATATTTCTTTCTTTTTTCTATAAAGTTTCTTGATTAAACCTGAGTATACAAATTCCCGCCCCTGACTTTAAACAATCCAGTTCTCTGATTGGTCCTCTGGTCAGGTGTTCGGTTACCCTTTTCAGGTAAAAGAAACTTAACCCTTACCTACCTATCCATTTATGACACAAGCATACAGCTTTATTGTATTGACTGTCTGATGCAGGCTGGTAGCAGACAGACAAATAGAAAATATCATGCCATTGAGTCAGTGGGAACAGGGTTTCCAGGGGCACAACAAATCTGAGATCCTCATTGCCAGCATGCACCATTATAAATCAGATGCAGAGAGAAGAGCTAGAACAACAAGCTGTCTACTTAATGCTCCAACCTTCTGCTAAGCTGACCTTTAAAGTGTTTGCTAATGTACCTTCAAATCAAAAGTCCTACTATTACATCACCAAGCCACCTACAGGACCACGTAAACACGGGTCAAAGCATACATTTCCTTAATTCTTTCTGATTTGCAATGAACTGTACCAAGCTGTGAAAAGCTCACGTACGCCACCTACTGTAGGGTGACTCAACTAACTTTACATTTGCTGGAAATAGCCAGTTTTGCTGCATCAGTCTTATTTCCTGTAAAAGGATTAAAATGGAAAAGTACAATGGAAAGCTGTGTGTTTTTCACCAGTAAGATTTATGGTATTTTTAGTAGCAAAATTTAGGTTAGTTTAACATGATTTCCAAAATAGTATCACATTTCCCCTCTTCAATCTATTTTATAGGAATCTGGTTCTCATTAAAGTGAGACCAATACTATAGGCACCTCCAGTGGGGATGAACAGAAAAGGCATGTTCTCTTCACCTTAGCTTTTACTGGCCTGCTTATTTCTCCCTCATTATGGCTTCTGGTCTCATGCATTTTCACAGCAGTTCCCACCACTTCAGCTGTTTGTCTGTGACTAAGCCTCTGATCATATCATAAGCTAGAGATAGCTATAGCACAGGAAGATGCTTTATAGGCAGAGGCAATGCGTGTGGACGCAGGCAGGGTCACATCCCCTCACCCCCAATATCTGCAAGCACTGAGCTGCCCTTGCAGGGTTTGCTTTGCTCAGCCTACCAGCAGGGGTGGGGGTTCTGTCCTTCTGCTGAGTCTCCCACTCCCAGCACATTTCAAGCTTGCTCAGCCCATCTACCTTGCCAGCTGAGCGCTGGACCAGGAGTGGAGGGCTTGGGACTGAGCCACTTCTCATGACAGGTGAGGGTGGCCATTCTGAGTCACTGCCTCAGTGGGGAGGTGGCGGCAGCCCACCCCCTCCACTCCCTGCCTGGGCGCATCGCTTCATTAGTATAGACTTCAGTCGTTTTGCTCATAAGGGTGGGACGCTATTTATTTGATTCGCTGGTGACCTCCTTATAAGGCGGTCCCACAAACCCTAACCATATCAACATTGCGGTTTTCCTTTCTCGTTCATCAATCCGCAAGCCCTGGCTGATAGCCTTGTTCGAACCGAATCTCTATGTTGAAATCCTTTCAAAATTTTGGTGAGTTTTGGAGACTTCATAGTCTGACTATAAGTTCCATCCATTTTCAGCCGGATTCCTGCTCCCATCGCTGCAGAGTGAGGCGTTTTAATCACTCCAGGCTCTGCTGGCACATTTTTGCTCGTCTGGAGTGTAGTGGAGCTTCTCTTTTCCCGCAGACCCCTTACAGTTTTTGTTCCGGCCCTAGGGCGAGCTGCAGACTTAGAAATTCCTATCTGCCGGTATGTTCTCTGTTGTCTGGCGTGGCCAGCGTTTTACAGACTAACGCTGAGCGCCAAAAAAGCAATTCTGTGCGAGTAACTCCTTTCCCACATCCAAACCCCCTCCAGCCCCAGCTTGAGTCATACTTGTCTATCTGCAATATATTCCAGTCTCAGTTGGTTAGCCCAATCTATCATTTATGCGTTGGTTGTCTTGCCATCAGGGTGGACACTCCCTCGCCAAGGTGATACTTAATTCAGTAATTGCGTTAAAGCTTCTAGATAGTGTCTTTTGCAGGCTACCCTTCTTTACGTGTCCCTCCGGGAGGTGTAGATTCGAACTTGTAGCTGCTCCCTAAAATGTTATCTACCTCTCCGCTATGTTTCAAGTCTAGACTTCCTAAATCAGTTGTTGTACCCATTCGTCTGTGGTCGCTACAGTGGGTTACTAACTTAAATAGTTCTCTCCTCCACGGCTTTAATCGCCCGCTGATATATTTAGATTATAGAGCAGGATATCCCCGAGGCCTCCTTTTGGCCAGGCTGCCTTAACAATGCATCAGCTCTTATTGAGAGGTGCTCCTGTTCGTAAGGCAGAATTTGTCCACTTCCCTGGAGTCATCCTAGTAGTCTTCCGTCTCTAGAACCTGTTCCTAGGTTTGAATTCATTCCTTCTGTAAACATGGGACACCAGCACTGACACTATATTTCCCAGGTCAAGGGTCTTCACGCGCCGCCGTACCTATACGGCCTGACTATAACACTCCTTCTCCTATGCTGGAACTACCTCGCCTGATGCTTTCCTAAAACCGCATTTCTTGTTTCGTAACAGCCATAGTCACATGTGCGGGCTTCATATAGTCATCCTCTATCAACCGAATACCCGGAAGGTGCCTTCTTTCCTCCTCCGGTCACTCCGTCAGACTTGTGCCTTGTACTCCCGCCGATCGTATATCTAAATTCTGATTATTTAATCCTCTAGTGAGGCATGACCTTGCACTTCAGTTCGTTATTGGTTTATTTGTGTGAATATCACATGATGTACGATTGGCGTCGATGTCAAGGGAGTGGGACTTCGCCACAGATCTGAGCAGCCTGCGAAGAACACTAAGTGGTTATCGTATTTTTGAACTTTGTGGAACGGGTTGCCCTATTATAGCTTTCCCAGCTGATTTGAACGCTTGCGGTATCATAACTGAGATGCTCACGACAATGAAGCCCTCTAAGCTTAATACCAGCTTAGATCTTCAATATGCGTGCACAGCAATTTCATGTTTTGGCTCACTTGTCCTCTGGAGGAAAATTCTGGGTGGGATGAGAGGTGGGGGATTGGTTTTTTCCTTTGTTGTAGACTCAAGGCATCGGTTACTATGGGGTGGAGTATCCCAGGCTAGGTTTTGCGTGGGGACCGGAGAGGAAGCGACAAACACTGGTGATATTGACTGAGGTGCTGAAGCGTAGCATGGTTGTGTGCTCTGTCTGTGTGAGAGTGTGCGTGTGTAGAGGATGCTATGCGTGAGCGGCGTAGCGCTGGATGCGTGAGTGTGATCTAATTGTAGTGAGAGTGTGAGCTATAGGTTAAGTAGTTGTTTGCGCTCGATGGTGGGAGAGTAAGAAATCTCTCAAAATGCAGTTAAGATCTTTATTTTCCTACCATTTTGCTGCTTGCCGCTGGGTTTAATGGCTTGTGGTAAGGTTTTATTTGTTTATGAAACTGCAGCCAGAAAGATTTTGATTTTTCTTGCTTCCTTCCGACTGAAGCTAGTGCATATTGTTGCTGGTCTAATATAAATAGTAGATGTCGGCTGTTGAAAGATCAAAGCTGAGCTCTTAGAGCTACGCTCTCTGTGAGCATCAGCTCGTCGAATCACTTTGGTTACCCATGAAAAAGGGTTTACGCTTTGGTCTATAATCTTGATCGGCTTGAGGTTGGAATACTTATCTACGGTTCTCTCACAGATCGCCGGACCAAGAGGTAGCAGGCGTTCAGTCTATACCTCCACCGGAGGTCACCCAACACAAGCGCTACGAAGACCCATGGACTAGCAGACGCTCGCACAGAGGGGCTGCGCACTGGAGACAAGTGAACAAATCATGCAAACACAGCGAAGCCAGACATGACGTTACAAATTAAATTCTAGGAATCATATAAAAAACGACGTGGAGATGTAGATTAATTTGTGTGAATAGAGAAACAAGCAAGAAAGCAGATAGATTAATGATTCATCTCATCTAGATGTAGATACGGTTGTCAACTCTTAGGGAACTATGGAGATATATATCTAGATAAAAGATTACAGCCGTTATCAACATACGACTTAAACTACTATATGAGCATACTCACAAAGCTCCACGCAAGAACACAGATTGCAACCTACAGCAAACAATTTAAGAATCTATATTTTGTGCAACTGTGTACTTCAACTGGATACGCAATATTCGAGCGGACTCATGAACTATAGCCTCTCAGAGATGAGGACCCAGAGACAGACTCGACAGACCCAAGACCAAGAAACACCCCCAAATTCCCTCCCTTTAGCTTTGAAAAATCCTGTTTCCTGATTGGTCCTTTTGTCAGGTGTTTGGTTCCCTTTGTTAACCCTTTACAGGTAAAAGAAACATTAACCCTTAGCTATCTGTTTATGACAGGCCTAACAAGCCAGAAATGTGGGGGGAGGTTTCAGGCTTGCTGTTGTACTGTGAGTCTCCCCAGGCCATCCCAAGCCCGGCCCAGAGGCACATGCTCACAGCTCTTGTGGGCACTTGCCCCACTTGAGGCAGGGGCACCAGAGGAGGGGAAGAAAGGTGTCAACACAGAGGTGTCCCACAGTTTGGGTACCCGTGGCCCTCCCCCAGTTGCAGGGTGCTTCTGCTGCTTCTGCCCCCAGGAGCTGGGAGGATTGGCTGCCCTGACCCAGGGAGATGGGGCTGGAGAGTTCCTCCCAGAAGCAACACATGGGACAGTCACATGCCCCTCCTCCCCCAACTTTACATTGTGCCCTCCCAGTGTCATCAGGTATAAGTCTTGTTTCCCACACAGCTTTGCCAATGCATCTCAATTCTAATTTAAAACTATTCTTGCTATTTAATTTCAGAGTGTCTCCTGAGCAGAGATTGTCAATTGTGCTGAAATATACCAAACTGATATTGCTTTAGTGAAGATGGACTAGAATAAAACTACCAGCTCGTTTTCTCTTGTGCCCTAAGCAGAATTTGATCCCCAAAATGAAGAATTGAGAGCTAAGATCTGTTTTTTTTAAAGCTTCCAATATGATAGGATTTCTCCTGGCCCTGAGTGTTATAATACCTCAGTTCCTTGGAGACGTGATGAGAGGGAAAAATATTGATTCCAGTGACAGATAATTGTTATACAAGAGCCAGAAAGACAAAGAAATGTATGAGTTAGATGTTAAAAGTTCAAATTACATTGTTGCCATCAGCCTCCTACAGTGGCTTCTTATCTGGGACTGTCCTACTGGGACCTTTCACTCAGGAGACAAAAAGTCAAAGAAAAACCATATAGAGAGAGACCCAAACATAATAAGACCAGGATCTCTCAGGACAACAAAGGCCTAGGATCCCAAGAGATGGTGGGAGTGGCAGCTGTGGTGGTGAAGCTCACTTCAGTGGTCAATTATTCTCCCTAAAGTCTTTAAGGACCCAAAAATGAAGTAATGGGTGGAACAACCCACTCCATCATTGTTTTGTTCATCAGTTTTGGTTTATTGATTTCTGATACCACACTTGTCTTACCAGGCGTGATCCTCACACAGTCTGAATTATATCAGTAGGCCTATTTTTGTGTGGACTAATTCATTTTTTCCGTCTTCCCTTCGTACCTTTTCCCATCAAGATGTATTCTTATAAATTGTGACCTAAGCTGTCACTTTTTACCTTTGCACTCAGAATTAGGGTAAATTTGTAGACCCAATTATTATACCACCACCTTCGTGGAATTGCAGGAAGTCTTGTCCCTTAAAAAGATACACTGACTTCTCTTGAAGTATACGTGTGCCCTCTGTGTCCAGTCAACTGAAATGACTGGTGGCTGCACGAAGGGGATCAGCATGGTCCCTCCACTCACTACTCTGTTTTGAGCCATTAGAGCAGTGCATAATGGGAATAGTTCTGGTTTGTAGCAATGTCTCTGCTGCAAATAAAATTAAATTTGCACTAAAAAGGACACTTGATTTTGGTATGAACCCGTTTCTTTATGGTCTTCTTATATTAAGTGAATTTATTACTGTCCTTGTAAGATGTGCTAGATTGACAGCTGTGGAGATCAAGATTCTCTGGCTACAGAATGGGCCAAGATAGCCACCATGTTTGCTTCTCTACATTTCCCTGCCAATGTACTTGTGCTGTTATGGGTGGACCAACTTTAGATACTACAGGCATTTCAGTCTCCATGCTGATTCAACCATTAATCTCTGACCCCAGGACAGATTCTGTTCCCACTGAAGTCAATAGGACTATTTCCATTGACTCCAGTGAAATCAGGGGCAAGCCAAAGAGTATCAGTTAATACCAGGTTTGAAAGATGATTTTTTTTGTGATAGCAGCACTGGCAAACACACATTTGACATGGGTTGTGAAACAGCAAAATAGCTAGTGTAAGGGCAACATGTTCATTAGTGTTCAAGGAACAGAAAGGGAATAAGCTAGTAATTAACATGCTTAGAACTGCAAAAGTGCCTGGCAAAAAGCATTCCTAAAATCTGTGTCTATCTGTCTGTCTGTCTGTCTGTCTGTGTGTGTGTGAGAGAGAGAAAGATGAACCCACATATAACTAATGGAGTAAGAAAATCTTCCTTCTGAGCAGGTTGTTCCAGAGCTGCCTCTTGCTGGACTCTGAAGCATCTGGCAACTGTCCAAGACAGACCACTGGTCTGGTCCAGTGTGGTTATTCTTATGTCCCTATATTTCAGAGGGAATTGATTTGACTGTGTCCAAGTCCCAGGCTGTTAAGACCTGGCAGTGAGCTCTATATTTCTGGGGTGTGAGAGTTGTTTCCTAACACATTGGGCCTGATCTTGCTCCCAATCACACAAGTAACACAAGTGTCATTGCCTTCAGTGGATGCAGAATTGAGCATATTGTTCCCAACAGCCGTGGATAAAATGAAAGCAGCAGAGAGGACGTTGATTGGGTGGAAGGAAGAGAATTCTAACTTATGGTGAGAGTAAAGGACTAAAGTGTGCTTATTCTCAGTGAGTCATGGACTGGCTAGGGACGTGAACTGTAAAGAAATAAGCAAAACATAACTGATTGAACAGAGGCAAAACATGGGTGTGTGAACTGCTCATGGCAAACATTTTAATAGGCCAGTCTCTTAGGCTTTCATGTTGGAACAATAATTTTATATAGAACATCTTAGCACCTCAATTAATGTTACAAAATAATACACCAGATTAAGTTAATGTAAAAGAATAATAATGGCATTGCTTTAAGAATGTTGCTGTCCTTAATTTGTTGTCTGTCACACCCACCTACCCTTTATAATTATAGGGGATAAAGTCAGGATCTGAGATCCTACCAATTTAGGTAAGAACACTAAGCTCTTTTACTACTGACATGCACCTAAAGCTACTAGCTGGAATCAATCAAAGTTTTAATGCAAGACTTGGCAAATGGAAGATATACTTAAACAAATGTTATCTTATATAGAAGATACTGTAGTCCTATATTATGATGAGGCTTCATAGTCAATCAGAATAAAACATGGAGGAAATCATGCATATATTTTATAAGTTAACTCAAACCAGAATTCAATCATATTCTGGATTAAATATAAGCCATCCATCAACCAGCAAGCCTCGAAATTATGCTGGCCTGACCTTCTAAATGCAGAGCTCTCAAAGGCTAGAAACTGGAACAACAGTTGTTACAGGTATACAACACTTACTGGATAGGAATCTCTGTTTGATTCAAGGCAATTCACAGGCACAATGTCTATGTAAAATATGACAAAGAAACTCGACATCTCCAGAGTCAAATCTCAGTAAATTAAGTATTTAGCTACCAGTGTGATAGTCCCATCATCTGACTTATTTGGCCAACAAACAATTAAAACATCAGAATTGAATGTTCCCTTCAGTATGTGCTATGTAACAAGTTTGATTCATAGTTAAAGTTATTGTATTATAAGAAATAACTTAACAAGCCACCAAGAGGCAGTACAGTCTCATAAAAGCCCAAATTGCTCCTCTCCATTGAAATCCATATGTTTCAGAATTCTCAAAAGCTACCAAGAAATGTTTGTTATAGTGATACCGTTGTCTCAATAGTTCCAAGAAAAGCAAGGATCAGACATAAAGTTAAAAATCAATAGTTAAAGAGCCAGGCAGAAGTGAAAAAGGACTAATGCAGCTTGTACAGTTTGACCTAGTCAAATTAGTCAGACTGACTGTGTGAGTAAGATATGCCACATCAGGCTCTTAAAAAGACAAGTAGTAAGAAGTCTGCAAATAGATCAGCCACAGGACAAGTGTAAATATAATACTATGGAGCCTGAAAGATGATGACATCTATCTTTTGTAGCTAGTTCTTGGTACAATATGTATAGCGTGCAGCAGATATTCTAACTAGTTGACTAGGAGGCATCTTTTGAATGCAAAATAAGACAACAGGTTGGGTTTAACATTAATACTTCAAGCGATGGAGATTTCATCACATCCTTTGCTAAACAGGTTCCAATGATTAATTACCTTCACTGTTAAAAATGTGCACTTGATTTTTAATTTGTCTAGCTTCAGCTTCCAGCCACTAGGTACATTTTATGCCTCAGTCTCCTATATTAAAGAGCCCCATGGACCCTGATCAAGTCAACTCTTAACATTCTCTAAATAAATTAAAGAGAAGGATCTCTTTAAGTTTCTCGCTGTAAGGCATGGTCCCTGTATCTTACTCTTTCACTGTATTTTTAAATGTATAGATTGAAATAAATAAGAGAGATATATTCAATATAGGAAAAGGCACAGGAAAATGTCTATTATATTTCTTTGTATGCATCTCCAGAGCACAATATCACACATGCTATTTATACATCTACATACTAAAACAGAGATCCATACATATTGCATATGTGATAGATGTGCTATAGTCATATACAAAAGATAGGGTTCAAGTTCAAGGCACTCTCTCTGCAGGTAGCCAGCATGTGCTTTCCTCTTTTTCTACACTAAAAAAACAAAAACAAACAAACAACCAAAAAACCTGTGTCCAACTTGTGCTTCATTGGCTTGAAGCACAAGACTTGACTGATGGCATTGAGCCCTGTTGCATGTTTTAGTTCTGTGTTTATAATCAATAACTGGGGGACAGAGATAAGCACGCACTGGGGGAAAATGGATTGACCCAATTTGTAAAAAATATTCATTTTTGTTCAAACACTCACTGGTGGAGTTCCCCCTAAAAATTTTATTTGAAAATTCCAGCTAAATGTTGACTATGTTCTCTGTGTGGTTTGATTCAGTGGGAATTGAACAGTTTGAGTTGTCAGTATTTTCACAAACTTTACTGTATTTATTTCACTGAATCATATAAATGACTATAACAATTATTTGAGGAGTTTTTGCTTTTGTCCTTCATTGGCCTTTATTATAACTGTGTCATTATTACTTTTGAACAGATGCTGCTACTACTACTCCTACTGCTTCTTTTGGCATATTTTTATGACAGAAAGATCATAAGATCTTGTCTATAACAAAGGAGATCTGGATTTCATTCTTCCATCTGTTTATCAGTGAATTATAACTTGTGTAAATGGAAACAAATGTCTTACTCAACAATACTTTCACACTTGATCATCTAAACAAGCAGCAATTCACTAAAGTGAAAAAGGTGAAATTTTGCACTAATTTCTGAATGTAAACTTGATCAAGTTATGTAAGAAAGTACAGTACATTCCAGAAGAACTCATGCATTATATAAGAATGCATGGTCACCATGACGACTGTGTGGGGATAGTTAATCAAGCAACCAATGCTACAGTCAAGCTTCTTTGAGGTATTCATATGACAACTTGCCTGTCCATGAATGTTTTTCATGCATGTGGCTGTAAAACAGTCTGCCTTGTGAAATGTAAAGAATGAACTTGCTGTGTCATTACTCAAGTAAAGACACAGTAGGAGAGGAGTTATAGCACAATATACGCTTCATAAAATATCTACTTCACTAAAATAAAAAAAACCCCACTTGATCAATCTAACACCCTTTGCAATAGTAAGATCTTAGTTTGTGTCAGTGTTTGAGAATACTGAGCAAAGAATACAATGTTGATGTTAGGCAAATGAAAGAACTGCAGCAAAACTATTCTAAGGGCAGTCTTCCTTCCAAGTGTCACAAATGGAAAATCTGTAAAAGCTTTGGCTTCCATCCCTTGCCCCACTCCCCTGGGCAGAATCCAGGTGGGAGGCCTACATTAAGGGAAATCTCCTTGAGACTCCTCTCACTGATCTTTCCCTTGCTGTTCCATGGGGGTTGTGAGAAGGGCAGAATTTGCAGGGCCTGCCCACAAATGCGAAAGATCATCCACAATCATATGGATGAATAGTAAATTCAGACCACGCACACAGTTTCTCTGCCTCCATGTCAGTTGTAACCCCTGCCTCTCTCCTGCTCTCTGTTAGCTGTTTCAAGGAACCCTCTGCAAGGAGTTTGTAGAGTCAGGAAAAATAGTACAGCCCCCTCCGCTGTATTACCTTACTAACCTGAGTTCTACCTGATGCAGTCTGCCACTGCCCATCTTCTGCACACCTGTACAAATCCTTGAACTCACAGAGTGCTCCCTGTAAAGGAAGCATGCTGGCATGGAGACCATTTACCTAGGTCTTTGACTATTAGTGGTAAATATGCCCAATGGCCTCTGATGGGACACTAGATAGAGTGGGATCTGAGTTACTACAGAGAATTTTTTCCTGGGTGTCTGGCTGGTGAGTCATGCCCACATGCTCAGGGTTTAGCTGATCACCATATTTGAGTTTGGGAAGGAATTTTCCTCCAGGGCAGATTGACAGAGGCCCTGGGGGCTTTTTGCCTTCCTCTGCAGCATGGAGCGTGGGTCACTTGCTGGAGGATTCTCTGCACCTTGAAGTCATTAAACCACAAGTTGAGGACTTCAATAGCTCAGACATAGGTCAGAGGTTTGTTACATGAGTGGTGAGATTCTGTGGCCTGCATTGTGCAGGAGGTCAGACTAGAAGATCATAATGGTCCCTTCTGACCTTAAAGTCTATGAGAACCCCCAGTTCCCCCATCCCTGTCCTCTGGCGTGGCTGCTGCTGTACAAATGGATGAGACGCAGCATCTTGGAAGGGCAGAGGTTAGGGTTGGGGGCGGTAGAGCCGCACCAGACGAGCTGCTAGTGTGAGGCTGCCCAGCGGCCCCATGTTCTGCTCCTTTCCCTGCTGCAGTTCTGAAGTCTTTGGTGTAGCAGGAGGAGGACAGAGCCTCTTCACCCCCACAGATAATGTGAGATAGATCATGGGGAGAGGAGAGCATGGGGGCCCCAGGCTGGGAGGAGTCACATGGTGGGTCATGTGGGGTCATCACGTGCCCCCCATTAGCTGGTGCTTCCCATCCCCTCGGGTAAGAAATGAATTCTACTTGCATAACTGGCTATAGTACCTTTTATAGAGATGTGTAGTGGGAAGTCTAAAATACCATCTAACAGACCAAGTCTGTGCAGTGGTTTTATGGCATACATTCCTGCTGAAGGAGCTGGCAATAAGCTGAAGAAGTTGGCCTGTGGTTTCAAGGAAGGACATGCCCTGTCTTTGACCCACATACAGAACTCCCACTGATGTCAATAGTTCTATCTAAATATCAAGATTGGACTAAATCCTAGAAGACACTGAGATCATGCAACACTGACTGTGCCAGTGAGAGCTGCTTATGCTCAGCACTTCCCTGATGGCTAGATTCTGTCTGATCCCATGTGGGCATGCAGTGGGAATGAAGGAGTGGGAGGATGTAACAAGCTACTCCCTAACTCGCATAGCCTGTGTAAGACCCAAGCAGAGTTTCAGTCCCTGCATACTGGGAGAGCAGGGAGAGATTCCAGCCTTTTCCTCCAGGAGCAGAGCATAGGAATTAACTCACAGAAGTCCTGTGGGTTGTGTTATACAACATGTGATGCTGTATGGAATATGTGGGATACTTTATGATATTGTTAATGCCAATATTATAAAATTGCAAGGAATCCGACCAGATAAGCCATGTGCGATGTCTACAAGAACGTTATTTGCCAAGTATGATGATAATCTTTATATATTTGTATCGCAACTCATAGATATGTATGGTATATCTGTATTTCAAACTTGTGTTGTGCATCTGGATGACACCCCCAGACAGATTGGCATCAGCACTGCCTATGCTGCTTGCTGGCCCATCAAGGGACATCAGCTGTACAATAAACCCATTGAAAAACCATGGACTACACCTATGACTCAGCAAGCCATGTGGGGCATGCCTATTGTGATACAGCATGGCCAGAGGGCAGCATAAGAGTATTAGCAGGGGGCCTTATTCCCTGCCAAGGGAGGAAGGTTTGCTTTAGATTAACTAGAACAGCTGTGGCCAATTAGAGCTGACTCAGTTAGAGACACTGACTCCAGTCATGATAAGTAAACCCTGCTCAGTCAGACAGGGGTGGTAGTTGAAGAGAAAGGTTGGATTGGAGCAGAGTGGCAGATTGCAGAAAAGAAGAGTTTGCCAGAGAGAAATGAAGGTTGGAGAGTGCTGCGGTGGATTTGGGAAGCCCAACAGAAACCAGGTAAGGGGCACCAGGCTTGTATAGAAAGAGAGGCCAAAGAAGGCCTTCCACAAGCTGACGGTACGAGAGGGAAGTACACCCAGGGGAAAACCCGTAGTAAGTGGTTTCAGCTCACAACCCCAGGGCCCCGGTGTGGACCTGGAGTAGAGGGCGGGCCCAGGTCCTCCCTCTCCACTCCGCCTCCTTCCAAGGACACTACGGGAGTGATAAGACTGGTTCAGAGGCAAGCATAGCGCCCTGAACCTACCCAAGAGAGAGAGAAGCCCGAGACCCGAAACAATACCGGCAATTGCCAACACGTGGTGTCAGACGTGGATCTGCGCGCTTGGGACTATAGTCAGGGGGAGACATAAACCCCCACCCTTAATGATGGACGAACGTGGTCAAGGCCTTATACATGCCACCTCAGGGCCCAGCAGAGGTCACAGGGTCCAGGCAACCGCCCAACAAGAGGCGATAGATTGCAGCAGAGACTAAGCAGTCTGCTCTGATTCAAGCTGCTCCAGGACTACGAGCCTCTGAGAGACTAATAAGCCAGATGAAGCCCTAGGAACAGAATCACCACAGGGGAAGGGACCCGACATACGGGCCTATTTCATTACTTACAAAAAATGACGCAAGGGAGATGATGTGGAAGATACCTCCTGGCTTTTGAGAGAAATAGCCCTGCGGGCAGGCCTGGCCCGAGAACAACTGGTCTGGAATCCTGCCCCATTCCTATGTGGGAAGCCCAGAAGTCTATAACGATATGGTCTTGCTAGAGCTGCAGCAAACTATTCCTAGCTAAAGCAGAGATCCTGGCCAGTTCAGAGTGACAACGACTACAAGCCCAGAGGTTCCATGTGGCGATATAATTGGAGGACAAGACACTCCCGAACGCAGTTGTTTGACTTGATCCACCTGACCCGGAAATGGCTGCGCCCTGAATGCCATAGCTCTGAGAGAGATGTGGAGTACTAAGATTGGACCGGTAATGCGGGGTTTACCACCAGGACTCAGAACTTGGGTGGTCAGAATGACCCCTCTACCTATGATGAGTTGGTCTCCCTCGTGGTAAAGAAACTGCGCAGCCGCGAACTGTTCCAGACTCCAAGCGGAGGGAACACGGCAACCAGAAGAACAGCCTCCAAACCGAAGGCCCCGGACTTCGAATCCTCTCAGAAAAACTAAACCCAGGGAGGAACGACAGTGAGGACAGGCTCCGAGGCCAGAAAGGGAACCTGGGGGTTGTGGAAGCAGTGGTGGGGGGCCGGCCAACTGAACCGCCAGCGGGGGTGATAACCGGAAGATGGGACGGTGTTATGAATGTGGGGAATTGGGCATATATGCAGCCCAATGTCCAACATAGGAGGTTTGCCTATGCAGGTGTAAGATCGGGAGTTATGGGGAGCAATGTGGCCGTGAATCACCTGGTAGGGTTACACCCTTGACCTCACCATGGATTTACCAGACAACTGCCTCCAGTCATGGATATAAACCCTGTCTCAGTCAGACAGGGGTGTAAGTTGAAGGAGAAAGGTTGGATTGGAGCAGAGTGGCAGATTGCAGAAAAGAAGAGGGAAGGAGGACCCAGGTCCCTCCCTCTCCACTCCCCTCCTCCAAGGACACTAGGGGAGTGATTAAGAACTGGTTCAGAGGCAAGCAATAGCGCCCTGAACCTACCCCAGAGAAGAGAAAGCGCGAGACCCAGAGAACAATACCGGCAATTTGCCACACTGTGGAAAGACTTTAAGGTTTTCCATGCCATGTGCTGTGAAGCCTGTGCCTGGGACACAGGAAGTACAGAAGGGACTTTCATGCCAGCAAACTTACGGATACTGCTAAGAACCTGATACATGGACTTTGAAGCCTCTGTATGTGCTTGCCTGCTTTACCATTTAACAACTCTCTTCTTGTTCTCTCCTTTTTCTTTATAATAAACCTTTAGTTTTAGTTACTAAAGGATTGGCTGGCAGCATGGTATTTTGGGTAAGATCAACCAGATATTGACCTGGCAATGTGGCTGGCCCTTGGGTTCAGAAGAACATTTTGTATAGTGAGCAAAGTTTTAAAAGAACTTCTCTGGACCAAGGTGCTGATTGGGAGCCAGAGAACTGGAATGCAAGAAAGGGGGCTGTGTGATTCCTTTTTTTGTGTGTATGTGCTTCTTGATAACCAGTGTGGGGATCATAAGCACAGTTTGTGACTGATTGAGGAGTTTAACTTCCATGTTGCCTACCAGTCTTGGGAATATTTGCTCTCTTGTTTGCAGCCTGCCCAGACCTTGTAGGGACAGATAGCTCAGTGGTTTGAGCATTGGCCTGCTAAACCCAAGGTTGTGAGCTCAATCCTTGAGGTGGTCATTTAGGGATCTGGGGCAAAAAATCTGGCTGGGGATTGGTCCTGCTTCGAACAGGGGGTTGGACTAGATGACCTTCTGAGGGCCCTGCTATTCTATGATTTCTAGTGAGGGTTACCCCAGATCCCACAAGAGGTCAGACTAGATGGTCCCTTCTATCTTTATATAATCTCAGCTAAGGAAGGAGGGAGGAAGGCCCACAACTCCATCCCTCCTCACTGCTCTGGTCAGCAAAGCTGTCCAGCTACAAGGTAGTAGTAAACTGCATCCCACAAGAAGATGTCATCACAGGTAGACCCAGTTCTGACATCCCCTGCTGACAATGAGTAGTATTTATTCATGAATCAAGGCAAACAATCCCATAGTAAGTGATGCTTTCATGAATAAATGTGGTTAGAACTGTATGTAGGCCTTGTATGTTTTCTCTTTGCAATCTTAAGGCATCCTTTTCAGATTAGTTAATATCTATTTTTCCTTTTACATCAGAGAAGGGCCCAGGATAAAATGTACAGAATGGATTCAGAACTGAGGTCTGGTTTAGGCATCTCTTAAATGTACTGAGATAGGTAAATTTAGAGTGATTTTAGTTTAGTTTTTGTTGTAGCAGAACATACAGTAGTTTGTTGTGTTCTGATTTTGGGAAAGAAAATAAAAAGGCGGGGGGGAGTTATAGTTGTTAGTTCCTGACTAATAGAAAGGAAAATTACTCTGCAAAAGGATGGCTATAGGGGAAATGAAGACTCTCAAAAGTTCACTTCTCAAAAACCACCACCACAGCTGGCACCCTCCCAGTCTCAGCAGAGACACAAATGACTAAATGAACAGGAAGAACATGAACTATGCTCTCATTCTTTCAGATTTAAGGTACACTAGCTGGCTAAGGTAGGGAAATGTTTAGAAATATTCCCTACACATTCTGTGTTTAAAACTGGCAGCTTTCAACAGGACTACATTCATTTTTAAAAAATTGTAATTGTCAATATTTACTAAAGGCCTGAATCCCTGAGTGAAAGAAGAGCGTGCCTGCCCCTGGACAATGGGTTTGTTGAAGGAACAAGAGCCTGAGCCAAGGCATGGGAATAAACTGTAGTGGATAAGGCTTGTGAAGAGGAAGTGATCATCTGAGCCTAACTAGACTGAACATTGGATTTTTGGTTATATTTGTTAGACTTTGGTAAAGGACTCTGGTGTCCCAAAAGGGCAGAAATCTGTAAAGTGAGCTGGCCAGAACATTCTTACAGCTGAGGTAGGCTGGAAGACAGTGGGGGAAACTGAGGCAAAAGTTGCTGCAGTACCAAAGCAAGTCAGGAGGGGGCATGCTGGGGCAGCAACTTTGTTCAACTCAACATTTCTATACTTTAGAATTTGCTTTATTAAGTGTAATTTTTAAACTATGAATTTCCTTGTCTTTCAGCAATTTGTATATTTTTAGTCCATTACGTTCTTCCAATTTACAAACTCTAGAACAACAACTTTTTTTGTCCAGGAATAGTTTGCCTCACATTTCTCAATTACTCTGGTGTGTAGCTGTTAAAATGATTTATGCTTATGTAAAAGATTAGTGTCAGCTGTTCCAGTGTCATGTATACACTTCCCCCTCCCACCCTTGAGTCTTCACTTCTGAAACAGATAACTTATGTATTTATCTTTAATTGCATGTGCCCTCCGAGTCCAGACCCAGCTGTCCCTTGTAATTACCTTTCAGTGACTGAGCTGAGTATTTGTTTTGACTGTGTTTAAAAGTGTTAGTGTTTAAGGGGTCACAAGTAGTCTTTGAAATTAACACCTCATAATGATGAATAGAGGACATTCACAGCTCTGCTGTAATTGTTCCAGTCTTTGGTTACAGCAAGTATCAGAGGGGTAGCCGTGTTAGTCTGGATCTGTAAAAAGCAACAAAGAGTCCTGGGGCACCTCAGGGCTGGTGCAACATTTACGTGACCTAGGCGGTCACCTAGGGTGCTAGGATTTGGAGGGTGGCATTTTCTTCCACAGCGACCACGGCAGCCAGATCTTCAGCCACCCTGGTCGCCGCCGGCATTTAGGTGGAGGGAGCTGGGGCAGGGGAGTGCAGGGAGGGCCGCCTGCAGCAAGTAAGGGGGGGGCGGCACACAGGGGAACTTCCCGCCCCAGCTCACCCCTGCCCCGCCTTCTCCCCGAAACACGCACGTAGCCGCTTCATTCTTCCCGCCTCCCAGGCTTGGCCGCGTCTAAGCTGATTGGCCGCCGACAAGCCCAAGTCAAAGCAGCCATGGCGTGCTTGGGTGAAGCAGAGCAGGGGTTGAGCTGGGGCGGGGGGCTGCCTCTAGGGTGGAGGATGGGGAGCTGCCGGCCAGGGGGGGCACCTCAGGGCGGAGGGAGGGCTGCCACAGGCGGGGCGGGGCGCGCTCAGGATGGCGGGCTCGGCAGGATGGGGACGGGCGCAGGTGGAAGTCACCTTAGGGTGCAAAAATCCTTGCACCAGCCCTGGGCACCGCCATGTTGTCTGGACGAATGCGGTATTCACCCACGGAACGCATGTTGTCTGACGACTGGGTATTCATGGCTCCCATACATCTGTTAGCTAATAGTGGCCCCAGGACTCTTTGTTCCTGGTTACGGCAGACTCTATGTACTGATTTCATGGTGACACCATGGGGAGTAGACATTTCAGGGATGTTTAGTTTTTTTAACCTGAGTTTTAAAGAAATCTACAAGAGATTCCTAAAAGTAAAACCTATATTCATAACTGGTTTGTCCTTTAACATCCTTTTACGCCAGTAATGAGACTGACTCTGTTGAGAGACAGCTCTCTCTCCTGCGACAAGAACAGGCTTTATAACTGGTACTACGGTAACTGGCACAGTTTGTTGCCGTAAATGCACAGTGTAGACATAGCCTAAGGCTATGTCTACAACGGAACAAGTTTCATACAGAAGCAGCTTTCTGCGCTGTTAATTCCAAGGTGTAACACATCCAGTCACTTAGTCCGCAGGGAAAACTGCACAGTTGCAGCACTTGCTTAAAAATAACACCCTGGACAAGAGGCATACAGATTTCTGGCACCAGGCCTACAGCACTGTGTGTCAGATGTAGTGACCCTGGCCACCATTGGCCTCTGCGAGTGTCCCAAAATGGTTCTGCTTCTTACTTCTTGGTCATTGGTTTGAACTCTACTGTCCTGCCCTCACGTGACACACCTTCATCCACCCCTACATTCCATTTGGTAATTTTGAAAGTCCCCTTCCTGTTTGCTCAGTGATGAATGTAGTGACTCAGCGCATCTTTCGGGTGTCCATGCCTGCTCCACGCACCAGCCAATCTCGCTGAGTTAATGATAGAGTAGATGGACCTCATTTCATGTCCCAGCTGTGCTCAGCCATAGGATTTGATACCTATGGACAGTTTCATATGGCTGACAGAAAGGGGCCATGACTGAGACACTTTTGAAGTGCAGGCCGTCAAAGTGAGGAGCTGACAGGCGCCTACCACAGGACAGGAGCCAAACCGCCACCCCGGTATGCCTACAAGCTGCAGGTCTACAAAGAGCAGGACCACATACTCGGCAGCAACCCCACCTTTCACTGCGAAGGCCACTGTGGATACTTCAGTGGTTTGTGTGCCAGTCGAGAGTGGACCGAGCCAGAAGAAGGAAATATTGGACAAGAATGTGGAGAGGGACTCAAAGGCAGAGGACGACTCAGAAGTCAGAGATGCATAAAGCCTGGAGGAGGCTACCCAGTTACAGTTGTTGGAACTTAGCAAAGCACAAACAGGAGAGGAGGCCCCCAGTAAGTGGCTTTGATGTTGGGAATTGCTGAAGTGAGTTGTTGGGGGCAGAAGGGCTGCAGAAAGCAGGCTTGCCTCTGTATGATGTGCGTACCACCACATGCCTAGTCTGAGTGGCGGAACAGGCTGTTGATTGACTCCCTCACCTCACGGGAATCTGCCTCAGAGATCTCCAGGAAACTCTCATGGAGACATTGGGCAATCCACTTCCACAGCTTCCTTGGCAGAAATGCTTTGTTTCTTGCCCTATTAACAGTAACTTTCCCATGCCAGTGTGCCGTCACTGCGGGGTTAGGGGAGGGGAGGGAACCATTGCTACACACTGGCGAGCCACATAAGGGCCAGGGCGGAAGCCAAAGTCTTGAAGACGCCCCTCCCTTGATTCCCTGCTCACCCTCAGCAGCGAGATAGCTTCCATAATGATCACATCCTGTGGAAAGTGTGGGGAAAGGAATGATTGTCAGTCCCCTCCAGTACTGGCTTTACCCAAGAGCCACGTGCTCAGTGTACAGTAGGGACCGGGAACACTGATTTACCCTGCCTCTGCTGCTACTCACTATTTTGGGGGTCTTGTGTGGCTCATGTGTGCTTGTCTGAGGTCAGCCAGTTGGTGACAGCTGTGTGAGTACTGGTTGTGTTTTAAATCACTGAATCGGTGTTCTGTATGTTGCAAACAATACTGCTTCTGTAAAATGCTGCATTTTGGCTTCAGAGAGATGACCTTGGGAGCCTAGCCTCCGTCTTTGTTATCACTGGCTGTGCAGAATTAGAAAGCAGCCACGAAGAACAAAGGAGGACTTTCTGCGTAATGTTATGATGCACTTTGTGGCCAAAAAACAGGAATTGAAGGAGTGGCAGGACAATGAGAAGAAGAACTGAAAGGATAACACGGTGTGCCAGAATTAAACCATGGAGCGGCTCTTAAACGTTATGGAGTGCCAAGTGGACGAGTTCCAGGGGACACTAGCACTGCAAAGCGAGCAGCTCTGTGCCTGCCCTCCCCTGCAGCCGCTGTCACAAAACTCTTTCCCATGCACCCACCAGACACTACCAACACACTCTTATCAACCTCCTGGCTCCAGTCTATACCCACTGCATTCCACTCCTCCCTGTCACAGTCCAGCAGTGCGAACTCCCAGTACCCACCGCACTCAACACCCATTCCTCTGCAGGTTAGCCCTGTTAAAGTTCAATACCCACTGCACTGTACTCCAAAAGAGAAGGTTGGATATGATACCTGGACATACACAAATCTTTAAGCATCCTGGGATCCCACCTCCTCCTGAGAACCTTCCTTTCCCCCATCCCCCTCAGTGCTGATAGTTTGTCTCTCTCCTCCAGTGGTTATTTTTTAATAAAAAAATTGTGTTGGTTTGAAAGCAATCTTTATTCTATTAATTGAAAGCAAACAGAACCCTGCCAAGCAGCAGACAATTATCTTAAACCTTCACAGTGCATCATCTGCACCAATCACAGTCACCTCCGAGAGTTACAAGCATGGCACTCACAAACATAGCAACAAATATCAGTGGCTTTCAGCTTCAAATTGCTGCCTCAAGTCATCCCTGATCCTTATGGCCCCAAGCTACATCACTCTAATAGCCCTGGTCCCTGGCTGTTCAAATTCAGCCTCCAAGCACTGAGCCTCAGTGATCCAGCCCTGAGTGAAGCTTTCACCCTTCCCTTCACAAATATTATGGAGTGTACAGCACATGGCTATAAGCATCAGAATATTGTCAGAATATATCAGCCAGGCCCAGCTTCCCATACAGACAGCACCAGTGGGCCTTTAAATGGCCAAAAGCACACTCAGCAGTCATTCTGCACTTGCTCAGCCTGTTGTTGAACCACTCCTTGCTGCTGTCAAGGTGTCCCTGTAACAAAGAGGCCTTTGGCAGGACACTACTGAAAGTATCAGTTCAGGACCAATTGCTTAGAGCAGGGCAGTCACAGCCCAAGGTCCTTCATTACTAAGGCATACCAAACCAACCAACCAGAGAGGACTTCAGTTTTACCCTACTGGCTAACCAGAAGTCATACAAGCAATTCCCTCAGATGCTCCAGTTTTCCAGTATCACCACCAGTGCCACTCCTTATGGGGATGAGTGGTTATGAAAAACAATACCCCAATAAAAGAAAAAAAAAGTTCTCCCAATCCCAAAGGACCAATTCCCAAATCCAGATCAATATGCCAGTTAGATCTTATCCACAAATCATGCTGTTGCCAATCCTTTAGAATGTAAATCTAAAGGTTTATTCATAAAAAGAAAGAAATATAGATGAGAGTTAAAACTGGTTAAATGGAATCAAATACATACATTTGCAAAGTTCTTAGATCAGGCTCGTTTCAGGCTTGATTGAATTACTGCTGATTTAAACCAGTCAAGTCTCTGGAGTAAAAACATCCCAGCTTGGCTAGGTCACTCAGTCCTTTGTTCAGAGCTTCAGTTTCAAGCACAGTTCCTCAAGAAGTCAGAAGTAGGATTGAAGACAAAAATGGAGTTTGGAGTCCCATGGGCAAATCACACGCCCATGCATGACTCAGTTTGCAGGCGGCAGCCATTGCTCACATGCTACCTTGAACATTCTCAGGAAGGCTCCTCAGATGTGGATTGGAGTCTCCCAAGGCCCATTGTCAGTTACGTGTTTCTTGATTGGGCACTTACTCAGAATAGTCCCTTCTCAAGCAGCTGACCAAATGCTTCACTGATGCTACTTAGGGTATGGCTACACTTGCAGCTGTACAGCACTGGGAGATAAATCTGTCTTCATACAGCTGAGTAGGGAAAGCACTGCAGTCTGGCTACACTGACAGCTACTAGCGCACTGTCGTGGCCGCATTTGCAGCATCTGCAGTGGCATTGGGAGTGGTGCATTATGGGCAGCTATCCCAGCATTCAAGTTGCTGCAATGTGCTTTTCAAAGGGGGGTGGGGTGGAGTGTGACCGGGGAGCGTGGGGGGAGAGAGAAAGTGGATTTTGGAGCTGCGACACTGTGTCAGCACCTGCCTTGCAAGTTCTGACCCCCTCCCCACCCCTCTTCTCACTCACTGAAAGCAAACAGCAGCTGTTTTTTTTTTTCTCCTCACAGACCAGATAAGCAGCTTTGCCAAAACGGACACCCCCCCCGCCTCCCCACCACATGCTTCTCTCCTCAAGCCCCCTCCCTCCCCCTCTTCTCAACCACTAGCTGAGCATTCCAAAGGAAAGCCCCCTGCCTCTGCTCATTCACAGCAAAAACAGTAGCCTGTTTTTGTTTTTTTGATAAGCAGCAAGAGAGGTATCACAACAAAACAAGAGTTAAGAAAGCCCGTTTGTGAAAACAGCCATCACAATTTGTCATGCACATTGCCCAGAAGTCACGATCTTTCGGAGCAGGATGCGATTAATGCCCCTTGAAGACTTTCCGTCAATGCAAAGCCCAGTGGCCTGGACTTTCCCACTCCTAAACTGGTTAGCAACCAATCGGTAGGCAGTCTGGAGGTAGCCAGCTTCCACACAGTGCAATTGCCCACACACTTCTTCAACAGCAGGGCAGCTCTCATTCTCGTGTCCTTGTCTTGCAAGCAGGGCAGCATGGCAAGCTCATCACCTCTAGTCCATGAATGTGGCTTCCTCATCCTGAAAGTTCTGCAGCCACTGCTCATCATTCCAGACCATCCATGAGGATTGTGATTTCCCACCATTTAGTTCTTGTTCCCGAGCCGCAAAAAGCAGCATTCCACTGTAAATTGCCACAAGCAATCTTGTGTCATAGGTACTATGTTGTTGATGAGATGGAATGTCACACCACTCTTGCCTTTAATAGTTTAGGGAATAAACTTCCACTGCCACTTGTGAAATGTGTTAGTCAGAGTGAGCGCATACTGGTCAACAGTTTGGTCTGCAGGAATAGATCCGAAGAGAGACAGGGTGCGCAGAACACAAAACCATTGAAAGATGGCCCACCAATGCGGATGGAAGCACAAGGCATTGCTGGGATGCAAAGCAATGCAGTATCAAGGGAACATTGGGACAGGACCCAGGATGCCCCGTGACCCCCTCCCCTTCCCACAACTCTTAGTAGCAGAAAGGTTAGAGATGCTCTGTGGGATAGCTGCCAGAGTGCACACGCTTCGAATACCGCTGCAAGTGTGCTGCGCAAGTGTGAACGTCGCTATTGCGCAGGCTCAACTGACAGTGTGAACATACAACAGCAGTTTCTCTCTTTCAGCACTCCTGCTGACCACGCTGTAACTGCTAGTGCTGTAGAACTCTGTCAGTGCAGAGACATACCCTGAGTCTCACTGAAAGTCAATGGTTTAAGGGTCCTAAGTTCCCGACGTCACTTTTAAAAAAAAGACTTAAGTGTTGCAATGCTGAGTGGACAACACCTAAATATCTATATGAATCTACGCCATATGAGCCTACTGGAAGAAACAGAACAATTTTCTGTATAATTGGAAAGTTTCTTATTAAAAAGACACTCAACCTTATTAAAAAACAGGCTGCACTATAAAATTAATAAAAGTAGTTCTTATTGCAACGGGAAGCCTTGCGTTTCTTCACTGAGGTACATGTACACCTTCTGAAAATGTAATATAAAAAACCCAACCAGATTATGCAATGTCCTTTGAATGATCTGAGAACATGAACCATTTGCCTCCAAGCGTCTGGCCATCTGACTCCATCAGAGAGTCAAAAGACCTTACTGGAGAAGCGGGAAAGGGGGGTAGAATTAGACCCCGGCCAAGCTGATTTCCTCTGTCAGAGGGTTTCATAAAAACCTCATTCGTCCAATCAAGCTGCACTGGGAAACTGACTATTCCCTAATTATCATGCCCAAACATACATTAATGATAATGTAGCGGGTAGCTTACAGCTAGAGATCTGCCCAAAATGCTGTAAGTGGACGAATCCACCCTAAATTTTTTTTTCTGCTCAGTGGAATAATAATAACCTCAGCTAGGCTGTATTCCAGCAGTTCCTTCAGAAAGGCTTATCATGTTTTCACTTCAGCACTCCCACTTGCTCAGTGTAATTCCGTGTATTGTACGATTGGTTCCTGAAAGTACACGCAGAGAAATAAAGACCAACTAATACCTGTACAAAGCCTAATTTGGTATAAGAACACGAGAAAGCCATTGTTAGTACACACAGATTCTGCCCTTTGGATACACAGATAAACTGTGTACAAAATTTAGTTCCTAAGTATAGGGTTTAATTATATAGGGGAAATTTTGTGTGGAATTTAGGCCTAACTGCCGGCGCCTGCCGCCCACAGAGAGAGAACTATAAAATGGCCTTGGGAAAACCCCTCCATTTGGTCTTTCAGCTTGGCTTAAGAGAGAGCCCTTCCACCGCCAAAGAGCTGCTCTGAAAGAAACCCGGACAAAGGAATAGTTAACTACAGGGGGTAGAGTGATGGCTGGAACCAGACTAGTGAAAGAGTCGCAGTCTGTGAAAAGAACCATTATGGGAACACTGCCCATCGGGTGAGCATTTAACCTGGTAATCAGTTTCTTAATGTATTAGACTTGGACTTGCATGTTTTGTTTTATTTTGCTTGGTAGCTTACTTTGTTCTGTCTGTTATTACTTGGAACCACTTAAATCCTACTTTTCATACTTAATAAAACCAATTTTGCTTATTAATTAGCCCAAAGTAAGTAATTAATACCTGGGGGAGCAAACAGCTGTGCATCTCTCTCTATCAGTGTTATAGAGGGGGGACAATTTATGAGTTTACCCTGTATAAGCTTTATACAGAGTAAAACAGATTCATTTGGGGTTTGGACCCCATTGGGAGCTGGGTATCTGGGTGCTGGAGACAGGAGCACTTCTTAAGTTGTTTTCAGTTAAGTCTGCAGCCTTGGGACACATGGTTCAGAGCCTGGGTCTGTGCTGGAGCAGACTGGCGTGTCTGGCTCAACAAGGCAGAGTTCTGAAGGCCCAAACTGGCAGAGAAAATGGGCTCAGAAGTAGTCTCAGCACATCAGGTGACAGTCTCAAGGGGGTCTCTGTGACCGAACCCATCATAGGGATAACTATGTGCAATGAACCTGCACTATAGGAAACTCCCATGGATAAAGCCATCACATTAAACCAGTGACCCCAAGGTGTCTCAAATTTTATTCAATTTCTTGTGAAAAGTCATCACTATGAAGATTCCAATGTTTCCTTACCCAGCCATGTGATCTCTTAAGGTAGATTGTATTTCATGTTCTAAGAAGTTGAGAGACTAAAACAGAGATGAGAGAAGTGGTTCAAAAAGAGAGAGAATCACATGTATGTTCAAAACTAGAACCAAAACTATTCAAAAGAGTTTAGGTACATATTTTTATTTTCTTTTAACTTATTTTCATGTGCATCTGAACTTCTGGTCTTGGCTAGGTGCAAACATATTGAAAAAATGTTCTCACAGCTTCTATAGTTAAGTCTGAACCAGAAAGCATTGGAAAGCTAGTGAAATTCCAGGCCATAAAAGATTTGGATGTTTATCCAAAACCAAAAAATTCTGTGGTTTGTCCCATCACTAGGATGTGTATAATAAAAATACTACATTAGAAGCATCCCAATTCTTCAGAACTTACTTTCCTCTTTAAATTTAGCATAGCTGCTTACTCACTTACTAAAGCCATATGCTTAAAGGCCCCAATCCTGCAAAACACTAGTATAACTAAGCAGGTGAGTGCTCCCACTGACATCAGTGGGTTTGCTATCTGAATTTTGACTGGCTGCAGAGCTAAGCCAATAGAAATCAGTAATGAGTAAGTTTCAAGTGACTGAGAGGTACAAGTTTGAAAGAGCAAAGATTTCAGGATTTATCTGAACTCCTTCACCCAGACCATCTACCATAGGTCAAGATCATGACAAATCATGTTGTTCTAAGCATAAGGTGGACTGATATTTAAGTAAATGCAGAATAGGATACAAAACCACAATCATGGTTCCAGCAAGCACAATATGTCCAGGCACGAGAAAAAGGTCCCTGCAATTATCCAGAATGTAAGTGATTACAATTCTATTTGAAACAGATGCATTTCTGCTTTATATTTCCACTTATGTATATTATCCAAACTACCCTTACAACGTTGTTTCAAGTCTTATGAGAGTATTTTTCCAGACACATCTAATTTTATCTCTAAAGAAGAGAGGAGGAAAATGTAATGTGGAGGTTAAGCATGAAATAATAAGGATACACTATCCAATCTTAACCTCAAGATCTCAGTGTCTTTCCCCATCATCACCAACACATTATTTGATTCCTGATCCTTGTCTCTGTAGTCCTGGCTTCACATAAACAGTTGGATGGGAGGGATCCCATTTCTTCTGAGACAGGACAGGGAGGTAAATAGATAAGCAGGCTGAAAACAGAATGTCTGTGCTAATTAAGGTTGATAAATGGGTGAGTAAGGTGAGTGACAGAATGTCTGAACTAAATAAGATAAGGGGAGGGAACATCAGGAAACTATTTACAAAGAACAAGATAACAATGGAGACAATAAGCTGGAAACATATAGGTAAAGTAAAGAGTAAATCATGGATGTACAGAGCATGGCATATAGGCATTGATTTCTACAAAGTAGCCAATCCAATCCCAAAATGTGTAAAAGCAATGTATAGTAAATGCAGTAAAATGTGTATATTGTGGCAAATTGCCAGTACTGTTCTGCTGGGTCTCGCGCTTTCTCTTCTCTGGGGTAGGTTCAGGGCGCTATTGCTTGCCTCTGAACCGGTTCTTAATTACTCCACTAGTGTCCTTGGAGGAGGGGAGTGGAGAGGGAGGGACTGGGCGCCCTCTTTACCAGTCCAACCCGGGGCTCCGAGGTGTGTGACCACTTGTATTAACGGTTCCTGTGTCCAGTGTGATTACCCGGGGGGCAGCGGAGGCTGGCGCGAGTATCTTCTGGGCGGAGGGCTGTGGGGGGCAAGCAGTGTCGCCACGCTTGTAGTCCGGGGGTCTTGGGGGGGGGGGTGGGGGGGGCATCAGCTGAAAGGTACTGCCACCCGCGACGGGATCACTGAGTCCCGGGGAGCTGGGGGTGGGTGGGGTTGGGGCAGCATGGTCCCGCCACCGGTCAGATTATGAGCCCGGGGCTGGGGGGTGGGGGCAGGCAGCAGTGTCGCCACCCAGGCGGTTCGTAGACGAGGAAAGTAAGAGAAAGAGGGGAGCGGAAGGTAGGGAGGTACGGGAGTCCCCACCCGGGGCTGGGGGGGGGCAAAGGCAGGTAGTCCGCTCATCCTCGTATGTGATACCCGGGGGGCTGGCGGGCCAGGGCAGCAGCGGGTCACCACCGTATGTGTAAGTCCTGGGGGCTGGAGGGCCAGGGCCAGTAGGAGTCCGCCACCGTCATAAGGAGGATCGTGGCCCGGACTACGTGATCCCGGGGGCAGGGACGGGAAGCTGGGGGGCCAAGGCAGCAGCGTCACCACGAGACAACTTTGAGTTCGGAGGGCTGGATGGGGGCGGGCGGCCCCAGGCAGCAATCGTCACCACTACGGTGAGTCCTGGGGGGCAGGGTTTGGACGGGGGCCAGCACACGCAAGCCGGTTGGCCACCGGTATGTGAGATCCGGGGGGGGGCAGGGCTGGAGGGGCCCAGGTAGCAGCGTACGCCACCTACGTGAGTCCGGGGGCAGGGCTGGGGGGACAGGGTAGTCAGCGAGTGCCACCTGATGTGAGTCTGGGGCCGGGGGAGGGCTGGGGGCGCCCAGGCCATGTCACCAGCTACGTGAGTCAGTGGGGCATGGTTGGGGGGCCAGTGCAGAATTTAGCGTCCCGCCACCCAGTCGTACCGGTGAGTTCCGGTGAGGGGGCCAGGGCAGCAGTGGTGCCACCAGTACATGTAGTCGTGGGGGGGCAGGCTGAGGGGGCCAGAGCAGCACAAGCCACCCCTTAAGATGAGTCTGGGGGGACTGGGGGGCACGCATTGTCCACCGTAGGTGAGTCCTGGGGGCAGGGCTTGGGGGGGGCCAGGGCAAGAGCGTGCACCTACGTGATAGTCCCGGAGGCAGGCGGATGCCTTGGAGCCGCCATGCTTTGGGACCAAGGGGAGCAGGCACTGGGGGTACTCACTCGGAACGAGGGAGGCAGTAACTGGGGGGGCACTTGGGACCTGAGGAGAGAGGGCCAGGGGTGCTGGGACCGGAGAGGCAGCAGGACTGGGGGTGGCACCCAACACAATCGTGTTGCCGAGTGCCCCAGCGTTGGCCAGTGGGAGGAGGACTGAAGGCGAGGAGGGGGGTCCTTGCCTCAGTAACCGTCCCTTCCCCCTGCAGGTGTTTATCTTCATGGGGAACTGCTGCTGTCCCTGAACTGGGCATCGTGGCGGACATCCCTGCTGGTGAGTCATCCTGCGTTCCTGCGTGTCGGAGCCATGGCCAGCGCTGCCCGCCCCTGGGAGCCACCCCCTCCGGCCCTGTCGGCCCCTGGGAGCGACAACACCGCCCTCCCCCGGCCCCTGGCCGGCCCTGGGAGCGACCCCCGCTCGCCCCTAACCCGGCCCCCTGGGAGCAACACCCCTCCCACCGGCCCCTAGCCGGCTCCTGGAGCGACACCACACACCCGCCCCCAGCCCGCCCCTGGAAGCGAACCCCCCTCCCCCGGTCTAGCCCGGCCCTGGAGCGACACCCCCCTCGCCACCGCCCCTAGCCAGCCCCTGGGGAGCCCGACCACCCCCGGCCCCTAGCGCGGTCCCCTGGAATGACACCCCCCCGCTGCACCCAGCCACTGCAAGCAACCCTCCCCCGCCCGGACCTTAACCAGCCCCTCTGAGCAACCCCCCACTCCCCTCCCATGCCCCCGACCAGCCCTGGGGCGACCCATCCTTTCACCGCTGTAGCAGGGAGGGGCAGAGGGCAGGGGCAGACAGACACACCAGCAGGGTGATGGTGGGGCAGGGGCCCCCCACCTGTGCTGACCGGCCCCTACTCGCCCGCAGTATTGTTGTGGTCCTACACGCCGCTCCACGGCCGATGTCCTTCCAGATCGTCATGTCCCCACCTGCTGGGTGACCTGCCGCAGCCCTAACCTCATCGGCGGTGTTGAGTGCGCGGTCAAAGCAGGCACTGCTGGGGAAGCTCGCATTGCTTGGGGGGGTGCTGGGGATTGTGGGGTGGCTCCACTCCCCTCTCTGCCTCCCCAGACACGGACAGATCCAGCGGGTCCAGCCCCCCGTCCTATCCTTCTGGAGGTCCACAGTCTGCAGTATGCCCTGATGCTGAGCGTCTTCGCCGGGGGCTGGGGGGGGCTCATTCCCTCGCCACCGGCGCTCTTTCATCCCAGGCGACGCAAGCGGAGCCGATCTCAGTCACACCAGGGTACGTCCCCGCCCAGCGCCCCCCAGAGCCCTAACCCCGTCACCGTCCCGCTCTCCCCCCCGTCACCTCCTGCTCTCGCCTGACCAACCCATCACCTCCCGCATTGCCCCCCCCCAGGCTCTTCATCCAGGGCGACCTGCAAGCGGCCGAGCTCAGCACCCAGGGTACGTCCCCCAGCCGCCCCCCAGAGCCCTAGACCCCTGTCACTCACACCCAGCTCTCGCCCCAAACACCATCACTCCCCGCCGCCTCCACCCCCCCAGGCTCTCATCCAGGGCGAAACCGCAACGGCCGACTCAAGCACCAGGGTACGTCCCCAGTGCCCCCAGAGCCCTAACCCGTCACCGTCCGTCTCGCCCAACCCCATCACCCTCCTGCTCTCCCAATCCCCATCACCCTCCCGCCGCCCAACCCCCACAGGCTCTTCATCAGGGCCGACCGCAAGCGCCGAGCTCAGACACCCAGGGTACGCCCCCCAGCCGCGCTCCCAGAGCACCCCTAATCCATCACCTCCCTGTCGCTCCCCCCCGGTCTCTTCACACCCGTGCGCTTCTTCATTCCAGTGGCCACCGCAAGGCGGCCGAACTCAAGACCCGGGTACGTCCCCAGATCCCCTAACACATCACCCCTGCTGCCCCTATCCCTGTCACCCTTCGCCCCGCCCCACCCCTGGCCCACACAGCAATGTGCTCCTTCATCCAGGGTGACCGCAAGGCGGGCCGGAGCTCAGCACCCAGTGGTACGTGTGCCCCTGACCCCGACACGCCCACCATGACCGAGTCAGCGCCCCGACTTCTCCCCCTCGACCCCACCAAGGCTGCCCCACTAGCCCACCACCCTGTTCAGCCCCCTGATCTCTCCCGCTCCCTTCCCCCCGTCGAGGTCTGCTGCCGAGGAAGCCGAGCGCGGAGGATCCGGATTGTGGTGCCGAATGCGTGGCCGACCACCAAAGTTCCCCGTCTCCAGTGTCCTCATGCTGAGAGCCACGCCGCACCCCTGGTGCTGGGGCCGGGCGCCACCAGCCGGGCAGAGACTATCGCTGCCGCCCATAGGGCCAAGGAACTCCAGGGCAGGCCGAACTGTGCCAGTTGTTGGGGGGCTGTGTATCTTGTATGTGAGCGTGGACCCCTGTGGTGGGGACCCTGGGCTGGACAAGCCAGGGACCACTCCGCATAACTTAACACCCACAGTCCCCTGGCGCAGGAGGGCTTAGGACTTGAGCGTTGGGCTGCTGATTCCATTGGGCCTCACAGCTGCCCCGTAAGGTCAAATATCAGGGTTCCATTGGCATTGTAGGGGCTGGAGTCCCGGCCCCGTCCCAGCTGCCACTGTTTTCACCCATTAACTCTTTCTTAGTCTCCTGCTGGCTGCTCGGGATCCTCGAGGTGTCCCACTGGGGCAGGACTTCACCCTGTGTCCTGGGGCCGTGCTGCCGCTGGATGTTGCTCCCGGCACTGTCCGGCAACCCCAGAGCCCAACTCTATAATGTGAAGGATCGATCCTGAGTGTGAGAGCATCTGCTCCTCTGCGGTGAGGTAGAGGCATGCCCCCTTGCAAGAGCCGGGTCGAGGCCCTCGTGCCCGCTATGTGGGGGATAGGCGGCCATCCTCCGAAACCTCAAGTTAGAATGATACAGGAATGATCACCTGCGTCTACGCACAGCGCTATGGACTTCCTGCCAGGGCAGCTCATTGCCTTGCCACAGAGGCTCCTGCCCGGGTGCGAGAGGTAGCGTAAGCAGTGCGGACGTGGGTGGCCACGCAGCAGTCTGGGCGGCCGGAGGAGCGCAGCGCCAGACTGGGGCGCCCACGATCCCGGCGGCGACAGGTAGTGGGAAGGCTAAGTGGATTAGCCGGCCCCCCACCCGGAGCTGCAGCCGTGACAGGTAATGCCGGACGTTGGCGTTGGATCTGTCCCCGGACCGCATCGACCCAGCCCCGGGGGTGGCGGTAGCGCGGCTGTGCCAGGCGGCCGCCGACCCAGTAGATCATGGTCCACCGGACTTAAGAGGTGGGCAGGTTATGGTAACAGTAGGGTAAGTTGTGCACGGCTCAAAGCCGGGCTATGATCGGATGAGAGGGAGGTCGAAGGAGGGTGTGCGGGACGGGGCTCGAGGGGGAGGAGGAGCGGGGCCTACGGCGTAGTGGGAGGGGAGAGGCTTCCCTCCCGCCACCGCAGCCAGCAGTCAGCTCTGCCATGCTGGTGCCGCGCCTAGCGTAGGGTAGAGTCGCTGGACGGGGCAGTTGGGGGTGACCACATCTCGGGGGAGGGCAGGGTAGCAGCTCAGGGCAGGGCTCTGGAGGATCTGGGGATGAAGGGGACGAAATGGGTCTGCCATCTCCAAGGCCCATGCACCGGTTTGTGGGCTGTGAGCACGGGAAAGGAAAGACAACCTCCTGGGCTGATGGCTTCCTGGGCTCGGCTGTGAGAGAATCCGGCCCACCTATCTCCTGCTGGGGGAGTGGGAGTGGAGGGGGGCCGCTCAGCTCCCCCAAGCGTCCCAGTGCCTCCCACCCCACGGCGCATTAGTTCCCCCGCGGGACGCTCACGGCGCGCACTACCCGGAGACGGGGACGCTGTGGATGAGGAGGCCGCATCGCCAGGCGGAGGATCTGCTCGTGGCCTGTGGACCCTGCAGGAAGAGGAGGTTGGGGGCATGAGGCTGGACACAGTGGGGGGGCTAGCAGTGGGCGTGGGCGATGAGACAGAAGGGAATAGGGGCGCGAGCAGAGGGCATCATCGCGCCTTGCGACCGGAAGGGTCCCACCGCTGGGTGCGGGCGTTACCAAGCCAGATGGGGCCCACGAAGGGGCGTCAGTGGCGACCGCCTGGAGGCATGGGACGCGGACGGAGCAGCGTGATCGGCGGTGGGCGATGGATGGGTGGGCACTCAGGGAGGCAGGGTCCCGAGGGTGTGCCGCCCCCTCGATACCATCTCGGCTTTATCTTCCGTGTTTTGGCTTGCCTCGAGTGCGGAGCTCGCATCCTTCGGGGCCGTTGGCGCGAGGCACAGCGCCCCCCTCGGCAGCTGGACCGAGGGGCAGTGCGAGCCTGTGCCAGGGCCCACGCGGAGCCGGCGGTCAACTCAACAGCGCGTCCTGGGGGGGCTGGGGGGCTCCTCAGCCAGACTCACGTTCAGCATCTGGAACTCCCGCCACACTCGTCCGGTGCCGGCGGTACGGGATCCCACCTGATCCTCACAGCCCGCTAATAGTACAGCCCTGAGCGTCCGCAGGAGCAATGGGAGTCGAGGAGAAGGAGCTATCCGTGGACACACTGCCGAACTACCAGAACAGTGCGTTCCCGGGCTCCCAGCTCATCGGCTCAGATGGGCACTTCCACGTACCGCTCGAGAATTTTCTTCTAGAAGAATTTAACATTAAAATTAAAGTTAAATTAAAAAATAAGCTTTTGGAAAATCAAAATATTAAATCTCATTTTGAATTTAAAACTATTTTTACATTCCCCTACAATGTGAAAAGTTGAAAATGAGATGGTCCCTTGGAAACAGCGTCGACGTTGATAAACTCCATTTCAGTGACAAATTTTCTGCACAATATTTTGACACAGTTGTTTGTAAATACCGCAATGTTTATGGAAAAAACTGAGGCACAAAAAGATGGAATGAATGCCCAGGTCACACACGTGATAAGTATGAAAAAACCAAGCTATCTTCTGACACTAGCCAAGTGTTCTATCCACTAAATCCATCCAATCCTATCTCTTGCAGCATTTCTTTCTTTTTAATCCATGTTCATATTTTAGCACGCACGTTCCACAAAAACATACCTTACTTGTACATCTATTAATCAACCAGTGTAATAACTGGTAGAGTGGAGGTGCCCAGAACCTCTCCAGATACACGACTTACAACTGTACTTTATAGTGAAGAATAAAACCCTTGAGTGATGTCATTTAGAAGCAACGGTGAATGCTCAGTAAGTATCTAACTCCCACTATTCGATCTTTATAGCGTGGGATTTTCAGATGCTCAGGTGATGTCAAACGGAGCAGAGTTAGACAGACATTGAACACTTTTGAAATCCCACCCTTAAGTGTGCATTAATCACATGGATCAGCTGGGTTTCACGTAAGACTTCCCACCACTCGACGTCCGCCACAAGCTGGCAGGAGCTTATGACTCCAACCACAGACACATAATTTGGTGATGAATCACTGGTCACGTGCCCCTGAGGCACTGTGCATACAACGCTAAGAAAAATGAAGCTCCAGAGGGACAATGGGAATCCCCAACGACTGAACAATGATGGTTTAAAAGCACTCCTGGCAGAGCTGAAAATGTGAACCACCATGGTTCTGCAAAGAACAGGGATTGAGAGGGTGACCGGAGGCTCTATAAAAAACTCGAGCTCAAAGAAACACAGCAGCTCTTGCCTGCGACTAAACGAAGGGGCATCAAGGAGGAAGTGAAGGTGGTAAATTTTCAGGATGGAGAGGTAATGAGTGGTGTTCCAAAAGTCAGGTTCCTAGGACCCGATTCTGAGTTCAATTTTATTCATAAATGGATCTCGGAGAAAGGGTAAACATGAGGTGGCAAAGTTTTGCAGATGAGACTAAACGCTCAAGAAGTTAAGACCAAAGCAGACTTGAAGAACTTCAAAAAGATCTCACCAAATGTAGGTGAGCTGGCACAATAATGCAAATGAATTTAAAATTGTGGATAAATGTTCAAGTAACGCACATGGAAAAAATAACCAACTATACATACAATATCGCTGGGCTAAGTTTAGCTGACAACTATCAAGAAAAGATCTTCTAGTCATCGTGGCCTAGTTCTCTGAAGACATTCCTCAGTAGCAAGCGGCAGTCAAAAAAGCAAACAGGATTTAGGAATCATTAAAAAAGGGACAGAGCATACAAGATGGAAGAATAGTATGTATTATATAAATCCAGGAGGCGCTCACATCTTGAAGACTGCGTACAGATGTGGTCTCCTCATCGTCAAAAAAAGATATACGGCATTAGAAAGTCCAGAAGGGCAACTAAAATGTTAGGGGTTGAATGGGTCCCATAAGAGGAGAGATTAACGAGGCTAGACTTTCAGCTTGAAAAGAGGAGACGAAAGGGGATGTTAGAGGCATATAAAGTCAATGAGTGGTGTGGAGAAAGTGCACAAGAAAAAGTTATTTACTTGTCCCATATAAACTTAAGGGCACCAAATAAACAATGGGCAGCAGGTTTAAAACAATAAAAGGAAGTGTCTTCACACGCACAAAGTCCACCTGTGAACTCCTTGCCTGAGGATGGTGTGAACGCTAGACTAAATAAAAGGATTAAAAGAGAACTAGATAAATTCCATGGAGGTTAAGTCATTAATGGCGATTAGTCAGGATGGGGAAGGAATGGTCCCTACCTCTGTTGTTCAAGGGTGAGATGGATGGCAGGAGAAAGGAAGAGCACTGATCGTTACCTGGTAGGTTCCTCCGCGGGACAGCCTGGCATTGGTCACTGTCAGTACAGGATACTGGGCTGGATGACCTTGGCGGACCCAGTATGGCACATTCTTATGTCCTTATGCTCCTATAGCAGCAGGGCTCAAGGGAGCTCTGGCACTGGTCAGTCAGAAGCTGTCTTACCCTACGTGCTCTTATCTGAACCTAAGGATTCTCACTGCTGTGGGTCCATTGACTAATAAACCCTACTCTCTTTTTGAAAAGCTGTGTGCACGTCAGCTGCAGAGTAATTTGCAGAATACATTGACCCCTGAGGAGGGATGAAGGTCTCTAAAACAGAGTAATGCCGTCATTGATCAGCTGGGGCCAGAGTGCACGTGGAAAACTAAGAGTGTGAGGCGGCCATGACTGCTCTGTTGAAGTGTGACCCCTGGGTCTGGCACGCTGTTAGGGTCCTTGGGAGTTTGTCACATAGGGAAGGGTCCTTCCAAGGACTGCTTAAATGCGAGACATAGCAAATGATGCCCTGTATACATAACACACTGTAGGACTGGAAGGACCCTCTGCCGACCAGGACACAATATGAATGTCCAGAGCTTCCCGAAGGTTGTCTGAACCTATTCTTAAAACTCCAATGACAGGATTCTACAAGCTCTCTAGGTAAGTTGTTACCAGTGCATTAACATTTAGGAAATTTTCCTAATGCTAACCTAATCCCTCTGCTGTATGCAAGCCCCTTACTCTGTCCCTGTCCCAAGGTTGAAAAGAAGAATTTATATATCTTTATATACACCTTTCATGTTCTTGAAACTATCATGCCCGCCGAGTCTTCCCTCTGTCTCCAGACTAAACATAACCCAATTTGTCCAATCTTTCCCAGGTCAGTTTCTACGACCTTAATCATTTTATTGCTCTTCTCAGACTTTCCCAATTGTCCACATCTTTACTGAAATTGGCACCAGAATTGGACACGAATAAGCCGCTGAGGCCTAGTCAGTGCTGAGTTAAGAAGGGAAGTAATTAACTTCTCTTAATCCTTGCTTACATACCAGCAATGATGTTTGCTTTTTCAACAGTATTACACTCGACTCCATATTTAGTTGTGCTCACTACATCCCAGATCTTTTCTGCAGTCTCCTTCCTAGTAAGTCCTTTCCCATTTTTGTATTTGTGCAACTGATTATGTCTCCGAAGTGTAGTACTGCTGCATTTGTCTTTATTTAATCACCCTTTTTAATTTAGACCATTTCTCCAGTTTGCAAGATCCTTTCGATTCTAATGCTGCTGCAAGTTCTTTCTACCCTTGCCCACTTTGTATTGGTCTCAACTTTATAAGTGTAATCTGGATGCCATTATCTAAATCATAATACGATGATACTGAATAAAACTGGACACAGTGAGTAAGTCCTGAGGCCCCACTGATATGCCCTTCCAGCTCGAGTGTGAACATTGATAACGATTCGTGTGAGTACGGTTTACCACCAGTTGTGCACCCACTTTATAGTCTTATTTTTTTTTCAGGTTTTTTAGTTTTTGATTGTTTTGTAGCGAGTGCTTTCAGCTAGGCTACTATTCCCTTTGATTATAAGAGAGGTCCATGTGAGACAGTATAAAGCCTCTACGTCACAGATTGAATAATATCATATTACTGGCTTCCCCTGTCCCCCGTGAGGCCTTGTTAACGTGTGACGCACACTACCCAGCTTTGGGAGGCTGTTCTTGTACAAAGCGCGCCTTGTGAAAATAATCACTCTCCAACTCTTAAGGGTATATAATGTCATGGAACGTCCACAGCTGGGGCAGGAATGGCGATGTGGATGCTTTGCAAGCACGAACATATCCCCCATGAAGGGACAAGTGCTTGTTCAAGGGATCTGCTTAAGGCCTGCCCAGACAGCGGACAAGATTAGCCCTTAGATTTCCACTTTCCAGCATTTTTAGTAGTTAAAATATAACCTACCAATATTTGCTGTCCATAATGGCATGCTCTGCTGCTTACTGGCAATTAGTGTGATACATAAAACATTGTTTTATATTTTCAGATAATCAATATATAAACCACCACAGATGTCTTGTCCTCGGCCTTCACCAGTATGCACAAAAGCGTTTAAAAGGTGGAAAGTTAGAAAACTTGGTAAAGAAAAAGGAGTATGTTTCATGCGGTCTGCAAAACAAAAACAAGTCTTCAACACCTATTAAATGTGCTGATTGTAGGCTAAACAAAGGAAAATGATGTTCTCTCTAAGTCCGGAAACAGTGAATGCATCAAATCTTTTTTTTTAAGAATGATAAGGCTGTAGTGCATTTCAAATCAGGTAAAGTCTATTCAATCATAAAAGTTCTGTTCTAATTAGAACAATCCCAGAGCTCTTTCTTTGTTCAAGGACAAATTCATTGTTTCATAATTCAGACATGTGGACCTTTCTAAACTATGCTCTTGCTATTAAAATACGTGGATAATCTATGGTTGGTGAATGATCCCTTTCCAATGGGCAGTTCTGCAGTGATAGTAACATTTGTTTTTTAAAACAACCCTTGATGGCAGTTTCTGATCCTGGATGATATAACGCGCATGACAAATTAGGTTTATCATCTAGAGTCAGGACACATTTTTCTCCCCTCGTTTTAATTCCTAACGCTGGAGACATCAATGGTGAGGCAAAGGCGCTGGGCAGTAGGGGTGCTGCTGCACCCCCTGACTTGAAGTGGATTCCATTATATGCAGCTATTACAGTTTGGTTAATGGCTCTCACACCCCACTATCAAAGTCCAGCATTAGGCTTGCGACTGGATACATAGTACAGACGAGTATTTGACCAATAAGCTTTAACCAAAACCCATTTTTGCTTCATTTTAAAATTATATTTTTAAAACAATTGAACAAACTCAACACGACAGCTTAATACTAGATCTTCCAGGGCCCAGGCAGCAGGAGGCAGATGAAAAACGTAATACACTTGTGTTTGTAAGCAGTCTCATCCGTTTCATCCTAGACCCGCGCACTGAAATCAGCAGGCATTTGCCCATTGACTGCACTGAGCTAAGGAACTGATCTCTTGATAATTAAGTAAATGTCTAAGTCTATGGCTAAACGACATTCCAGCTAGTCATGAAGCAGAGGTTCATAATTGTCTAGGGGTCCTCCCACAGAATCAGTTTTTCTGTGAGCTGTTCATATATCTGATACCACCGACTGGTGCTTTAAGAAGCTTGGGTCTGTGTTAGGGGCAGCATGATGCACATACGCCCCCTCTGAGCTCTGAGAGGTATTTGGTCTTAAAGAAGTCCGACAACCTCACAACACCCGCCCCCCCCCCCCCCACAGTGTCTGTGTCTACACTGCGTCATTCTTCTTCCACCACAGGAGTGCTGCGTCATGTTCTCATCAGATGTTGGGCCAACTCTCCTGGACAGTGGGGAAGCCCTGCTCGCTCTCCTCTGCTCTTGGGGTGACTTTTGCCCAGCAGAAGAACTCGACGAGCTCCACTCTCTTGCCACGAATGGGAATGGAACCAGGGAGAATCCTTTTCCGCCTTCCCCAAATGCGTTTGCACAAGGACCAGGAAAATCGCACTGTAAGCCAGGTTGAGCTGCCTGCTCAGCTCCAGGCGGCGGAGAATTCTTGGGCGCTGGCAAAAAGACTCAAGGTTCAGATTTTATCCACATCATGAAAAGCAGTATTTCATTAAGCTACATCGCCATTGTCCTCAAGGGTATGTGATTCCCTGGTTTGAGATAATTTATTTGTTTTGCCTCCAACAAACCAGCTTTGTTATATTGTTAAATATCCGTAAGGTAGTATCAGTTCCTACTAAAAAACTTGCCAACTCTCTCAAAAGCTAGTCTCAACAGATGTCACAGTGGTTATATTCGCGCTCACCAGATTAATTGCAAACAATTCTCAGGTGTCGGACAAAGAGCTCTGTCTTGCTGGAGTAGCCCTTTCCAATGATAGGCAACATCAATACACCGGGTCAGATTTGCCCCTCACCTCCATCCCTTTGGAACTGGCATTGGGTTCAACCACAGTATGACCTTAGGTCCTAGGCCTCTGAACAGTTTCCCAGGTAACACACCTTTCTCAGGAGCCATGCGATCCCTGCCTGCAGCTGTAAGAAGCCATACCCCAGAGTGTGGGGAAGATGCAACTGAAGAAGAGGTGTTACTGCTTGTTCAACAGGCAGTAACTTCTGGGAAGATTTCAGTCAGAAACAGGTTTTTCCCTAGAAATTGAAATGGAGGGGTGGCATTCAAAAGAGGGGTGGGGAGTGAGGACCGATGAGGGGGTGAGACTGTAAGGGCGAAGGTGGGCTGTATGGCACCATAGTAAAAACTGAAAAATGTTTCATGACCATTTTATTAGATTTAACTCATGTTTTAAAATCACACAAATTAAAGTTGGCTACTCAAGCCTTCTATGAAGCACTACATCTACATCCTTCTTGGTTTCTTGTTATAATTTTGCACATCTCTGTTAATCAACCTCTTGAATGCAATGCGTTCATCTTTGGTGGCTTCTCGTGTGTCCAGTACTTTCATGCCTTCAGTTGATATGCTCATTAGTTCATTCACATGATCAGGCAGAAAGCTACTTCTTTCAAAACACAAAATTCTATTCAATGATGAAAAAGAATGCTGAACGGTAGCTGTTGTTACTGGGAGTAGCAAGAGATAAATTCCTCCTTCTTTCATCCCAGGAAACAGCATAAAGATTGGGTTGAGCCACTAGTGATGATAAAAAAAAGTTGAAGTCAAATCTAAATTCATTTGTCGTATGATATTCCACTCTGTGTTCAAATTTTCTATTCTGTCCTGAGCACATGGCAGCTCCATTGCTGGAAGTGCCTCACTCCACTCAACTGTCAGTATTTTATAGGACAGGGATCTGTAAAAGCTACGTAACGGTTGAGTAGAATCTGAAAGTCAACTTCTGGACTGAAGTCTTTGCTTCTTCCAGTACATTTTCAATGGATAGCTCTCTGATTGATTCAAGTGTAGCTGCTATTGCTGGACAAAGATCTACTACTGTTGTTGCAGATGCCTGGATGGCATTGTTTAATGACCCAAGTGGTTTCAACAGTGGACTTATGAGAGAGAGAATGGCAATAATCTTCTCTGAACATAGTAGCAAAAGTAATCCACGAGCCTCACTACTTAGCTCTGTCCCATTTTAGTAGATACTTTCCAACGCCAGTAATAACACCTGGAGTAATTTTAAGACATCATCCAAGCGTCACTCATGAGAAAGCCAAAGAGTTTTTCCAGGTTGGACTAATTTGAACTTCAGTCCCAGTGTATCTTCTATATTTTCCAAGATTCGGTCTTTTTGGATTCTTTCTGAAAAAAGAATATAATGAAGACATTAAATTTATAGCTTTTTTAATGTCTTTTGAAGAGTCTGCAGCTCGTACTAGCGCTAGTTGGAGTCGATGGCCTCTGCAGTGTGTATGGGAGAGATCAGGGTCACACTTTTCTCTGAGCAAAGCTTGGACTCCACCATGAGTACAAGTTTGCAACTCCATCAAATGCACAAGCAGCCATCTTTTTGGGGTCCAGCTGACAAGCATTTAACTCTTCTAAGATGTGTGTTGTCAGAGATGCAGCCGATGTGTCTTTTATAACTTGAACATCTAGAAATGCATCTACTGGCTACCACTACATCAAGATAACATGCACAATGACTTAACACTTGACGGCCATTTGCATCAGTTCATTCATCCGCCTGGTATGCAAATTTTTTGAATGTGATGAGAAAGTTCTTCACTTTTTCAACTGTTGAGTCTTTCACTGTTGCACCACATGCTTCTACTCAGTCAGTTGACAGAAAGATAGTGAGCATTTGCTGGTCTTCTTTGGAATCAGCGTTCAACTTCAGGATGAGCAAGTGACAATGCACTTAACATTGGCCTCCAGTTTGTAGTGTGTGATATCTCTTGCTTAAATAGGAAGTATGATGCCGCAGCCATGTTTGTTCACATGAACTGTGTTGTGTCTCCAGTGTTCTTAACAGCCTCATTAACACTCACCGGTGTTGTCCTGGGTCAGTGGAGACTCAGAGTTCAGAGATGCTTTCACATGAGTTCACCTCCCAGGTTGGGACAAGAAGGTACCGTGCTCGTTCCTCCAGCTGCTCACTGTTCGCTCTGACCATTTTTGTTCATTGTGCCTCCATTGCTCATTGTGCCACCATTCACTCCATTGCTCTGTTGCCAATGACCCTACACCGTCACCATCTGCTGCCACCTGCCACTGTGACCTCTGCGAGTTGGTCTCTTGAGGTTCCACCCAGCTCTCAGTGACTTCAGCTGAGCTCTCAGTGGGGGAACCACACTGCTAGTGCAGTCTGGGCTGTCTCTTCCACAGAAACACTGTGTCACAGCAGATCTAAGCACTTAGACCTGATTATCAGTGATTTCAGCTCTAGTGGTCGCTTAGCAAAACAAAGGACTATCTATGCAGCCTAATCAGCTCTGTCTTTAAACAGTGTAGAGGGGCAGGTCAAATAGTACTTGTGACTCAGGCAGACCATCAAGCAAAACACCTGTCCCCACCCTCTCAGTGCCCTCAATCAGCACCAGCTAAGTACAGTTCTACTTCCCTTTACTCATACAATAAGAATAACATTTCATTCCCGCTCCTGCCCCACCCTCATTCAAGTGATTTGTAACCCAAACCCAGCCAAAATCTATTATTTGGGCAACACAGCTCTGTTTGCTGGATACCTAGGTAGATTAAGAGTGAATGTAAATACAATCTGGTCCTGAAGCCTTCCCCCCCACACCAGCTCATCACTAGCTGTAAGAGAGAGCTCATTTAGACTTTGCTTACAAATCATAATTTGAAATTATTAGGTTTGCCAACATCACCGAAATAAACGCACTAACATTGTCATAAAAATGACAGCTCTATAAGGAAGCTAGTCTATGTTCATACTTTTTAAATCTATTATGTTTTTTCAGATACACCTATTTTATCATATACTTTATATGCTTTTAAAGTGTGTATTAATGTTTCAATTTCAATTCAAATTTCCAAACAAATCACTAAATTGGCAACACTGTGTAACTTGTTCACAAAACTGTGGGGCAGGGAGAGGCGGAAATTCGGGGGTGGGGGGTGTAGGGAAATCCCTGGTAGCAGTCAAACCAGTGCCAAATACAGAAGTAATATAATCTCTCCACTCCTCCTCGAGATTCTCCTGCTTATGCATCCAAGGGTTGCATTAGCCTTTTTAGCCACACGGGGAGCTCAGGTTCAGCTAATTATCCTACATGACCATCAAGTCTTTCTCAGGCCACGTCTACACTACGCGATAATATCGAATTAGCTAAAATCGGTTTCATAAAACTGATATTATAAATTCGATTTCACGCGGCCACACTAGGCACAGTAATTCGGCGTTGTGCGTCCATGGTCCGAGGCTAGCGTCGATTTCTGAAGCGTTGCATTGTGGGTAGCTATTCCGTAGCTATCCCATAGTTCCCGCAGTCTCCCCCGCCCCTTGGAATTCTGGGTTGAATCATTGTCGCGGGTGGTTCTGGGTAAATGTCGTCAGTCATTCCTTCCTCCGGGAAAACAACAGCTGACAATCCTTTCGCGCCGTTTTTCCCTGGATTGCCCTGGCAGACGCCATAGCACGGCAACCATGGAGCCCGTTCAGCTTTTTTTTTTTTTCCGGCACCGTATGTGTACTGGATGCCGCGGACAGAGGCGATACTCCAGCGCTACACAGCAGCATTCATTTGCTTTTGCATGATAGCAGAGATGGTTACCAGTCGTTCTGTACCGTCTACTGCCGGAGTAAACTGGCAATGAGATGACGGTTCTCTCCCCCTCTGTACTGTCCACTGCTATCATGAGTGCCCCTGGCTGAGATCGGCCGGGGGCGCAAAAGCAAAATTGGGAATGACTCCCCGAGTCAATCCCTCCTTTATGGTTTCTAAAAATAGAGTCAGTCCTGCCTAGAATAAGGGGCAAGTGACCCTGTGAATTGCCCTGGCCGTTGTCGTATCTCCGACAATGCACACAGAGAAACAGGCAGACCCTGGAGCCTATTTCAGCGTTTTTTTTTTATTTCCGGCAACCATCAGTATGTGTGGGAGCGCGGACAGAGGCATATACTACCACCGCTAGCGTACATAAATAATACAGCAAGTGCATTCATTTGCTTTTTTTTTCTGATAGCAGAAAGAAAAAACAATTGGTACCTAGGCGTTCTGGTACGTTCTTAAATACTGCCGGAGAAACTGCAAAGAGAGTGACGGTTATCTCCCTCTCCCACGGTACTTCCACTGCTAATAACGTGAGTTTGCCTTGCCTTGGGCTGGATCGGCTGGGGGCACAAAAGAATAATGGGGAAGACTCCCAGAGTTTTCGTGACACGAGTGTTTTCAAGTCCCTCCTTTATGTGGGTGTTTTAAAAATAAAAACTAAATAGAGCCAGTAGTTCCTGCCTTAGATATAAGGGCACTTCTTTACTGAGACCAGTGTATCAGAGCACAGTCTGCCTTTCCGTGTCATATCCACGTGGGTGCCTTCTGCAACAACCTTTCAATACCATGGTCTTTCCGCTTTCGTTCCCAACGCTTGGCTGGGTCTACCGCTGGCATTGTGTCTCCCGCCGCCCATTTGTGCAATGAAGTTTATAAAGATGCAGAAATAGAGAACAGAGACTTGTTAGGATATTTATAATAATGAGTTTTGAACTCGATTGGGATCTCAGCACAGAATGCAACTCTTTTCATGAGATGCGGCGATGTGGATAGGGGCAAGTCCTCAGTACCTCCCATCCTCATGAGCGTTCCATTGATCCTTGGCTTTCCGTTTACACTTGTCATTGCGAGCACTGTGTAAGCTGGAGATTTTTTTCAATGCATTGGCATTTGCTTCGTGCGGAGCGTCTGATACACGATTTGTCTCACCATAAGCATGATCCACTATCTCCCGTACAGGTCCAATGTGGAGTCTTGTTGGATTGGGACTGGCCATGCGCACACCGTTAGCTGATCAACTCATGCTGGCAAAGGAAATGTAATTCAAAAGTTGTGGGCTTTCTGTTTACTTTGCCACTGACTCCAGAGGTTCGATTGCCTGTCACAGATGGTACTTGGGGGCTGTGGGGATACCGCCTGGAGCGATAACGTTCTAATTTCCCAGTCACCACATTAACCTAATCCGATATGTTTATATCGTATGTAGCGCTTCTCTATCGTCTTGGAGGGTAAGAAATTGATATAAAGTTCTTTTATTCGATAATTAAAAGAGGCGTTGTAGTGTGGACGGGTACAGCGTTAAATCGATTTAACGCTGTTTAAATCAATTTAAATGCGTAGTGTAGTCCAGGCCTTAGAGTCATTGCTTCCAAGGATAGGGTCCCCCATTCTGTAAGTGTGGCCTACACATTCTTTATTCCTAGGAGCCTGCATTTACATTTGTCTGTATGAAAATGCATACGTTGCACCCAGCTTACCAATCAATCCAGTTCTCTTTACTGGTGACCTGTTCTTTTCATTATTTACTGCAAGAATGGGCAGCTTCATACAGGGCTCAACTGTGACATTTACATACAGCTTGTGGTAAGGGGAGGCAGAGCTGTCCTACCCTGTGGCAGCATCAGCAAGCAACATGCCTCCTGGATCTCCGAGACGTGCTAACTCAGGGCTGCCCCCTCTTTTACAGGGTTCAGCTTACTTCTCCCTCTGTTAGCAGCTGCATGGAAAGAGGTGGAGTCATAATCCTGCCTCCTTTCCACCCCTTTGGAATGTTGCACACTCCCACAGGAGCTCTGCAATTTACTCTGATGCAGGCCACACAAGGGGTGTGGGCAGGCTCTTCAAATCCTTTAATCAAACACCGCATAGCTATGCAAGGAGCTGCCCCTTACAGTCTAAGTTATCAGTTCATGTTAGACAATGAAGTGATTCTGAGTTTTATAGAGAGTTCTACCCAAGTACTACTGGAGTGGAAAAGTGTTATGAGAATCCTGTATCTATATCCAAATAGTTAATAAACCAGGTGCCACTAGACGGCACCCAGAAACATGTAACATAGTTCCTTGGCTTTGTAGAATGACTAAAACTTGTTGTTGGATACTGCGAATGGCTTCCTGTGTGTATCTCATACCAGAAAGTAGCTGTGATGATTTCTTGGCATTAGGTTTACCAAGTGGGGTTAGAAGAAGGAAAAAAACCCACATCTGTCCTTTCTTCCTATACAAGGGACTAACAATAGTGTTTATTTTCCTATTTTATAATGCAATATTTTGTTTTCGTAATGTAATTTAAAACAAGTTTCTCCTAAATATCAACAAGATACCCAAGAGTTTTCTGGTACTGAGCCACTGATAATACACTGCTTATACCTCTTACTGCATTGTACCATTTGTGATCCCACCATTTTTGTATTAGTTACCAAAAGACAAATCACAGTATGATCTGGCAAGGTGGTATGTTTTTCATTAATATAGTTCGGATTTATAAAACCTACCAGTATTGTATTTGCATTTGCAGGTACAATTTCCATATAATCCAACAGCTTTGTAGCTTGAAGTTTGAGTTACTGACCTGTTTAAGACCTTAATAGTAATAATTTATTGCTTTAGCAGTGGGGCCAACTCATGATTTTGTCATGAGTCTCATGATAATTATTGTTTTCCTTAAAGCCCTAGCTCCTGGAGTCAAGTGGATATGTGATGATTTCAGCCTTCATTCTTAAAGAAAAAGTAAGTTTCTAGCCTTCGTGGCTATGAAGAAAGCTTCAAAATGTGAGCCCAAGCTAAAGGCTCAAAAAGCAGAAGGAAAATAAAAAGAACCCCAAATCTATTATTTTTACATAATCTCATGATTTTTGGACATTTGTGTTGGCAAGACTGCTTTAGAGATTAATGGGCCTGCAACAGACTCACTCACTGCTAGGAGCACGCTCTTGTGGCTGGGTCTAGGGATCAGCTCTTCTCAAGTCTAGCATCCCCTTCCATCCCTTGCTTGCCCCGCAGCCTCTCTTGCTCTCTGTGATTCAGTCCTCCAGACAGGTCACTATATAGTTTTCCCCGTCCAGGGAAGGGAAGTCTCACCTGACAATCTGCCAGCATTCCAAATCAGGTAGTTTTCTGTAATTCCTGGTCTGTGCCATTTTCCCTGTGGCTGGTAGGGGAACCTGGGCCTGCTCATTACTCTGGGTTCCAGCCCAGGGACCCTAGAATCAGCAGCCAAGAGCTACACAGTTTCAATTCTCACAGCTCTTTCCTGAGTTTCTTCCTATTCTACAACTCCTCAAAACCCTTCTATCAGGGACAGCATCCCAGAGCTGTGCCCAGAGAGCAACTGCAGACTTTCTCCCTATAGCCTCCTTCTGCTTTCAGCTACCTGGCTTTATACTAGCCTATTCTGTTCCTGCCCATCTGGGCTTCGTCGGCACTTAGTCCTTATCAATCAAGCCAGGCTCTCCCACAGGTGTGGACTATAAGGTTAACTGGCCATTTCTGAGCCCCCTTAACCCGTTCAGGGCAGATGTGGTGTGAATACCTCATCACAAGGCCTAATAATGTAAAATGGTGACTCTTCATACAGCATTTGTTTATTCTGGGGGAATTTCTAACTACAACTTCATGCAAACTAAACTTTAGCATATTCCCAAAGCACTTTCTTTCCATTAACATATTTTCAGGATTACAACAGTGGAAAAAAACCCTTAATACATTTTATGGGAATAGTAAATCTTTCATAAACATTTAAACATAGATTAAAAATACATAAATCCTAATACTCTGTTACAAATCCTTAATGGGAATTTTTGTTTAATTTATCCCCACTTCTATTTTGTTGCCAAATTTATTTACAGTATTGCTAAAGAGTTCTTTCAGATGTATTGGATGACTCTTATGCAGCCAACCTGTTTTTCTGATTAACAGATCATTGCCATTGTACCTCGATTTTTCTGTGAAATGCTATCCATTCCTAGTACTGTGATAGTGTGCATCAAGGATTTATGGTTCAGTATACACTGGAATTAATATTTGAGGAACTCTTTGATGTCAGGAAAATGTTGCAGTATTGAATACCCCTAATGAGCATGCAGTCCATTTTACACTATTAGCAATAACTAATTGGTAGCATTTACTTACTGAGGTCTTATTCAAGGGATCTGCTGAGCACGTATAATCACCAAGTACCCAGTGTATTCTATTTCATGTTCTGCTACAGACTTCCCATGTGATCTTTGGCAGACCACTCAGGCCATGTTCTTGTACCTATTGAAGTGAATGGCAAAATTTCTATAGATTTCAGTGTTATGGGATCAGGCTCATAATCTCTACACCTGGGTTATTTCAACTCAGAAGTTTGCTTTACAGTTGTCAATTAATTAAACCTGAAAATATTGCTTTTTAACTAGGTCTCAATATGACATTAACCAATCCTCACAATATTCCTGTAAGAAGATGGGCAAGAACTCCATTTTACAGATGGGGAGGGGAAACTCAGATGGAGAGATGAGTTAGTAGTAAACATAGCCTTAAATCTCAGGCTTTTCCAAGCCTTTGTCACGTGCTCATTCCCCTAAACCAATCAGTTATGAAGTTAAGAAGAAATAGTGTTGTATAGTTTCTTAGTTTGGATACACCAGAAACACACTGCAATAGAATAGTCAGCATTTGCCAACCAGTACTACTCTCTTGTCACAGATCTCAACAAAGTATTAGGAAAATTGTGGAGATATCACTGCCTGGTAACTGACAAATGATGAGCTGTGAATGGTGCTGACTCTATATTACTAGAAGTTAGTAAAATAGCATGGAGAATTCCATGGTATTCCCAATAGTAGCACAGTAAGAAATCCCAACCATAGACCTCCACTTCATTTTTACTTGGAGCTTAATATTATGTAGCAGGCTGTAAATCTATTTCAAATACCACTCCCAAGGAGCAGCTAAAAATCCTTTCTAAACATTTTCCTTTATGAAGCTTAAGGTAACTATATGATCACATTGTGTTGGTTACTCAGCATAGCAAGTTAGACTTCATTTAACTGAAAGTAAATGATATTTTCATACAAAAAGATGATCTTCCTCTTTTATTCCTTATTGGCAGATATATTTTAAAACAAAATATTTTGAAGGCGCTTTGGAGATATGGGAAATGAAATGCAAATGTTGTACCATTCTATTAAAATAAACCTCTGTGTGCTAAAAATCAAACCATCTCAAGGACAAATCTTTCAAAAGTGAAGTTAATTTGTTCCTTAAGTGAAGTATGTGTTTGTGCTTCAATTTTATTCCTTATTTCAGCAGTCCAGGCATTTTCTTGTTTATATTCTATAATGTGCTCCTCATTGATTTTTCTATCGAGGTTATTTACATCATAATTACTCCACATTCTAAATAGGACCATATAATAAATAGCAATAGGCAAATTCCTTGACCCTTCTTTAGATGTTTTGAACATTTCTGGACACTATACTTTTTTCCAATTTCAAAAAATAAAAATTGAACAACACGACAGGTGAGAAAGTGATGGAATGCACTCTCCTTGGCTATTCTGCAGCCATTATTAGAGTTTCAGTAGCCCTTGTGGTTGCTGGGCATGTCTTTTCCCATTTTCTCCCTCTCTTCCCCCCAACTCCCCGTTTTGGCTGGTGGTTATGTGAAATAACTAGTTCCACTGCATTCAGGGCCTTCAATAGCCTTTACCTGATCTCCAGGTAACTTGCTATTCACTCCTCAATTCAGGCATGCAAAGTCAATTAAAAAAAAAAACTATAAAAATTCAGTGGCTTATTTTTTTACAACAATCTGTAGCCCACTAACCCCCTCTTTTTGTCCAATAACTGAAGATGTTTTAATGGGCCACTCACCTTGAATGGTCCCTTAGAATACATGCTAACTACTTGTGCTAAACAATCTGTTCCACCTTGTATTTAGCTGTGACACTCTGAGTACCTCTCCCAGACCTGAAGAACTCTGTATTGCTGGAAAACTTGTCTCTCTCACCAACAGAAGTTGATCCAATAAACTCACCTTGTCTCACTCTAAACACCACCGACACATGGGAATTTTATAAAATCAGACGTGTGTTCTCTATCATCTGGGAAAGACGTCTCCAAGGGAAGGAAGTATCAGTTCCCATTTTCCCTTATTTGTAGAAATAGTTACACTTCTAAAATGCTTTTAAGAAGAATGCTGAGGATATGTCTACACTGGCAGAGTTACAGCATCGGCAGTTAGAGCACCACTCAGAGAGCGCTCAAGGGAAACGGCTGTTGTGTGTTCACACTGTCAGCTGCCTGCACAACAGCATGTTCACACTTGCTACAATATTCAGAGCGGTGCACTGTGGCCAGCTCTTCCTTTTGTGCTGCTAAGAGTTGTGGGGAGGCAGAGGAAGTGGGAAGTTTCAAGTGGGAAAGTCAACCGTTGGACTCGTGTTGAGGAAAGTCTGCAGTGCCATTAATCGCATCCTGCTCTGAAAGACCATGACTCTGGGCAATGTGCATGACAGTGTGGATGGCTTTGCACAAATGGGCTTTCTTAACTGCAGAGAGGCAATAGATGGCACACATATTCCAATTCGGACACCAGGCCCCCTAGCCACCAAGTACATTAATCAGAAAGAGTATTTCTCTATGGTTCTCCAGGTGCTTGTGGATCACCATGGGCATTTCATGGCCATGACCACAGGCTAGTCCAGAAAGGTGCATGATGCAGCCATCTTTCTGAACACTGGCCTGTTCAGGAAGCTGCAAAGAGGGACTTCCTTCCCAGACCAGAAGATCACCCTGGGGAAGTTGAAATGCTCATTGTGATCCAGGGAGACGCTGCCTACCCCTTAATGCCATGGCTTATGAAGCCATACACAGGCAATCTTGACAGCTGCAAGGAGCAGTTCAACAACAGGCTGAGCAAGTGCAGAATGAGGTTGAGTGTGCTTTTGGCCATTTAAAAGCCCACTGGTCCTGCTTCTATGGAAGGCTGGACCTGGCCGATGACAATATTCCTATGCTTATAGCCATGTGCTGTACACTCCATAATATTTGTGAAGGGAAGGGAAAAAGCTTCACTTAGGGCTGGATCACTGAGGCTCAGCACCTGGAGGCTGAATTTGAACAGCCAGCGACCAGGGCTATCAGCAGGGCACAGTGCAGGGCCACAAGGATCAGGGATGCCTCGAGGCAGCAATTTGAAGCTGAAAGCCACTAATATTTGTTGCTATGCTTGTGAGTGCAGTGCTTGTAATGCTAGGAGATGATTGTGATTGGTGCAGATGATGCACTGTGAAGGTGTAAGAAAAATGCCTGGTGCTTTGCAGTGCTCTGTTTGCTTTCAATTAATAGAATAAAGATTGCTTTCAATTCAACACAATTCTTTTATTAAAGAACAACCACTGGAGGAGAGAGACAGACAAAAAAACACCTCAGCACTGAGGGGGATGGGAGGGGAAGGGAGGGTCCCAGGAGGAGGTGGGGTCCCGAGATGCTTAAAGATTTGTGTATGTCCAGGTATCATATCCAACCTTCTCCTTTGGTGCAGCAGGTACTGTACTTCAGCAGGGCTAAACTGAAGAGGGAAGGGTGTCGAGTGCAGTGGGTACTGGGAGTCTGCATTGCTGCACTGTGAGGAGGGAGGAATGGAATGCAGTGGGCACAGACTGGAGTCAGGAGATTGATAACAGTGCGTTGATGGCATCTCAGGGGTGCATGGGAAAGCTGCAGAGGAGGAGAGGTGCAGCGCTGCCCAGTTTGCAGTGCTAGTAGTGCCTGAAGCTTGTCTGCTTGGCACTCCATGATATTTAAGAGCCGTTCCTTGGCTTTGTTCTGGTGCGCAGTGTTCTCCTTTTGGTCCCTTTTCTTGCTGTCCTGCCACTCCTTCAATTCCTGTTTTTCGCCCATGGAGTGCACCACAACCTCATGCAGAAAGTCCTCTTTAGTTCTTCATGGCTGCTTTCTGATTCTGCACAGCCATTTGGTGATAACAAAGAGGGAGGCTGAGCTCCCAAGGTCATCTCAACGCAGAAACTTACCAGTGTGGACAAGGCCTGAGACTATCCCACCAACGTAAACATCTGCAAGATGTGGTTTAAGGTGGAACTCCTCCTTAAACATCAGGCTAGACACACACACACACACACACACACACACACACACACACCTCTCATCCAGCATTTCAACGTGTTATTGGTGGATTACCTTAACTGGCAGGAATTGTAATCAAAAACCTTATTAAAGTGCTAGAACAGTTCACTAGAGATTTAAGTGCTGAATAAATATTTCATGACTAAACCAAATAGTTAATAGTGTATTGCTATGAATAATGTAGTGTTTTAAATAGATGAAAACATCTCCATAGCACACTACAGGTGATTCAGCATGAGATATTTTGGACGCTCTATTGGCTCCTAAATTCAGGATCTCTTTCCCGCAAAGCACATAATAAAGAAGGCTGTATCACATTTGGCACAATATCTTTAGTTAACCAAAGACGCATTTTGGCATGATTGAGGGGAAATGTTTTGACTCCTCTTTAGATAAATCTGTTTTTCATAAATATGCTGCTGATTCTACAGTTTTACATTAAGCTCTCTGGATTCAGCTGGCTTTAATGGAAGAATACAACTGAATTTCTTCTGCCATCTTCTGTAGTAGCAGGAGAGATGAAGGGACAAGAAAAAGATGAGGGGTTTGACTTGATGCACGAGCAGGCAAATATTGCAGAGACTCATAGGAAAGCCAAGTTCCAAAACACCAAAGAAAATTCTGATAACTGTAGGGGGGCTAAAGAATGCAGCCCATTAACTGGAGCATCTGTACAGCCCTGCCACAATTAAAAGAGCAAAGGCTTAAACTCCTGCCTAGTTACATTTGCTGTGTATCACCAGCAAGGGGCAAGAACAGAAAACCAGAGCACATTAGCGTAGGTTTATTTCACTAGAAAGCAGTGCAAGAAGCAGTTCGGTCTGCTGTTTGCAGACTGGGCAGGAAAGGCGGTTCATCACATGGGAACATAACGCTATAAGAACACACCTGAAAAGTAACCATGCACTAGCCTAAGAGAACATTTGTGAAGCTGACCAGTCCCATATTGAACCAGAAGTGTGACAGTGAAGGAGGTAGTTATGGGACAGACTCCCCATACATACAGGCTGCATGTAGGACTGGTTCCACATCCAAAGCAGATTTTACTTTCATGCAGGCTCTGCTAGTTCGCAGAGAAAGTTAGTGGTGGCATTAACTTTCAGACTGAGAAATGAAACAAGGCAAACAGTTGAGTTAAAAACCTAAAATTCAGCACAAAGTTAGCAAAATGCTTGCCAAGGTTTGCAAACATTTTGGCAAGTCTGCACTAAGGTTTTAGCAAGCTCAGGGTATCTTATGGTTTGAGGTTAACCATGCAAAACTCCATGATTTTGACTTGAAACAAGGCAAAACTTAGCAGGTTTTGCTAAGTTTCCATTGGAATTTTTTACTTATTTGCAACAAAAACCAAAGATTTGTGTGAACCCTCTATTGATGGCAATTTCTCAGAGCAGTTGGGATATAAGGAAGATCAAACATGCATATCAGTAAATTTCCAGAAGACAATTCCAACTCTTGAAAGAACATTTAAAGAAACAAGCAAACCAATATACAATCTCCTAAAGAACCAGTTTTTAGATGAGCCAAGCACATGCAGGTCCCATTGAAGACTAGTGAAGTAGTGGGTACTGAGCACTTCTGAGAGTCAGGCCCTAAACTGTAAATTGAGGGCAAAGTTGACAATAGATTTGCAGAAGCTTTTTCTTTGTACTGTGTTTTTCTGAGATAATGAAATCAGTACCAGAATGTAAGCTAACTCTTTCACCTGAAGTCTCTAGACCTGTCCAAAAATCCCAGGGTGCAAAGATTTAGAATTTGAATGTGTCAAAGGTGAAAGATGCGCCTGGATAGAGCTATGTAGAGAATGGTAACTCTGTTTCATGGAGGAAATTCTGCTTGGCAGGCTGATGGAGAGATGGAGCTTGAAGCCCTGGGCTCCTGACTCAGATTTCGAGGCTCCTCAATCCCCTTGAGCATGCCAGGCAGTCTGAAAGGGAGCCAGGATCTTGGAATCTCTGGGAGCGAGTGCCAGCTGAGCTGGGAGCCTTGGACCTTGGGAGCTAGCACTTCCAGGCTCTTAGCTTCCTGATTTCTTCACAGTTCTCCCACCCTGCTCTTCAATGGCCTATCTGGCTGACTAATGAGGAGCCTCCCATCACGTTCCTGCCTAAGTTCCATAAGACCTTCATCAGAGTTGTACCATCTCACAGAAAATATTTTGATGAATTGGCATTCTCCATTGGAAAACCATTCTGGGAATTTCCCACCAGCACAGCATCTGGAGATTACATGGACAAACCATCTCACTTCTTAAATAATCCCAACTGACAACCAGTTTTCCCCTTCTCAGTCCAGTACTAACCTGTGTCCTTCAGCAAGCTACCCTTGCAACTGAATTTTATCATCTAAGGTCAAAATCTTACCCTGTGAGTTCCTCGAGTTATATTGCAAAGTCAGCAGTGTCCTTGGGCCATGCCCTGTATTCTTTCTGGAAAATATGTAGTCATTTTTCTTCTCTGGTGAAGCTCTACTGATGCCATTAGAGGTAGAAGTTTTATTTTACACAGGGGTACAAGGTGTTTTAACTACTGTGGCATCTCACCAGCAGCTAATCTTATTCTTTTTCTCTCATTACTTAGCTTTTTCCTTAAGATTATGCACATTTGTGTCCCAGTTCCATATCAGATAGCCGGATTAGCAAGTTTGAATGTTTCCTCATTATGTAAAGAGCAGAGATAACAGGCTGACTGCTTCTTAGGGGTCATTAAACTTTGAGACCTGCACAGGACTTAGCAACACAAATTCTATTAAGTTCAGTGGAAGTAGTGTGGTTCAGTCTCCTGCAGCACTGAAAGTGTGAGGTCACTTTAGCTTACCACAGCTGTAGAAGCAAAATTGCCTCTTCCTATATTACAGCCAGGTAGAACAGCTCAGAGAGTAACCCATAGTCATTAAAGACTTTGGAAAGCTATGGATGGGTGGCAGGGTTTATATTTAAACAGCCTGTGGCATTTTATGGAAAAATGTATGGACTACATCATGAGACTTTTGGGGAGACCACACAAGCAGCGAGCAACAGTAATGCTAGTCAGCTTCCAGCTCTAGAAAAAAATATTTCATGAAGATCCTGCTGAATGTGTCGATTTGGAGCTTGATCCAACTCCCATTGAAATAAATGGGAAGATACCTTTTGTAGCACAATTAGGCTATGGCAATAACCTTAGTAAAATGATAAAAGATATGTTATTCTCCTTTCAAAACCTTGTAGCTGTGTGGCAATGCATCCAAATATAGAGTATTTACTGCAGGACATCAAAAGTGCCTCATTTAAAAATTGTCTGCAGATTTAGCTATAATAAGCACAATTTTACAAGGATATTTTTTTTAATTGTAAAATACATCATAAGATATCTAGATTCAATAACATGAAAAGGAAAATGGACTTAAAACAAACTTTTTTTAAACCACAAAGAGGCAAATATAAAATTATCACAGCCTGTGAATAAGTGGAAACTCTGAGTTCCTGAGAAACTTCATCCCATCGGCTTTCTTGCCATGTGGAAAAATTTTACAGGTTTTTTCCACAGACAAATTTCTTTTTGGCTGCAAAAGGAAGATAGATTCTGGATTTTGTTACCTAACCAGGTTATATTTTAAAGGTAAGCATGAAGCCAGTGTTAACACAAAAAACTGCAAAGTACTTTACTGGCAACCACTTTCAGAAACAAATTAGCTAGTAACCTCAACTGCCATGTTAAAGTACACGAGTCTGACTTCCCCTCACATCTTGGCTCTTCTTTGTATCACAGGAGGGGGAAAACAAGGAACTGGAAGCATCTGAACTTTTCCTGCTCTTTCTTTGAAAGGAGCTCAACCACAAGGTCACAGATAAATCCAAAGTTTTTGCAAGTTCCCAGGTGGAGCCTGTAGATGAACAAAATGGGCCTTAAGAGACAGCTTAGAGAAAAACATGAAAAGTAAGGAAAGCAATAAAAAGGCAGAACTGACAGTGACATAAGCCTTTTAAAAATAGAGCACATTAATGAGGACAACAGATGTCCCATGTGTGAGCACACCATAGACTCAGATTCAAAACATATAGTGGGCTACATTCTGCCCTAACTGAAATCTGCCCCAGTCCCACTAAAATTGATGAAGTTAAACAGAGTGTAAATCAGGGTGGCATTAGTAAATAATTAGTATAATCAAATAGACAGTGCATTTGATTAGGGGTGAACTGTCCCTTTCGCAACAGTTCAGATAAAAAGCTGCATGGTAGCCGAATATATTTAAGAACTTTTTTAAAGTGACAGGATCTTATATCACTAGTGGTTACCAGGTCTACATGACACCATTCTTCTATTAATGATGTTTAAACACTGTTGCTAGCAGAGTTTTCTGACTGAACATGGATTTTTTTCCCTAGAACTTCAGGATGTCAAAGTCCTTTTTCTTAGGATTCTGTGCAGAACACACACAAGAACGTTTCCCTTGGAGTGAAGACATGCACAGCATTCACCATCTGGAAGCTCATTATCCCCAGTGGCTTCCATTCAGTAGCTGAGTTGGTGTGGCATTGGTAGATCAGCTAGTCAGGCTGCTGTTGTGGAGGTGCTCACTGCTATCAAGAAGATGCTGTTTCCCTTGGGTCATTAGGCTTCACCATGCATGGGAGATGACTGATGGATTTGCATGGTTGGAGTTCCCAAATTTTATTGATGCTAGTGATGGGACTGGTGTGCCTATTCTTTCCCCCCTACAGTGGACCTCAGAGTTAATCAACTAAAAGAGTATTTCTCCATGGTGTTGCAAGGCCAATTTGATCATTATTGAAGGTTCACCCAACATTACATGGTCTGGTCTGGAAAAGTCCTTGATGCCAGGGTCTTTACAAACTCTGTCCTGTTCTGCAATGAGAAATGGACTTTTGCACTGAGGACCACTATGAACATTAATGGTGCAATGGGCAAAATCTCCTTCAGGTTGCAGTGTTTTGCACAACCTCTGAGAAAATGGGGGAGAGCCTTGCTGATGTGAGGGGGGGGGAGGGGGAGGAGGCAGGCAGATATTTTGAACTGCCAGAGAGGGAGCAGTGGAGGGCACACAGACAGACCAACCCAGCTAAAGCAATGTGGGATAGCAGTGGGAGGACTGCCAAATGCAGAACAGTTGATCCAGGACAGGACTGCAACATTCATTGTCACCTACTTCGTTGTGTGAAAACTCAGTAACTCTGCTTCCCACATGGGTTCATTAACATGGGTTGAGATGTAGGAAGATTCACAACAAAAACATGCGTTGACACAAGACATGTTATGCTAAAAAGCTCAAGTTAACCCAAAACAGCATTCAAATGTAGACAAGTCCTAACACACAGCTTAGATCAGCAAAATGTGGTGCTCAGCATTATACCGTAATTAAATTGCCAGTGTCTATTCAGTGAGTCAAAGAGGAGGAGATACAAAATGTGAATACAGTATTGCAGTGTAACTTCTAGCTGCCCAAGCATGTTCAGATCTCAGTTACTGTAACATTACCTGGGCACCAAACAACACACAATACCAATTTTCAAACTGTGGAGCGTGTGCCCTGGGGAGCATGATGAGGTTATCGGGGGCACAAGTTGGAGTGCAGAGCTGTGGGTCTCCAGGACAGCAGGGGGGAGAACACACACAGGGAGTCCCCAGCAGTTGAGTATGGGGGGAGCACAGCACAGCCCAACCCTAGAAGCAGCAGCAGCCTGCTGCCCGTCCCCTCCACCCCCCTCTGACAACTGGGTAAATCCCCTGCTGCTGACTTGCCCAAGCTGGCTGCAGCCCCATGTATTTTAAACTTTTCAGAGCGTCGGGGTGGGAGGCAGGAAGGAGAGGGGCAGAGAGGGCAAGGAGCCCTGGTCAGCTCTGCACCATACTGCAATGGGCTTCTCTATGTATGGAGCCAGATGAGTCCTGCTGCTGCTCATGCCCCTTAGTGGGACACTTTCTGCCCTGAATGGGCGAATTGGGGGCAGGGGGGTTAAAACCTGTTCTTTGACTCACATGTGCAGCAAAAAAAAGTTTGGGGACTTGACATAGGGCATAGAAAATAAAAAAGAGAAGAGATGGTGAAAAGTGACGCTTTAGGGAATAAGAAGGCTAGTCATGTAGGTTAAAAATAAATAACCCATGGGCTCAGTCTTGGACTAAGGCAGTTAGCATATGCTAACACGCATGCTGCAACATCCACACTGCTATTTTTAGCATGCTAGCTCCAGCAGAGCTCCTGAGAGTCTGTCTACCCAGGCTGAGAGGCATGCAACCATCTGCAATGTACCCTCAATGTCTTGCAAGAGTGGGCCCCTGTCATGGTATGAACCCCCAATCTGAACCTTAGCATCCAAAAGATGGGGCACCAGCATGAACCCCACTAAGCTTAATTACTAGCTTAGAAATGATAGAGCTGCCACCACTCAAAAGTATAGTGTTTTGGGGCACTTCTGACTCCCCAAATCCTCCCTGGGGACTCCAAGACCCAAAACCCCTTGGGTCTCACAACAAAGGGAAATAAACCATTCCCCCGCTCCTTTCCTCCTCCCAGATACTCCCCTCCCTGGGTTACACTGGGAGATCGTTGTGATTCAACTCCTTGAATCTAAAACAGAGAGGAATTTCACCTTCCCTCCTCCTCTTATCCCCTCACCCAGAGGCAATACAGATTCAAGCTCTGTGAATCTAAAACAAAGAGGAAATTCACCTTTCCCCCCCTCCTCTCCTTTCTCCCACCAATTCCCTGGTGAGTACAGACCCTCTCCCCTTGGGTCTTACACAAGATAACCAAAAAATCAATCAGGTTCTTAAAAGAAAAAGCTTTTAATTAAAGAAAGAAAAAAGTAAAAACTATCTCTGCAAAATCAAAATGGAACATGTTACAGGGTCTGTTAGCTTCACTTAGACCAGGGGGATCTTCCCTCCCAGCCTAAGTATATAAGTACAAGAAACAGAGTTAAAATTCTTCCAGCAAAATACACCTTTGCAAATAAAGAAAACAATCCAAAAGACTAAACTGCCTTTCTAACTGGTTCTTACTAAATTGAACAGAATAGGCTGTTTCAGAAGGTGGGAGGAATCGGTTACATATCTGGCTTCTCTTAATCCCAAGAGAGAACAAAAACCCCAGCAAAACAGCCCAAAACAAAGAGATCTGAAAGTATCTTGTCTCCTGATTGGTCCTCTTGTCAGGTGTTCCAGGTTCACTGTTTGTTAACCCTTTACAGGTAGAAGAGACATTAACCCTTAACTATCTGTTTATGACAGCCCCTGTGAGAAGTACCATGGAAATCAATATGAATCTGCTTGGCAGAGTAATGGTTTTCTAGCCAGGGGCTTTACACTTCAGTGTATTGACGTTAAGGGCATTAAAAAAAAATACATGCTTTCAAACACCTGATAAGCGAGTGTCATTGCCCACTCCCACTCTTGAAGCTGTCTAAACCACTAGAATAAATTATTATAATTTTGATTTTATTTGATTTTCTGACTCCTCTTCTCTGGCTTCCCCAACAATATAAATTAGAAAGAATAGTCAGCTAACTAGGACTAATGTTGGTTCTTCAGGAAATTAGTCCAGACATAGAACAATAGATACAGTAAAACCTGGATGAAACCGTTATGCAGATGATGTTTAAGGATTTAGTTTACTGTTTAGAATTAAAGCTCAGAAACAGAAATTAATAATAGTATTTAAAGATTTTGGTTCTGTACTTAAATCTAAAGCAGAAAAACAAATATACAGATGCCTCCCCAACTAAGTGCAATGGAGAAATTCAGGGGCTTTGTAGAGTAGTTCCTGTCTGGTTGAGAAACTGGCGACATGGAGTCAGGCTAATGCTTTGTGTAAATTTCTGTAAACGAATGGATTGCACCAAGTCCTATTCCCCTGAAAAACAGTCATACAGGTTTTCACAGAAACACACCCTAGATTCTCGAGCTGTGTACCCAAGAAACAGTTACCCCCTGCTGCTCTATTTTCGGGTCATACTGCAATTGGTTCTGCTCACTCACACAGCATAGAACAACATTCTAGTCCCAGCATTTGGAATTTACACTTTACACTCTCCCTCAAACATGGGCTTCCGCTTCCCTGACCCCCTTCTCTTAGTGTCCAGCTGTTTTACACTACAAAAAAGTCTCAGTTATGTCTACTATTTGGCACAGAGCGCAGCTTTAACTCACCCATTTTTCTGAATGTTGTCTGAGATTGTCTTGTACTCAAGACCTCTGCTGGCAGCCTGGCAGACCATTATCACTTTTAAGTGTAATGCCAAAAATATTTAGGGCCAAACTATGCCTGGTCCTGCACAGGCACACTAGAGCATAGGGAGGGTGCACTGAGTTTCCTCTCACTTCTAGTGAACCTGGGCAGGAGGTCATCATAGTTTAGCTAGCTGCCTGGGTGGGGCTGAGGAGAGAGGGGTTGGCAGGCAGTGCCTGCAGTGGTAGTGGTAGTGGTCCTACAGGAGTTGTGCGAGATCCTAATATAGCAGGAAAGTAGCAGAGGAAATATTGGCTATACTTGTACATGAGTAACAATTCCACTGCCCACAATGCTTGTCTTAGTGCTTCTAGAGGCATTATGCTTTACGTACCCCTTCCAGGCAACAGGGAGTAATAGAGCAAAGTACTCCTGCTCTTAGCAATGCAGCTCTGCATCTGCAGGGGCATAATTAACCCCCTACACATATAAAGCTACCCATGAACACACACACACAGCCTGCTTAAAATACACTGTCATGCTACCAGTGCATAAAATAGCCCAATATAGTCCAAACAAAATGAAGTATACCTGATGGATGGAGAAAGAAGGTCATTGCTTCTGTAATTGCCTTCAGCATCTTTTTACTTTACTTATAGAAACTGAGCAGATATCATATGGAAACCACTGAGATCCAATAGACCTGGAATGGCACAGGGCTTTTTTTGTTTTAAAACAGTAACTATTCAGAGTAGAATCAGGCTTAAAGGGCAACACACAGAAACAGATGTGTTGCACAAAAGCAGCAACTGCAATCCAGGAAAGAAAACATCAATCAGGGAGAGGGCGGGAGTGACTTACCACTCACTCATTCATTTTTCACTTACAAAATGCACAAGATAAGTCATTGAGCTGACAAATTCTTGTTGAGGCAGTGCCCAGCAGTTGGATGGCAAAAGCCACATGGATAGACTCCACTCTGTTGTAATTCCACTGAAAGCAATGAATTAGAATTGGCTGTTTGCCACTCAGTGTCTAAGATAAGACTCAGTGCAGTCAACGACTGTGGCCAGCTTTGGTTACACTGAATGTAATATTTCTGAATATATCTGCTCTAAATTGAACATTCTCCCCTTTAGCACATTAGCATTTTCAATAATAGGTCTGAAAGTCATTAGTCAATGCGTTACATGGGGCAGAATTTGACTCAATGTGCTTTTCCAGACCTGGCCATTCTTCACCTGGCCTCCAGACAATCTCCCCCACAAGCCATCTGTGTAGGCCCTGAATGACTGAATGTTTCAGCAAAATCAGCACTTTATTCTGCCAAATTTTCAAAAGAAATCACAAACAAGAACTAGATTTCAGTCTGTCACCAAAGCCAGGAAAACAACTCTCTGTCTCTGGAAATGAACTAATCTGTTAGTAATGTCATTCAGCCTTCTTGGCCTGCTCCTGGGCTTGAAATAAATGCTATTTAATAAACTACAGCTGAAAACGCAAAGCAGTCTCATACGCTGGATTATGCCAAGTGTCTGTGCAATTTTAGTACAACCTGGTTGTGTGAATGGAAAAAGATCCTTCTCCTTTTAACACACTTCCACCAAAGACTCAGGAGAAAGGCTTCATATACTATGTTTTCTTCCACACCAGCACACATCGGCCAGGGCACAGAAGGAAGCAGTTATCTATTCAAAGATCCCTAGGAACAACACAGTTAGTGGATGGGAGATTAACTCTATTTCCCCAGTGTTTAAAGGACAACTGTGTACAAAAGTATAACTTTAAGTGTTTGCTCTACTTGGTCAACACTAGTCCATCAAATGATTGCTCAGTCATATGACTGACCTCTGCAAAGTGCATGCGATTTAAGGTGTTGACCCTTGGACAGGGCAGACAGGAATTGTAAAGAAACAGAACTTTAATCTGTCTAGGACGATGATTAGCCTGACCTACTGCCTGATTTTGTATTGCAGCTTGATATCGAGAAGTAACTTTCCCCTAATTCAGGTTCAAAGTTGACCTTTGTTCTAGACTTTATTAGTACTTTGAGCTAAATTCTGATCCTTCCCACTGGTGTAAATATCAAGGGCAACTCCACTGATATACTGATGCACATAATATTTAAATCACAACACCAAATTTCTGAACCTCATAAATCATCCAATTCAGTCAGTTCTAGTCAGGGTCAAAAGCTGTGTGTGATCAATTCCTATTTTATTTCAACTGCTTTGCACAATTAATATTTGTGAGTCCATTAAAGTATTTAGGGCCAGATTGTGCCTAGCCTTTACAGACACATGAGGATGGCTGAGGAAGGATACCATGATCCTTTGATCTCCCTTGCATACTCCATTTCATGATCAAGTATATTTGTAGTTCCTGAGCTCAGAGAGATGCTAATACTGCTCCTTTCTCTTTTTCCCCAGAGTCATATAGCAGAGCAGGACAGGAAGGAACTGGAGAGACAGAATTCCTCCTGAATGTCTAAATATCATCAGTGATCCTTTAAAACCTCCAAATAAGATACAAATAATTCTGTTCCAAATGGACTACAATCATTTAGAAGCTTAGGGATATTTCCATTCATATCAGCAATTTCTCCTATTATTCTGCACACAAAACTCCCATTAAGTTGATAGGTTTTCTGTACCAGGACCAAAGGGAGAATGTACTCTATAATTTTGTTTAAATTAATGTTGCGTTGTAGTTAAACTGGAAAAAGATCAATTTTCCATCATAAATTCAAGATGTGTGCTAACATATGTCTTCTCTTTCTTTACTCCGGGAGAGTTTCCTGAATGGGGTTAGTATACTGTGGCAAACTGAATCAGTCTGAGGAATATTTTGGCCAAGTCTCCAGATGCCCTATTAAAGTGGCAGCTATAACATGAGTGGATGTTGTTAAGAGTAAATTCTTTTGATATTCTGCATTTATAGAACCTTAAAATTGGTCACAGTGCTGGCTTTGAATCAATAAACGTTGGGTTTTAAGACCTTATAACAGAATACAAAGAGCTTTTAGCTGTTTGGGGTCTTTCAACTATTTTGTTTTGATGTCAACATCAAAGTTTTTATATTTCAGTCATGATAGGGAAAAATGACCACTCCCCCCATGTGGCGTCCATGAGTTTTAGAATACCTCGTGACCCCCCTGTTTCATTTACAGGCGCCCAAAGCCTGTTGCGCTTAAGAACAATGCTAAATAGAGCAAGAGCTTCTTAACTTTGGCCTCTATAAACTGTTTTGTTACAAAGGGAATGGCTGCTCGAGCGCCAGAAAGATGTGCATGTCAGGGCCCAAAAAAAGAGAACTTAGATTGAGATACGCGCGCAACCCGAGGAGATTCTGCTAAGTTACAGCAGTTCTAACTCTTGCTGTCGAGACTACAGAAAGGCTGCCTAAAATGCGGTTCAAACCACAGACTTACTGGCAAAGACAATAACAGGAAAATTGGAGGCTTGGCCATTAGATGTTTCGAAATAATTGCGTCAGCATTACAAAGCTTCTGTTCCAGGTTTTTTCTAGATCGTATTCCAGCCTATACAGCAATTGGGTTGTCTACAGGAACAAGGAACTGCAAAAATCTAGCTATGTAAAATCTGGCAGCCGAGTGAACGAAGTGCAAATTATCCAGAGACGCATTCCATAGGCTGGAAGAGTCTTTGAACGTATAGGCTACATTCAAGGCTCATAGATGACTCGACGCATAGAAGATGATCAGCATCAAGAGATGATGCTCATCTTAGTCTCTTACTGGCAAAATGTTCTGAGAAGGCAACTTCTATCGCCAGATGTGAGAATGCTTGCTACCCAAACCTAGCACTGCGTGGCACCTTCAGATCAGCTGTATGTGCCAAACAATGGAAACTTCTTAAAATTGTTGAGCTGATGGCTGAGTTTGATGCTGTACTCCAGAAGCATCTAAGAAGAGTCACTACCAAGAAATGTACACACACCACTACCTGGGAAAACAATTCAAATGAGATCGTACAGTACTGGCAACAAAAGTCAACAGAGATTGTGCATGTCTAAGTCAACAAGATATTACTCTGTTATTCTGGACTGCACACCTGACATCAGCCATACGGAACAAATGACTTTAATGGTGCATTTTGTAACAACAACAGAACTTAGTGAAAATGTCCCTACAATGATGACTGTCAGAGAACATTTTCTAGAATTTATTGACATTGGTGATACTACAGGAGCTGGTATGACAAATGTGCTTCTTAAAAAGCTGGAAGATTCGGGAACTGCGATAGCTGACATAGAGAGGTCAGGGCTACGATAATGGTGCAACTTGAGAGAAAGAACAGAGAGTGCAGACATGGATCCGAGAGTTACACCCTCAGGCTTTTTTTTGGCCCATGAGTTCTCGTTCATTTGAACTTGGGGTCAGTGATGCAGCATCAGCTTCTAGTGAGGCTGCTGAATTTTTTTTTAATTCAGAACATCTATGTATTTTTCTCTGCATCAACTCATCAATGGCAATTTTGAAGCAACATCTGGGAACTTCCTCTTGACACTGAACCACTGAGTACCATGATGGGAAAGTCGAGTGGAGGCGATAAAGCCTATCAAACACCAAATTGGAAAGATCGATGATGCCATATGTTGCCATGATGGAGGATAATGCTATGATAGGAACTGTTCGTGAGAGAACAGTGGCAGAGGGAAATGGACTCACCAGAAACTTATAACTTCAAATTTCTGGTGGTTCAGTGTTGTGTATGACATACTGTCTGAAATAAATGTTTTAAGCAAGACACTCCAAGGTTGACTTGATATATCTGGAGCAATGAAACAACAGGACAAAGCAAAGTCATACCTACAGTCTTATCAGTCAGATGAGGATTTCAAACGTTCTGAAGAGTGCACAGGAAGTTGGCAGAGGAACTTCACTCTGAAGCTATTTCCCACCCAGTCAAGAATACAAGTCACCGAAGAAGATGACATTTTGATTTATGAAGCACGGGATAATCCCATAAGAGCCCAACAACAATTAAAGTTGAATTCTTTAACAGGTGGCTAGATGTGCAATAGAGTCAGCTGAACATTTAATGCATCTCAAGGAACACCACAGTATTTGGTGATGTTGTATGATATTCCAAAACTCCTCACTTACTATACTGAAAGACCTACCAGCAATGTAGAGGCACTAGCGACAGTTTGACACATGATGACATGCGCAATATTGATGTGGGAATTTAGGTGATCAACTGAAAGCCCTTTCAAGATACATTTCAGCAGGATCAACTCCAAAGGCTGTTCTGGAATATATGTGCACAAATAAGATGACTACCCTCTTTCCAAATGCTTTTTTGTCTGCTCTGCATACTTCTAACACTTCCTGTAACATTTTCCAGTGGAAAACGTCCTTCCTTAGCCTCTCTCTCTGTGCCTTTTAGTCTAAGTGGTGTGTTTGAATATAAAAACATCTAATAGCCTTGCCACTAACCAATGACATAGGAGGGCTGGTCGGCCTCTGCAACCATCTCAATAGAGCATGAGCTGGCCCAGACTGTGGACCTTCAGGAAGCAGTTCAAATCTTTGCTACTTAGAAGGCATGGAAAGCACCACTTCGATTATTCAAACAGATAAAAATGCCAGTGTTTACTATGCAGACAAGAAAAGTTACATTTGCTGTTCAGGCATTTGAGAGTTAAGTGTTACTTAAAATTTTTGAACAAGGCATTTTAAGTTGTTAGTTCTCCTTTATTGGGGTAGGTAGCAGAGCAGTACCATGAAAGGAGTAGAACCGGATGAAGGCAGAAAGTTTTGGCCCAAGCGAGGGGGCATGGGGGCGTCATTTGAGCTCCTAGCCTCAGGTGCCAAAATGTTGTGGGCTGGCCCTGCCAGTGGTACATCACAGCACTAGGTGACATAGCTGTGACAATATTAAGCATGTAATTTTATGACAGATACATATGTGTATGTATCTGTGTAACAAGCAACCAGAGCGAAAGATGCTGTAGCCAGCATCAGCTGAGATAACAGTAAGAACAAGACAGATTTCATTACCTTTTCCTCCTTTATGGATTTAACAAGCAATTTGAAAGCTTCAGAGCAGTGTACATAATGTTTTTCTTTTACATTCAGTTAACACCCTAGGAAGACTATTTAGAAAAAAACGTTAAGATGGTTTTGACTATTATATTTTATTCTTCTTACTAGTCCTGATCACATTTCTAATTATCCAATGCATTAGCCAGCTTGAGACTAAAGAAAAGTGTTTTAAATGCAAACCACTGGAACATATTTAAACACATTGACAAGCTTTTGAATGGATTTTATTTCTCCTCACCCTGTATTCTTCATACCAAAGACTGGATCGTTCCTATCTCCCAGCCAGGCACAAATACATAATCAGAAACCAATATTTCCCACCATTCTGAACCCCCTGCCCCATTTCTACCACAATTTTTTTTATTCTGACTCCCCTCAGCACTGAGCGTTCAAGGCTGGCGAATTCCTTACATTACTACAAGAAGACAGAGTATTCCATTTTGGGCCAATGTTGATGTGTATGAATGGATAAGAATATGTAAATGTACAGTGTTACAGAGAAAAGACCAAGTAGCCACACAAAAAGTTACCTGCTGTACCATTAAGCATGTGGTTGCAGTTCTAGACATCCCTGCTCTTGCCCAGAAGTACTGAAGTGCTTCCCAGAAAGAGGCCAGATTCTTGGCTACAGCCAGGGAACCCAAACTACAGGTTGGCTGGAGGGAGTGGGGTTCATGCAAGAGCTGGCCTTTACACTCCTCTGATCATGGGCCAGTTATGCCAGTCCAAGAGCAGCTAGAATCAGTGAGATGTAGGGAAGCCCTGACCATGTTCTTTTTACCCCAGCCACTCACTTTATGTCACAGAAGCAAGAATATCATGTGAGTCTCTAAACTGGTTCTGTGCCACCAGGGGCTAACATGATCCTCTATTAGCTAGCTATGCCAGCTTACAAGCCACAATGCAAAGACCCAAGAACCTGAGCCATAATCTTTAAGAACTGTAGTTTGCTTGTTCTCTGCTACTAGAAAGCAAAACAGGCATTGCATCTCCTGGCTCAGATTCAGCTATCATTTTCAGCACGCTCCTCCACTGACAGTAATGGAGTGGCCAGTGTAAATTAGAGCAAAATATAGTCTTGAACTTTCAACTGTCCATAATAGGCATACTGAGCAACACTCACATTCTGTGCACTTATGAGTATAATAGCCATTTGTTTTGTTGTATTTTTACCTTTGAATCCCAAAGGTCTCTCTAGCAACCAAAGTGCATTCTTGCATTCAGCAGTCATTAACACATTTGAAATTAAAATAATTAAGGCAGAGACATAAATGAAATAAAGGAAATGGAGTTAAAGCTACCAAAATATCCTTCATCCACTCTTTGTTCTTCGGGTTATTATAATATATCATGCAAGAGCTCTCACTGTCATTTTGTGGTTGACCAGTTCCTCCTATATCTGAGTATGTAGCATCTCTCTCACCCTGCCATGGGCCAAATCTGAGGTGCAGTGTTTGACAAAAACTCTAAACAAAGGAGGAAGACACACATAAATCATTCCAGGGGAAGTTTTAAATGCTGTGGGATTCCTTCCTTTACTGTAAGATAACTTTTACTGCAACCTTTGTTTCTGCATTTTGATGTAAATAATTTTCAGCAGCAAGAAAGTGAGGGACACCAAATTTAAATGGAACATTGGTAACTTTGGGACTGAGACCACGTCCACACTACAAAATTATGCCAATCTAACTAACTTCGGCATACAGCCACCATAGTTATTAAATGGCTTGTGTTCACGCACACTTGGCTCCTTGCATCTGTGGTGCGCGACCTCACCAGGAGTGCTTGTATTATCAGTGTGGGGCATCGTGGGATGGCTCCTGAAAGCCAGTAACAGTCAATATAAACAGCACAGTGTCAACCCTGACACTGCATCGACCTAGTTACATCAGCTGTGACTCCATGGTACTCAAGTAGGTGGTGTTACTAAATTGGCCTAGAAAGGCGCTTATGTCGGCGGGAGCCAAATTTAAGGGTTGACGCAAGGCAGCTTACATCATGCTACACGGTTAGGTCAGACCAGGTATAAAGAGAGCAACCAGCCCTATGACTTCTCCTCCCTTTTACTCCTGAAGGTGTGGCACTCCTGCCTTACCTGTGGGGGACATGACCCATGCTAATATTGGTCTGCAGACAGGTTAGCATAAAATAGCAATAAAGTCGGGTGTGAAGAGTTTCATCCCCAGTGGTTGTTGCCATATGTCAGGGGTTGCCAAACTTAGTGACCCGCTGAGCCGCAAATGTCAATCTTCAGAAGTTCGAGAGCCAGGCACACCTGCCGGAGGTTGGGACTTCAACCCTCGGGAGGCACCTGCCAGGGCTCAGGGTTTCAGCCCTGCTCCTGCTGAAGCCCCAAGCCCCAACCCACAGGGCTGAAGCCCGGAGACCTCCCCCCCGCCCGCCCCACAGAGCAGAAGCCCCTATCCCACCACCCTTGCTGTAAGGCAGAGATCCTGAGTTGCCCCCCCCCCCCCCCCCCCTCCAACTCTGGTAAGTGGAGAATGGGGAGGGCCAAGTGGGAGCTCCGTGAGCCATACTTTAACTGTAAAGAGCAGCATGTAGCTCGCGAGCCACGGTTTGGCCAATCTGCCGTGTGGTATGAAATACCATAATGGGGTCACCAGGCTGAGACGTTCTGTCCTCTAGGCCTTCTCCTCCCAGAAATAATTTTCTTCTACTAGCTTTCAGTCACTCTCATGCCCCTTTTCTCTGCTCCCAGCTGTATCTCTCCATTTCCTTTCTCTGCACCCTCCAGCTCACGCGCACATACACACACACACACACACTTCCAAACTCCTCTTTCCTTTAGACTCCTAGACTTTAAGGTCAGAAGGGATATTGTGATAGGGTGACCAGATGTCCCGATTTTATAGGGACAGTCTCAATTTTTGGGTCTTTTTCTTATATAGGCTCATATTACCCCCCACACCCATCCCAGTTTTTTACATTTGCTGTCTGGTTACCCTACATTGTGATCGTCTAGTCCGACCTCCTGCACATTGCAGGCCACAGAACCTCACCCACCTACTCAGCATAGATCCCTAACCTCTGGCTGAGTTACTGAAGTCCTCAGATCAGGATTTAAAGACTTTTAATCCTTTATAACATGTTGTCTTGAGTACATGTACTGTAATACTGCCTTCTAGCCCTGTACAAGTTTATGCCTACTTTTAAGCATGTGAATGGCCCCATTGACTTCAAAAGGACTGCTTGTGTGCTTAAAGTTAGGCAGTGCCTTCCTGAATTGGGGCTTATTTCCAGACATGGTCAAATGTTTATTGGTTCCTGACTGGCTGTTCAAGTAGCTCATCAATTTACAGCAATTCTGTTCCCCAAACCACTTATTATGGAATTAGTGATGACCATGTTCCCTGTGCATCTGCATGGCTACATATCACTAAACTTTGTTTTGATTACTCTACCCCTGTTCATTAGTGCCAGCTAAATGGTTGCTTTTCTTCATACCACTAGCCACTCCACATTGAACCTTTTTCTGCTCCTTCAAAGAGACATTCCATCAAGTACCCATGCTGACACTTTGTAATCCACAGGAATTTAGTGTGTAACACATTTCATGCATTAGTTTCAGGATTTCCAGTGGCAATAATGCACCCATGATATCTCTGAATGTCAGCACCCCTTAAAAGGCTAGAGACATATTTTTATGTGTTCTCCCAGGCCCCAGAGTGGTATGTAAACATCTTTGTTTAATACTTTGCAAATTATTTTTCACTTTCCAAGATCCTCTCACTCCAAAACAAAGTTTAAAACTAAATTTAAATTAATCAAAGCAATGATTCTCAGCTGCATAGATGAGATCTTTGACCACATGTTGTCTGTTATACACATCTGACTTTGAAAATGCTTCAGTTGTATTTAGTTTTTAAATTTCACACATAAACAAATCAAAGCAAAAAAGAGTATTGTTTAATAAAAAGCAAAAGAAAAGCTGCCAATGAGACCTGCTTCTGCAGATTTGGAGAAAGTTATTTTGGTACATATAGTCCACGGAGTGTTTTGAGACATGGCTTGAAAATGAAGACATTTCAGAAGTCTGGAGTCAAGAAAGTAAAATGATGCCTAAGTCACCAACAAAACACATTAAATATTGTTTAAAGGTGGCATGTGCTGCATTCAATGGAAAAGAAGCAAACTTGAGACTCTAATATCCTGCTTGAGTATAACTGCCAAAAGGTAGAGAAGAAGTTTGTAGACTATTTTGATGTGGCTAAACAGATACTTTAAATATTTTTTCATAACCCCCAATAAAATAGTGGCTTATCTGTCCAGTTACTTATGAGAAGGATTGCAAACAAACAAAACAAGAAAAAGAAAACAAACAAGGTCCTAGCTGAGCTGGATATTGCCTAATTTTAAGCACATGAGTAGTTCATTTGAAGTCAAGGGGCCCATTCACATGCTTAAAAGAAGGCATGTACTTGTACCCCACTGCATTGGGACCACACAAAAGCCAACACATTACAAGCAAAACATTAACAGTTACGCTTTCCAAGTCTTAGCAGAAAGACATTTAATTCTCATTTCATTTTTACTTTCCACTCGTAAAATTCAGACAATAGAATTTCCTTCACCAAATGATTCTCTACTTCATTTAAGAACACTTCTGCTTTTGAAAGAGTTTCCATACGATAAACATTACTGAAACATCATGTCATGCGTCAAAACCTAAATGTGGTAATATACTTACTATGGTGCTGGGTGGTGGCAGCAGAGCTGTCCCTTGGGTATAGCAAATTGGGGCAACTGCCCAAGGTCCTGCGCTTCAGAGGACCCTGCGCTTCAATAAAATCATGAGGAGGTCGGCGAGCAAGCAGGGTGAGGAGACAAACAGGTGGATGGGGTGTGAGAGGAGGATTTCCTCTACCAGAGCCGCCCCTTCTCTGCAGTGCCTTCTGCCTGCCTGCAGATCCACTGATCAGTGCCTCCTCCATCCCTCTCAGTGCCTATTGCTTGCCACAAATCAGATGTTTCGTGGCATCAGGAGGTGCTGTGCACTCAGGGCAGGGAGTGGAACTGGGCAGGGCAGGGTGGATGGGGTGGAGCAGGGATAGGGCCTTGGGGGAAGGGGTGGAGTGGGGGCAGGACCTGGGAAGAGCTGGAGGGAGCATCCCCCCAGCAGATTAGAAACTTGGTACCTATGACCCAGGGCCTGCACTGCCCTAGAGATGGCCCTGGGTGGCAGCCTATGATACACAGAAATCAGACTAGATGATCCGGTGGTACCTTATGGCAGTGGTCCTCAACGTGGTGGGCACCTGGGCATTTATGTGTGCCCACCTAGTGCCCAGCAGAGGAGAGAAGCCGCGGCCCCATGCCTGCTAGGGACAGAGAACTGCGAGGCCTGCAGTCTGTGGGCACCGGTGTTCTCGGTCCCCGGCAGACCCGGGCCATGGCTTCTCTCTGGCTTTTCCAGGGCTGCAGGCTGTGGGCACTGGTGTTCTTGGTCTCCAGCAGACATGGGGCCTCTGCTTAAGCCGGAGAGAAACCATGGCCCCGCGCCTGCCAGGGACAGAGAACTCCAGGGCTGCAGGCTTCATTTTATGTTAAAGTAAGAATAATAAATATATTTGGACAAGCAATTCAACAATGTTTTACTTTTTTAAAACAAATAAGATGAAAACTGTTTATGATATTTATTTTGTAAAAACTTGTTCATTTTTCTTAAGGTAGATAAAAAAGAGCAAATTCACCTGGTAAGGTGAAAAAGTAATTGCCAAATAATTTAATTAATACCTTTTACATGTAAAATTACCCTTTTTATCTTATGGATTCATATATTATGTAATATTAAATATGATGCTTTTCATATTATTTAATGTACAAATGCAAAATAACCCTTGAAAAATTGTTGGCGCCCACCACACTCTTCTGAAAACATGAATGTGCTATTGGCCACAAAAAGGTTGGGGACCACTGCCTTATGGCCTTAAATTTTATGGCTCTCTGAAGCAAAATTCTGCTAATTTTGAATGATAAAGACAAAAAATAAGCAAACTTCTTGTGACTTTCCATCACATTCTCACCTTGGCTTCTTTTAGCCTCAGTCTTTGTTCCCTACAGAATATGCCACAGAAGTTATATCTAGAATAGGAAAAGAATTTTAAATTTGCCATTCATTTTTTTGAAATGTCTGTGAGAACAGCTTGAAAAATCCTGATGTTTTAGGAAGCAAATTGTCATATTATTGATGTGAGCAAGAAGTTCTGATTTAGTGAAGGTTTATGGTCGTATGTTTGAAGGGCAATTAAAACAAAACATATATGCCCACCAGTGCACTGGCCAGTATTCAAGGCAAAGGAAACCTAGCTTTTGAGCTAGCTCAAGACTGAGCAAGAAGGTAGCAATGATGCATTAAATAATTTAATTAGGGACTAGAGCCAGATCCTGGGTTACATCTAAGATGCATGAAGCATAAAATCAGGGGTATGCAAGGAAAGGTGGCCTAAAACCCACCTTTGTATTTCTGTTGCAGCCTGTGCAGTGCTGATTCCCCCATGCCATCTTAGAGCAACCAGAGGGCTGCTCTAAAATATACTAAGTTTCAGTGGCCCCAAGGAGCTGAAGATGCAGCAAGGGTTGGTGAGTTGCAGGGACATCTTGGTCACATGCCCTTCCTCCAGTCATGCCCTATTTTGCCTGTTCTGCCACTTGTAGGGAGGGAGAGTTGGGTAGAGCTCCTTTTATTGGCTTTATGCTGCTGAATCACCCTCATACTGGGGTGATCCTCCCTGGACCAGTTAAACTTGGTTTAGGGCCAGAATATATCAGCAGTGTGGTGTAATATTGCTGCACCACACCAGGGAATCTGGCCTAAAATTGCCAACAGTTATGAATATAAGTAATTTCTCTTTCTTCCTGTCCATTGTGCTTAATACTAATCCCATAGGGTACTTTCCATTCATTTTGATAGGAGTTGAATCAGGGCCATATTTACAGCAAGCTTCAGAAAGAAAGATGCTCGATTCATGTAAATGTATGTTATAAACTACTAGAGAAATCCAACATTTTTTTCAAAAGAACTACATTCAAAAATGCTAATCCATAATTAAAATATACACAAGCTGTACACAAAGTTTAAAAAAAGGTGATCCACCTTCAACAACAAGTTATTAATCAGTCACCAACCACATGAAAAGGCACAGAGAGCCTGCATTCTTGCCAAAGATAAACTAAGCCATACCTTTCAGCCCTCCCTAAAAAGCACAGAAAAAGAAATGGACTTTTAGTGTCACAAACCAAAATTCCCTTTTCTACCATTAGCCTGATTTAACAAAACACACACAAAAAACCCAAGGCAGCTGAGAATGAGAAGAGCTGGCCAAAAATAACATTATCTCTGCTAAACATGTGCCATTGATTTCAAAGTTCTAAATGAGTGGCTCCAGCCTATTTTCAAGGCAGTAAAGAAAACACACTTTCCTGGACACACAAAAAAATGCATGCGGCCAGCATGTTGTCAAGTGTAATTAATAGTCTGTCATTTCTTCTGAAGAAGATGACAACATAAGAAGCAAAACAAATAAAAAAACAATTACATGTGCTGTTGGATCAGGGTTACACAAACACTGCTGCTTATAGACAGTCCAAAGCATTTTGGATTTTCTTGCTCTGTACAAATTCTTTATTTCCTCGTAGGATCTGATCAACTTCTTTCTGATTATGGAAGTCACTTATTGATAGAAATAGTGGGGCACACCAAACTACCCACAGTGAGAAAACAATCACATTGACTAATATTTAATTCCATGCAATAAAATAATAATTTCATCTTTTTCTGTCATTCTCACACTGGACATAGGAAAACATACCACACTCTACACTATTTGTTGCAAAATCTATTATCTGAGGTATAAGTTCAGTGATGGTGGGAATGCATTATTTCAAACTCTCCGAAGAGGATATTCAAATCTGGGAGGAGAAAATGGAGCTTGAATGATAAGCAACTCACTTCCTTGAAGTCACTCATTCAGATGCCAAAAACTAGCTAAGGTGTTCACCAAGAAAAAGAGAAGATGTCAAAGGGCTTTGGATCAGGCCCTTCAGAGCACTGGTCAAAGTCATGCACAGGGTTGGTGATAGTTGTGATCTAGGATCAAAGTGGAAGCAATAACTGGTATGAGGAGGAAGTTTGGGCAAACAAAGAAGGTTAATGAGGAGAGAAGAAAGAGGGGTAGCAATGAAAGAAGAGTTGAAATTATGCCAAAGACTACAAAGATAATTTTTACCCACTATAACTTGCATAAAGGTAGTAACTCCTCCCCACATTTTAAAGATTTAATAGCAGAGACAGCATAGAAGTGAGGTCTCACATTACTAAATGTTTTTGGTATAACATATATTTACGAAAAAAGCAACAGAGTCCTGTGGCACCTTGTAGACTAACAGAAGTATTGGAGCATAAGCTTTCGTGGGTGAATCCCCACTTCATCAGACGCATATATTTCTGTACATACAATGAAGTATTACCAGAAATTAAAAACAAAACTATGGCTCTCAAATTTCATTTTCAATCATAAATGAATGTTCATTTTGTGCTGGCCTAGCCTTGCTCTTTCATTTGATCAGTACACTCTAACTAGCAAAATCTAGGCCGGTAAAATCTGTCCTAACAAAAACTGATTGCCTTATGTAGCCTCCATTGGTGCAAACTGGGGTAGCTCAATGGATGTCAATGGAACTATGCTGGTTTACAACGGTGAGGCTCATGCCTTTGCCTTCAGTCAATGTGGAGCAGAATCGCACTTTTGAGAAAAGCTTGGGGAACTGGCCTAACAAAGATAATATTCTGAGCAACTTTCACTGGGATTTACAGTGACCAGTAGGTCTTGCCCAGTCATTGTGAGTCCAAATTCTTAAGATTCTACTATAGTATATTCAATTCAGCTAAGGCATTTCTAAATGTAATTTCAAATTGCAACTTGTCAACGGACAACTCAGTTTGTTGTTTTTGCTGGACTCTGGCCAGTTTATAAGATCTCGCTCTATTTTTTCCAGCCTGCACAACACATTACATATGCACAGGACACAAAGCATATTCTAATATGCACTCCATGTGCCAGATCATGTGAATACTTCCATGGTTATGTGGCTAAGAGCTTAAAGGGGAAAGAAAGACTAGTGTGTTAGATTAAGGAAAGAATTTCTCTCTCTACATTTTAATCTCTATTTTTAGATATTGGGAAGCTGATAATAATTTAAAAATAATATAATTCAGAATGAATGTTTCCCATGAAATAGCTCCCCAGTTTATATGCCTGTAATTTCAAACATTTGTTGCAATAATTCATTACTGGGTTCTAATTGGTGTGATCCTTGCTTTTGGCTGAAGAGATTTAGGCAGACTGATTTCTGGTGGACTTCTCCTTCTGAAGAGCTTCCTGGTCTCCTCTCTGCAGCCCTTTCGTAAAGATTCCTGTTAGCTGGCTCTCTTTGGGACAGTCCCTTTTGGGACTAGTAGTTGCTGCAGATCGTCAATCTAGCTTTTTAACCCCCACATGCCTTCCTTCCTCTTGGGTTCTCTACTTTTCCTCCCAGAAGGCCCTATCAGGAATACAAAGCTAGAGAACTGGCAAATAGCCAAATACATATTTTAAAAAATTAGACAAAAAGAAAGAAAAGAAAAATATCAACCAAAGTTTCAACAAAAGCAAATATATTATTCCACGTCAGACTGAGGTTCATTATTCTCATCTGAGCAGTTGCTGCCTGACAATTTTTTTCTCTAGTGAGGCCAAGAGAAGGGATGGGTCAGAGAGTGGACATGCTGAATTACAGCAGGCCAGATAGATATTAGATAACTCTCATTCTGATTAAACTGTCTGGAGGGATGAAACAGCCCCATAGTACCAGCAGTGGAAATGGATCATTTTTCCCTCTACTTGATTCTGTTTTGTTTCCTCCAAAGGTGTCCATCCAAACAAAACTATAATCTAGGATTAATGAGTATGGTGAGGGCAGAACTCAAGAGTGTTCTTAAGGATCTTTGAGCTATACACCACAGTGCACAGTTTTATCCACAATCCACTGTAAGGGACAGCATTCCTCTGCAGGTAGAGGAAAAATACATTGCAGTAGCTAAAAATGAGCCCAATATTGTGAGGCACAGAGCACCTCAACTTCGATGTAATGGGAATCAAGGGTGCTTAGCAACTTAAAGGATCAATCCCTTGGGTAACTTTCAACTGGATTTTTTTGACCTAAGAACTTGTCCACCATTCTTGCTGTAATTGTGTTCTCTTTGCTTTATTATAATAGGTATTCTGAATCAATATGGTAGCACTTCAGTTGGTAGTAGAGTTTGCTCTACTGATTTGAAGCATAGTTGTTCCTCCAGTAATTTTACTTATTTCTTTTGGCCCAAGTGTCATAAACAGATTGTTAAAGGTTAATGTCTCTTTCACCTGGAAAGGGTTAACAAACAGGGAACTAAACACCTGACCAGAGGACCAATCAGGAAGAACAACATAATTTCAATCCTGGTGGAGGGAATTGGGTGTGGTCCTTTGTCTGTGTGGCTTCTCTCAGGGGATATGAGAGAAAGCAGACATGACTACAGCTCCTAAGTGCTGTTCAATAGTAAGTAGATAAGAGGCAATTTAGGCTTTTTATTGTTTGTTTTTACTCTATTCAGTGGACTGGCGGTGTAAGAGAATTTTGATTTGGGTACCCGGAAGATTACATCTTGAAGTTAAGAGATAATTCTTGACTTTTTTCCTTCTGTTATTAAAAGATTTTTAAGGACCCTGATTTGATCTTTCCTGTAACAGAAGAATTGTTTTAAAACACCACTGGGATATCTGTCCAGGATTATGTCTCTCAGGGAAAGCTGGGAGGGGAGAAGGGGAATGGGTTTAATTCTCCTGTGTTAAGACCAAGGGTTCTTGGGGTCCCAGAAGTGCCCCAACATAGATTTTTGAGTGGTGGAGGCTTCGGATCTAAACTGGTATAAGCTTAGAGGAACTCATGCAGTTATCTCATTTCTTGACTCTAGTAGATCTGAGTAGAACTACGACACCTAGGCCTTGAATTATTTTCCAAAACGTTCATAACATACCTTTCCCATTATTTGGAATTTGAGTTTCGTTCTCCTGTTCCCCTGCAGCGGTGTGTACATCCTGTGACCACAAAACAAGAAGCATAGAATCATAGACAAAAGGTTGAGGGACCTCACGAGGTCAATCTAGCAACCCCTGCTAAAGGCAGGAACATCTCCCTATATCCAGCCAGGGTGCGGTCTAGCCGGACTGTTAAATAGCTCTAAAGATGGAGACGACACCTCCCTAGGTAATCGCCATTCCAATACTTCCCACTCTCCCCAGTCAGAAAGTTTTCCTAATATCCAGCCTCGAACTTCCGCAGCTGCGAACTTCGAATACATTGCTCCTTGTTCTGTTCCGCACACTGAGAACAGCCAGTCCCTCCTCCTGTTGAGCATCCCTTCAAAGTAGTTGAAGGTTGCTATAATCCCCCCTTAGATCTGCTCTTCGGCAGGCTAAATATAGCCCATGCCTTCAGTTCTCTCTAAGTATGTGCTCTAGTCCTCTATCATTTTTTGTTGCCCTCCCACTGACTCTCTCCAATTGTCCACAAAAACCATGTAGTGGGCGCCCCCAAAACTTGGACACAAATATCCAATGCGGCCTCACCAGCGAAAAATACATCCTCGATCTGCTGCAACACAACACAATACAGCAGATGCTATTAGCCTGTTTGGCTACAAGAGCACACTGTAGGCTCATGTTAACTTTCCATCTACTGTAAACCCAAATCTTTTCTCAGCCACTGGCTACATAGCCACAGTCAAAAAGTGTCATGGGGTTGTTCTCGTCCTAATGCAGGACTTTGCACTTGTCCTGTTGAACTTCATGAGGTTGCTTGTGGCCCACTTCTCCAATGGTCTAAGTCTCCCTGAATCCTATCCCCTGCCCTCCAGCGTGTAAAACAAACTCCCCAACTGGTGTCATCTGCAAATTACTTAATGTCACTGATCCCTCATCAAGATCATTAATGAAGACATGAATAGAACGGGCCTAAGACCAGACCCAATGCACAAAAGGGTACGGTTCAACTAGAGAGTGTGCCATTGATACCTACCCGCTGAGCCCGTTGATTCAACCAATTTTGGTGACTCAACTAGGATGAACTGCAAAGAATGAGGCAGACAATCTCCAAAGCTGGTGGATATTCTGATACTGAGATTTACCAAGCCAGCACAAAACAGCTTCTATATTGCCTCACTGATTACCCGGAAGCCAACAACACAGTTCCCTTAAAGTAACCTAGCCTCAAGCCTCCATCCAGATACCCAAGTCAAATATGATGAGGATTAGTGAAAATCTTATTAATCATATAAAAAAATTCTACCAATCCCAAAGGATTGGACACATTACCTCCCAGGTTAATGAATATTTCAGATCTTGCCCAAATACATGCTTACAGTCAATTCTTATTAATGAATCTAAAATTTATTAAAATAAAAAAGAAGAGTATTGATTAAAAGATCAGTATACATACAGACATGAATACAGTCTTGAGATTCAGATTCATAGCACAGATGGTGAGCTTTGTAGATGCAAAGAGTTAAGACTGGAATCTCAGTCCTTATGGCTTAGGCTTTCCCTGCATGAACCCTCAAACAGATCTGAGATGACAGCATCAGGACCCAAGGGTCTTTTATACAGTTTTCTAGCAGCCACTTGATCGAACAGTCCTGACTGAACAATAGGGTTTTGATGTAACCTTCTGGTAGTTAACTACATGGATTAACATAAACTGTTTTATGGATAAATTGTCTTATCACAAACTTTAAAGAGACACGTAGGCAATGACATTATTGCACTCAAGATTTATCTAAATGTTAATATTCCCTTTTGATCTTTGAATCAACAGTTACAGTGACAGACAGGAGCTGTCTGTTTACATGGATAACATTTATGAGTACACACATACAATTAGTATCACCCCTAACTTCTAACAATATAGGTTTGCATTTCAAAGTTCTAGCCAATTTAGCATCGAATGGCCTTAATTACCATTTGCATACTTTCTAACATGTCTTTAAAGGTTGGCTTTAGGTTAGTTAGCCTGCAAGCTGTTTAACCTTTTTTGGCCATGTGTTACACTTTGTATAAGATTCATTGTAATTATATAAAAGTCATAGCAATAATGATTTGCATGGTTATATTTTAACTAGACAACGTCACAATGTCAAGACACTTACAGAAAGTGACTATAATTGTGAACCACAAGAGCAAATTTTGCTACAGTTTGTCCTAATCAAGCTAGTTGGAGAGGAAGCTATGCACACAATACCAAAAATACGCAACATGGAAGCAACAATGTGCAATGCACAAAGTAGACTGTTTAGAAAAATTAGTTTTTGCAAAATTAAAGTTCCCCTTATTATCATCCTTGATTCTTATAGTGGATTTTAGAATATCTGCAGTTGCTTTACAGAAATACAAAGGACTTGTTCTAGCTCCTGCTGAAGTCAATGGGAGTCAATTGTAGGGAGGACCCCTGCAATTACAACGCCATGAAATTTCAGATTTAAATAGCTGAAATCATGACTTTTACAAAATTTTTAAAATCCTGTGACCATGAAATTGATCAAAATAGACCATGAATATGGTAGGGCCCTACTCACTGGGTCATTTTATTTCCACTGGTGCATTAAAATGTTAATTATAATTTTTATTATTACAAATCCAAAATCTTCCATTATGCTATCCTGCTTTAACTGCAATTATCACCACATCCAATATAGAAAAAAATAGTGAACTTTAACCTGTATTTACAAAACACTCCAAATAAAAAACATTCTGTGCTCTTAAAATATGACTTTTCTTGCTTTAAGTTTTGAAAATTCAGTCACTAGTACTTTTAGATCCAGTTTTCAGGCTATTCATGCTCTATTGAATTGTGGCAAGTTTAACAAGTCTTACTTGCACCATTGTTGAACACAGATAAGTTTTTATCAATTTTAACTTTGAGAAGCTACGTTCCTCACTAGCCCCACAAGCAGGGAGAACTGGAAGTACTGGCACAGTCAAGGAATTATGTGATTGGAATAACAGAGACTTGATGAGATAACTCACATGACCTGAGTACTGCCATGGATGGATATAAACTCTTCAGTAAGGACAGGTGGGGCAGAAAAGGTGGGGGGAGTTGCATTATATGTAAGAGAGCAGTATGACTGCTCAGAGCTCCAGTATGAAACTGCAGAAAAAAACAGAGTCTCTAGTTTAAGTTTAGAAGTGTGAGCAACAAGGGTGATGTTGTGGTGGGAGTCTGCTATAGACCACCAGACCAGGGAGATGAGGTGGACAAGGCTTTCTTCAGGCAACTAGTAGAAGTTACTACATCACAGGCTCTGGTTCTCATGGGAGACTTCAATCACCCCAATATCTGCTGGGAGAGCAATACAGTGGTGCACAGACAATCCAGGAAGTTTTTGGAAAGTGTAGGGGATAATTTCCTGGTGCAAGTGCTGGAGGAACCAACTAGGGGCAGAACTTTTTTTTGACTGCTGCTCACAAACAGGGAAGAATTCAGTACTTCTTCAGGAGTGGAATGTTTCTTAAGTCATCTTGAAAAAGCCTGAAGCTCACTACACAAATCTGTAGCATCAATGCCTCTTGAATTTTCATGAGTCAATGCCGACTCCAGTTTTATACAAAATTCTCCTATCTGTGTTGCTGTTTTCTTTTGCAAGCTGTGGATATCATATAGAAAGCCAAATACTGACTCTAGCTGCTGCATCTGTTGAAATATTTCATGAACTGAGTGAATAGCATTATCAAGGACTGTGAAGTAGAAATTCACTTTGAACCTTTGTTTTGGGCTCTGAATGAGTGCATCTCATCCTTCATATGAAAACTGCTGTTTCTTTTACCGAATGCAAACTGGATCTGGGTCAAATTCTTTTGGAAAGTCTATTTCTTCAGTAAGCTTGAGAAAAATCTACCAGTGTTCTTTCAAACCTTTCATCACTTCTGAATTCCTCCAGAATATTTTTAGTTTGCTGCAGTTTTTGAATAGCAGAATGTATGTTCAGGTTCTTTTCCTGAAGCTGCTTACTAGTGAGGCTAATTTTGAAAAGAATATTATACCACAAAATGAGTGATGTCACGAATTTGAACTTGGAAAGGCCATTTGCAAGAGCTTCTGCATCTGAACATGCTGTATTGCCAGATGATCCAGTAAAGGTAGTATCATCAGAAATTTTAATTAGGGCATCATAAATGTTTCCAAGTTGATAATGAAGAGGCTTCAAAGCATCAATGAAACTCTCCCATCTTGTCTGACTAAGTGGTTTTACAGTTAGAGAATTCACATGGCAAGTCAGAATCTCCCAACGGCGTGTTGAGCCCAAGAAAAACACAAACACATTGCATCGGGTCAAAGAAACTGCTTGCCTTCAAACAGCATCTGGTAGCATCATTGACAACAAAATTCAGAGAATGCACACTGCAAGGAACGAAAAAGGCCCTAGGATTGATTTCCAACATTCTCCTTTGCATACCAATGTCTTTACCCTTCATATTACTCCCATTATCGTAGCCTTGGCCAAACAATGCCATTATCTGTTTGTGGTGCGGCTCGGCCGTGGTTGATCCCTCTGCGAGGCTGTGGGGTGTCCCACCACCTTACTACCAATAGTGTTAAACCCACCCCTAGGTCAGGGCAGGACAACAAACACTGAGTCAGTATGCTCAGGCCCCCAGGCAGGGCTGAGCAGCAACAGTCTTAAGCCCAGCCCTAGGGCAGGGCAGGGCAACAAACACTGAGTCAATATGCTCAGGCCCTCAGGCAGGGCTGAGCAGCAACAGTCTTCGTTCGAGGGTAGGCTCAGTGGCTCCTCGGGGAAGCTGGCAAGAGGTAGGCTAGGCTCTTCCTCGGGGTAGTGGGCCAGAGGCAGGCTCGGCCCTTCCTCGGGGTAGCGGGCGTGGGGCAGGCTTGGTTGGCTGGGTGTGAGCTCTGGCTGGCAGCGGCCACAGACGTCTGGTCCTGGTGGCAGCTGGGCTCCTACTGAGCTCTGCAGGTCAGCTTTTATACTTCTGGGTCGGCACCATGACCTCTGAAGGGTGGGCGCAGGACCCAGCGGCTCTGCCCACAGTGGGGTTGGGGGAGGTTGGTCCCTCAGAAGGGCTGTGGGGTATCCCACTGCCTCACTACACACACTCCCTTCAAGACTGGCTCCAGTCCGTCGGGGTCAGACCCATTCACTTCCCCCAGGTGGGACAAGAAGTTTGCGTTAGCATGGTCCTTACCGGTCCTGTGGTGGACGGTAAAAGCATACAACTGTAGCACCAGATACCACCGCGTGAGCCGCATATTATTATTTTTCATTTGGGCTAGCCAGCGAAGCGCGGTGTGGTCGGTAACAAGAATGAAGGGGGCCCCCAGGCGGTAATACTGCAGGGCATCACAGGCCCACTTTACGGCCAAGGCTTCCTTCTCTATCACAGCATAGTGCCGTTCTCACGGAAATAATTTCTGTCTGAGATATATAACGGGATGTTCCTCACCCTACACTTCCTGGGACAGGACTGCTCCTAATCCCACTTCCGAGGCGTCGGTCTGGAGGACGAATCCTCGGGAAAAATCAGGGCTGTACAGGACGGGTTCATGACAAAGGCAGTCTTTGAGGGCCCGGAAAGCACGGTCACACTCTGGGGTCCACTCCACCTGTCAGGGACTGGTTTTAGTCAGAGGACCATTAAAGGGGCTGCAATGGATGCGAAGTTGGGGATGAACCTCTGGTAGTAGCCCACCATTCCAAGAAATTGGCGCACATGCCGCTTTGTGGAGGGGAGTGGACATGCGGCTAAGGCTTGGACCTATCCCACGAGCAGTCTCACTTGTCCCCTCCCGATAGTGTACCCTAGGTAGGTGGTCTTCTGCCACCCGATACGGCACTTCTTTGGATTGGCAGTCAACTCTGTTGCCCATAGGGCCCGCAGGACTGCTGCCACACGCTCCAGGTGGTTCTCCCAGCGATCGCTGTAAATGACGACATCGGCTGCGTACTCTTGATGAGGATGAAGAAGTCAATCCATGAGCCACTAGAACATTGCAGGGGCCCCATGAAGACTGAAGGGCATCCGGGTGAATTGGTAGAGGCCCAAGGCCATGGCAAACGCAGTCTTTTCCCGGGACGCGGGGTCGAGGGGGATTTGCCAATACCCTTTGCTGAAGTCGAGGGTCGTGAGGAAGCGGGCCTTGCCTAACTGATCCAGCAGCTCATCTACCTGCGGCATCGGGTACGTGTCAAATTTTGAAATCGAATTGACACGGCAGAAATCGATGCAGAAGTACTGGGTGCCGTCCAGTTTGGGAACCAGGACGGGGCTGTGCCATTCACTCTGCGACCGTTCAATAACGCCCAGCTCTAGCATTGCCTGAACTTCCTCCTCGATGACTTGCCGCATCCGATAGGGTAAGGGCCTAATTGACTCTTGGATCACCACCCCCAGCTCAGTCTGGATGGTATGGTGCTCGAGGGTCGTGTAGCCTGGCTGGGCGGTGAACATCCTATGGAATGCCTGTAGGAGGCATCCAGTCTGTTTTCCTTGCTCCTCCGTTAGTGACCCCCTGAGCTGAGGTGTTGTGGGGTCTTTGGGCGGGGTAGCCCGGGGCCCTAATTCCAGCTCTGGGAGGCAGGGGTTGATCAGGAGGCCTTCTCATTCTCACCAGGGTTTCAGGAGGTTGAAATGGTACCTCTGAGTTTTCCTCCGGCAGTTGGGCTGGTTAATCTCATAGGTGACTGGCCCCATCTTCCGGACCACCTCATAGGGCTCCTGCCACTGGACCAGTAGCTTGGACTCGGTGGAGGACAAGAGAAGCAGCACCCAGTCTCCCTGCTGGAACTCGCGAGCCTGGGCCCCTCGGTTATGGGTCTGGGCCTGAGCTTCCTGTGCCACCTTCAAATTCTCTCAAGCTAGCGTTCCAGCTCGGGTGAGACGGCCCTGAAGCTGGAGGACATACTGTAGAAAGCCCCGGGTGGGGGATGGGGTCTGCTCCCAAGTCTCCCTCATGAGGTCGAGGAGCCCCCTTGGACTCCAGCCATACAGCAGCTTGAAGGGGGAGCATTTGGTGGAGGCTTGGGGCACTTCGCTGACGGCCAGGAGCAACAGGGGGATCAACTGGTCCCATCAGCGCAGGTCTTCGGGAGAGAACTTGTGCAACATGCCTTTCAGAGTCCAGTTGAACCGTTCCACCAGGCCGTCGGTTTGCAGGTGGTATACGGAGGTGCGCAGCTGCTTAATTCCGAGGAGTTCACAGACCTGCCACAGCAACCGGGAGGTAAAGTTGGTACCCTGGTCAGTAAAGGATTTCCTGGGGCAGGCCCACAAGGGCAAAGACCTTAACCAGTTCATCGGCAATAGTCTTGGCAGTGATGCTCCAGAGCGAGACGGCTTCGGGGAAGCGGATGGCATAGTCCACGATGACGAGAATATATAGAAACCCAGCCCGGCTTCTCAGGAGGGGTCCCACCAAGTCCATCGCCACCCGCTCAAACGGTGTCTTCACGATGGGCATGAATATTAAGGGGGCTGGGGCCGTCCATGAGGGAGCGGCCAGCTGGCACTCCGGACAGGAGCTACAGTAGTTCCGCATCTCCTGGTGCGTCCCGGGCCAGAAAAACCAAGACAGAATTCGGGCAAGGGTCTTCTCCTGGCCCAAGTGCCCAGCTGCCGGGACATTGTGGACAAGCCCCATTACTTCTCGTAGGTGGCACCGAGGCACCAACAGTTGTGTCTGGACCTCCCCGATGCGGGAATCCTGATCCACCCAATAGAGGCGGTCGTGACGTAGCTCGAAGTGGGGCCAGCTCTTAGTCCGGGCCAGATCAGTTGGGGCACCATCGACCACCGCGAGCTGTTCATACGCCCAGCCCAGGGTGGAGTCCTCCCTCTGGTCCCGGTAGAAGTCTGTGTCGATCGTGGGGTTGTCGGTGGACATCAGCAGGAGGTCATCTGATGCACCCTCTTGCCTCTTAGTCCCCGCCTCTTCAGCCTCCTCCGTGGGGTCCTCAGGGCAGTCCCCTTCCAATGCGGGGGTGACCTCCAGGTTGTCCTGTGTATGTGCCCTCAGGACGCCCTAAACTCTGGCCTGTCCCACCCCAAGATCACAGGGTAGGCAAGACATGGGGCCAGGCCGACCACGATGGTTCGCGTGACTCCATCCACGGTAAGTGGGACCCAGGCACTGGCGTACAGTCAAACGTCACCATGTATACACTGCAGCTGGATAGTTCCCAGTCTAGGGTCTTCAGGGAAGCCGAGGCTTTGGCGGACTAGTGTCTGCCCACAGCCAGAGTCAACCAGGGCCCACGTCTGGCAGTCCCTAATGACTACAGGCACGGTGACTTTGGCAGCCTGCGGCCGTCGTGCACAGTTTTCTCTGGTGCAGACGAGCCCAAAACTGCAGTCCATCTCCATGCAGTCCTGTTGGAGGTGCCCATGCTTCCCACAGGAGAAACAGGGCCCAATTTCAGATCGTCCAGGCCAGACCAAACCACTCTTCTGGCTCGTAGCGGGACTCCACTGGGCGAGGCCAGCCCCAGTCTCAGGGCCCGCAGGGGTTTGTCAAGGCGGACCCTCGGGATGCCTATAGCAGGGTTCCTGACTCTGAGGGGGAGTCCATGGCTCTGCGTGGGTGTTCACCCATCTTTCGGGGTTGGGGCGCTCGAGCCCTGGAGGGTGACCCGGCCCCACCGGAGTTCTGCTGCAAGGAAGTCCTCCATAAGAGTGACGGCGGCCGCTACCGTCGGGGGCTGGTGATGGAGGACCCAAGCCCTTCCCCGTGATGGGAGGATGTGGAGGAACTGCTCCAAGAAAATTTACTCCATGAACTCTTCGGGGTTCTGCCTGTCAGGCCGTAGCCACCTTTCAGCTCTTGAGCCACCAGTCGGGGGCAGGCACCTGCTTTGTAGGCGAGACTCCAGAACCGCTGCCGGAAGGTTTCTGGGCTGATGTCTAGGGCATCCAAAATCGCTGCCTTCACCCGGGTATAGTACCTGGCATCCTCCGTGGATAGACCCCGATACTCTTTTTGCGCCATCCCCATCAAGTATGGGGCCAGGAGGGTGGCCCACTGGTCGGAGGCCCACCCGGCAACCTGGGCCACCCTTTCGAATGTCACCAAGAATGCTTCATGGTCAGCCAGCGGGCCCATCTTGGTCAGTCTTACGGGAGGGGGTTAGCTGAGGGGTCCCGTCCGTGCCTCCTGGCTGGAGGTCTGCGGGACGGAGCAGCGCCGTCGCCCACTGCTGTAAACATTGTAGCTGGAACTCTTGGTTCTGTGCTGTCAGATCCTGAACCGGCTGCTGCTGCTGGGCTCCCAGCTGCTCGACCAGCTGTTGTTGCTGCTGGAGCTGGGTGGCCTGTTGCTGCTGCTGCAGCTGGGCCGCCTGCTGTCACTCCTGGCTCTCCATCAAAAAGGTGAAGAACGTGGCCAAGTCTATGTCTTTGGTGGGGGATCATTCTCCCCCAGACCCTTTCTCACAGGGGTCAAGGGCTCGTGCCCACATTCTGGGCAGAGTCCCCACTTCTAGTACCACGTGTGGTGCGGTGCGGCTCGGCCTCGGTTGGTCCCTCAGCGGGGCTTTGAGGTGTCCCACCGCCTCGCTACCAATAGTCTTAAGCCCGCCCCTAGGTCAGGGCAGGGCAAAAAACACTGAGTCAGTATGCTCAGGCCCCCAGGTAGGGCTGAGCAGCAATAGTCTTAAGCCCAGCCCTAGGTCAGGGCGGGGCATCAAACACTGAGTCAATATGTTCAGGCCTTCAGGCAGGGCTGAGCAGCAATACTAGGTTTCGGCCTCCTCAGGCCAGGGAAAGGGAGAGTCTGCCACCCCGCGAGGGGTGGCAGGGGGGACGCAGGGGCCCTAGCAGCGGCAGAAACCCACTGCTGTCAGTGGGGATCCTGGCCGCAACACACTGACATTGGCTCTGGCAGTGCTGCAGCCAGACTGGGGTCGGCTGCCCCCGGGCTACTTCCACTGTCCCCCTCATCGGGTACCTGAGTCGGTGTAGCGTCACCAGCGGTCTCAAACACCATCGGCTCCTCTGGGTAAGCGTTCGAGGGTGGGCTCAGTGGCTCCACGGGGTAGTGGGCAAGAGGCAGGCTAGGCCCTTCCTCGGGGTAGCGGGCAAGATGCAGGCTCAGCCCTTCCTCGGGATAGCTGGCGCGGGGCAGGCTCGGCCAGTCCTCCTCGGGATAGCAGGCGTGAGGCAGGCTTGGCCAGTCGATCTCGGGGTAGTGGGCACAAGGCAGGCTTGGCTGGCTGGGTGTGAGCTCCGGCTGGCAGCGGCCTCAGACGTCTGGTCCTGGCAGCGGCTGGGCTCCTTCTGAGCTCTGCAGGTCAGCTTTTATACTTCCGGGTCGGCGCCGTGACCTCTGAGAGGTGAGCGCAGGACCCAGCAGCTCCGCCCACAGCGGGGTTGGGGGAGGTTGGTGGCAGGGGTATCCCACTGCCTTACTACACTGTTGAAAACTTGTTTCAAGCTCTTGTAGAACAGTTTCAGTCATAAATGCTCCAGTCGTCTCCTTCAGTGATACAAAACCCAAAAAATGTTCCTTTATGAGCACTTCAACATTATCTTTATCTGCAGACTTTTCCATAGCCACAAAACGAATGATCGTCATCATTTGTTCAACATGACTCACATCTGGTGTACAGTCCAGTATTATTGAAAAGTATTTTGCAGAATGGGCAGCTTCTACAATTTTCTTTTTAACAGCATTTGCTAGGATTTGAATTAGTTCATTCTGCGCATATTTTTCCTAAGTAATGAACCTGTGTTTCATGATCAGTTATTTTACATAGATCTCCTTCATGACTGGATCAACCCAAGTTTCCATTACCGGGAGTGTATAATTTTTCATTTCTGCCATGGCCATGGAATGCTAAATTTTGCCCACTGAGAATTCTCACTAAAGCAATCAGACACTTATTGTTGCCAATATTCTTCTTTTTCCTTGATCATAGGTAAATTTTCTTCATCGATAGTTTTTCCTTTTTTCAATCGTAATTCAAGTTCTTTCCAATTTTGAAAACATTCTAAATGTTCTGTACTTCTTTCATTTGAAGATATGTTTTTTGGGTCCTTTGAATCATTTTCAGTAAGTGACGTACCAATTGCTTGATTTCTAAACAACTTGCAGCAAAAGCAAAACACAGAGTCCTTCGACACTGAATATTATAACCAGTTTCAATGAATTTCTTCCCCATTAATGAGTTTCCTCTTGTAACGCTGAGCAGAGAATTTTCTTTTATTTCCATCCTTAGGGAAGGGAAATTCATGAACTTCTTTGGGTCCATGTTCCATGACAATTTGCCACACGCTGTCATCACATCTGGGCCACGAAGCTGGATCCCCATACTGTAACTTCCTCATCCTATCTTCCTTCTACTTCATTTACTTTAATTTCTGCATATGTCTCTGAAGGTGAATAAATTTTCTCCACTTCCATATCAGTCTGATGCTGTGAGCTGCCTTCATCTCAAATATACCTTCATCTTGATGTTCCAAACTGCTTCCATGAGGATGTGATCTAACCTCCTCTCCAAGTAAAATTCTTTCATCTGGATGCAGTGAACTGCTTCCATCTTTAATTAGATTAAAGAAAATATATTTCAGGAAGGATCCCTGCTGTTTTGCTTGGTCCTTTTCCTTCTCAGCCTTTCATTTATGATACTCAGCTCCTGAGGGTTTTCTGTTTCCTCTTTCCACCATGGGGCATTTGAATAGTGTTGTATATTGTGCTCCCGACTGCAAGCATTATAGTGTAAAAGATGGCTGACACACCCACCAATTGGTTGGCGATTTAAACCACATTGCAGCCATCTCAACACGTCTTTTCACTGCTTAAAGGTTCAGTGATTAGTAACTCACTCACTTACCTATTAAAACAGTTAGTTACAGCATTTACATGGAAACAAAATGATCTTTTTCAATGTTATAACCTGACACCAGTTGTTTGGAAAATAATTCCCTTCCTCACAGTTACCCACTTGGAGTGTGACATCACTTTCATAGTCTAGTAAGCATTAACACTGTTAATTTTCTTTTACGGACCTTATTGATTACGTGTGAGCCAATTATAAACAAAGAAAAGTTCATAATTATATAGCCCGATAATAACGCTAAGGTTTAATAATGCTTAAAGATACTCATGTTTTGGATTTATAATGCTGAAAGACATTATTCTTTGGCACCAAGAAACACAGTTAGACATCATTAAATTAGGCCTGAATAAAGACTGGGAGCGGACGAGTCATTACACAGAGTAAAAACTATTTCCCCGTGCTAATTTTTCCCCTACTGTTATTCACACCTTCTTGTCAACTGTTTGAAATGGGCCATCCTGATTATCACTACAAAAGTTTTTTTTTCTCCTGCTGATAATAGCCCACCTTAATTGATTAGTCTTGTTAGAGTTGGTATGGCAACACCCATTTTTTCATTGTGTGTGTGTGTGTGTGTGTGTGTGTGTGTGTGTGTATATATTCCTACTGTATTTTCCACTGCATGCATCCGATGAAGTGGGTTTTAGCCCACAAAAGACTATGCCCAAATACATTTGTTAGTCTCTAAGGTGCCACAAGTACTCCTCGTTCCATTTTCCACAGTATTCGTTCGATTCTTATCCTGAGACGTGTTAAAATGACTGTTTGACATGTATCAACTCGCGATATCTCCACTCTACATGAATTTCCGGCTATGCGACTTGGATGTATATTCGAGTCAGGTGTCACTAGCATTGCAGCTCTTGCTGATGGTGGATGTGTTTAATTGTGGCTGAGTTATTGCTTATCAAAACTGGGGATTGGTCATCTTGACCCTATGTCGCAAATTGAAAAAAACATTTTGCTAAAACATTATTTATTTTTGCAGTAAATAAAATATTTGACATTCATAAATTGTCAGAAATGTAGCAAAATGAATTATAATCCATATTCCCTCCATACACGCACTGGTATTGAAATAATGACATTTTATTTGTATTTTTTTCCCATTTGATTTTTTCCCTCGAATTTGGTGCCCCATTTAACTTAGCACTCCTCCTTCCTCCGCTCAACCTCTAACGCCTCTTCCCTACTCTGTATATTTCATTCCAGGTCCCTATGACCACACACATTTAAAAGGGAGGATGTCAGGTAAAACTTGGTTCAAACTAGGGGCTCATACAAAGGATTTACAAAGCCTATGAAAGAGAGAGAGGTTTCTAAGCTTGTTTTAAACAAGTCCAAAGAAAACTGACATTTCCTTGCAGTGTTTGCACTGTGCTGATGCTGGAGAACCTGGACAGTACTATGTCTGTGTGTTTTCCGAGCAAAGACCATCACAGGATGAAGACACTAGGTGACCAAATGAGAGACGTGAAATATTGGGATGTGAGCAGGGGGGAGAGTTGGTGCCGGCAGAACAACAAACAAAAACAAAAACAAAAAAACTCAAAGAGCAGGCAAAGGAGGAAAAAACAAAAACAAAAGCAAAAAAAAAAGCAAACCGAGAGCAGCCGGAGCATAGGAAAAATTGGTGGAGGTTGAGCTCCCACCGGCAGCTCCATGCCCCGCCCCACCGCACCGGTTCGCCTTCACTCTGCCTCCACCTCCCCTGAGCTGGGTGCTGCGCCCTGCTTCTCCCCACTCCCTCCAGCGCTTGCGCTGCCATACAGCTGATTAGTGCAAGCCTGGGAGGGAGGGGTGAGGAGGAGGAATGTGGCGTGCTTGGGGAAGAGGCGGAGCCAGGGCAGGGATTTGGGGAGGGATCCAATAAGGCAGTAAGGTGGCAGGGCTGGAGGTGGGGCCAGAGCAGGGATTTGGGGAGGGATCCAATGGGGGAGGAAGAGTGGAGTTGGGGCAGGGGGCACAAGGACTAAATATCGGGACAATTCACATCCCGACCGAACATTGGTTGGGACGCAGAACAAACAAATAAATATCGGGACAGTCCCAATAAAATCGGGAACATCTGGTCACCCTAGAAGAAACATATTGCTAACTGGATAGCAACTAGTTAAGCAAGATGCAGTTCAGTAGGAATGTATGAATACAGTGTCTGCCCTGGGCATTTTGCTGGCCAGGGTGGAAAACATTTTGATTGTCTCCCACCCCTAGAGCAATTGAACAAAAACCAGTCCTGGTCACTCAGGGCCCATGAAAGTTGGCACCCAACATGACTGCTCTGCTCACCCATCCCTAAAAATGGTTCTGTGTAAAATAATGTGTTACAAAAATCCTCTTGCAGAGACATCAAAGGAATCATGTGGTCATTTCTGAATATTATTAAATATATTCTGATGGTCATAATATCCCCCAATTTCACCAAAATATTAATTTATATTAGTGCAATAATTACACTCTATGCTGTGCAATTTTCCCATGTTGTCTATTGTATTGCAGCAGCAGATCATGTACAATGGGAAATTTGCACAGCATATTTTAAAGTTATTACACCAGTGTAAACTTAAGTAAAAAAACATGGAAGCTGTCAGATTTAATCAAACATTTAATGTCTCTTCACTCCAGAGCTCAGCCAGACTCAACATGCAACATGGCTAAAAAGCCAGGAATGAAACGACAGCTTTTCTGTATCACTCTTAGTTATGCAAAACAATTTTCCAGTATCTAAGAATGTATTTGTTGGAATTCTGCTTTAATTAGTCCCTGTAGTCAGGAGAATGGTATTCATAGAACAACTATGTAGTCCCAAAAGCAGACACACACTAAGGGGGGGCGGGGGGGAGAGGGAGGGAAAGCATATTTCCTGAAAAGTTAAAACTGAGGAGCCAGCAAGATTTCTCAGAGTGGTTTATAAACTGTAATAAATGATTCTTTAAGAGAGCCTTACGTCTTGTCTACATAAGAAAGTCACACTGGATTAGCTAGAGGTATGATGTTAAACTGGTGCAAAAGGCTGTGTGGTCTCTGTCATCCCAGTTTAAAAACCAGGTATTTCAGTTTAGTTTAAGTTGATTAGGGTCAATAACCAACTTGAAGTAAACTGAAGTAAGTGTCCACACAGGGGCTCATGTCAGTTTAAAGCTTTTTTGTGTTAAACTGATGCAGCTCTCTCATGTACACCAGGCCTTAGATAATGAGATAGCTTTATATTTTGAAAGAAGATGCAGAAGCAATTAGGGACAGGGGAGAAGGACACACACCAAAACTCCTCATAAGTGATCCCATAATTTGAGATTTTATTCTCATTTACTTAGGACATGATGCTCCCCTGTACTTTTAGTTTGGGGGTGAAAGGGAGAGAATCAGCTCTGGTACATGGTCCCCAGTTATACAAGGGACTCCAGAGATCCAGCTATATGGGTTTGGAGCAGAACAGCTGCTCTCTGCAGCATGCTCCCTGAAATATTTCTATGGCCCTCATTGCTGAAGATGAGTGCCTTTGAGGTATTTTAAGATAGATACCAACAACAACATATACCTTTCTTCCTTCTCAGCTTATAGAAGAAATGGCTTGATTAGCTTGAAGGGCTATGTGTGGTTGAGTGAGTATACTATGTATACCTGAAGAACATACTGAGGGAAAGTCACATCAAAGCATTGTGTTTTTTCTTCTTTTAAAGGAATGATTTCTTTAGGGTAGGTCCAACTCCTGTGAAAGTTCTGTCTCCAATGGTCACAGGTCTCTCCTTTTTGGTTGATAGTTTCCTTGTTCTAGTGGAACACAGCTCTTGTGGGATAGGTGATCTCTCACGTAGCCAAGGCCAAACCCATAGAAAGCTTTGAATAGCAGGACACAGACTTTGAAGACTGGAGTCTGTATTTACTGTCAATACAGTGACCAAGGGGTCATATTCATCATTACCTGCACAGTTATGCAACTGGATTGCTGTGTTTTGTACCAGGTGGAGCCTTTTCCGAGTGTATGGTTTCATTCCAAGATCATAAACATGTGGACTGCTGCGATGGCAAGGTGTGTCCAATACGATGGGCTAGGATCTTCTTGCCAGTCACAGGTGGAAATGAGCAGGCACAATAGGAAATCACCATGTTGCTCAGACAAACTCCTCATGCCTCCTTCTGGCTTTAATAGCATGGTTGGACCAAACAGTGGAGCTGGCGATCCTCCAATCAGATCTCCAGGAGTGGAGACTTGGCAGAAGCTATAGTCCTACTAGTGCCTCTGTCCTGCAGGTTTCAGCAGACATTGGATGGAGGCCAGCGGCAGTCTGGGGTCAAGACCTGAGACATCGTACAGATGCCTGAAATAGTGAAAGATGGTACAGAGGATGCAAGTTTTCTAGAGTACTTTCCTCTTCTTACCATCATCACCTCAATTTTGCCTTGGTGAAGCTTTAGCCAGCTGCTATTCTTCCAGGTAACAATTTTAGTTAAGCACTTAGAAATCTGGGATGCTGTGGAGCACAGCAGTGCAAGTAATGGATGACATGTTCTATAATAACTTGGTAGGTTCCCTTTCCGTGCTGAGGACATATCCCATACTGAGTGAGGTGCCAGGTGCAGTGCTGATTACAAGAACCTGAGAGCAAGAAACCAGCAGCCAGTGGAAAAACCCCTGACATAGGCCCTTGCCTTCAAAAAAGAATTAGAAGGAAACATCTCCAGTTCCAATTCTCAGGACTAACTAACATAGGGGGTGAAGGGATCCTTATGAAGTAAAGCAAATGAAATGGAATTATAGTATTGGAGACCAGGGAAGTATTTTCTAAAGAAATTACTTAAATCTGGTTCTCCATAGCTGAAGCTTATGTTGAGGAAGAGAGGCCAGAGTCTAAACCGTGTGCAGTGGCATAGTTGATTTGTACTTTGAGTATTAATCCAGGAGTTCCCTCATAAAAAGTTCTTAGGAATTTAGTAGAAAAGTGATAAACATGCTTTAACTTTTGTTTTTTTAAAGCTAGCCTACAGAATTTAGGAGATAATTAAATCCCTGAGCTATAATTCTATAGAATGGGTTTAAAAAATAAATAAAAAAGAAAGGAGCTTGTTCTCCATAAAATCTAATAGTTACAGAGAAACAATTTGAAAATCCTATAAAATTTCTATATGGCCATGCAGCATCTTGACGGGTGAAAGGAAACATGACAAAGTCAGTCAGTGGAGCTTGACAGTAGTGTGGGAGAAGAGCCCAATGAACAAGCAGCAGACCCTCCTACAGTGGCAACAGGTCTACTCACCAGATATAGGGGTACCAGAGAGCAACTGTAAAAAAAATGGGACAGGAGGTGGGGGGTAATAGGCGCCTATATAAGAAAAAGTCCCAAAAAATGAAACTGTCCCTTTAAAAGTGGGACATCTGGTCACCCTAACATTAACAGTAGGTGTACCCCTTTCCCCAAGTCCCTTTGAATAATTCTTCTGTGATATCCATCCTCTAAATTCAGGCTACTCACAGAAACCCCAGATCCTCAAGCCCAAAGGAACAATGTCCCCCAGTTTACCAGTTTCACCTTAAATCACCATTCCTGCAGACCCCACAGCACTTGTGAGCACTTATAATAAAACGAAAGTAAGGCTTATTTAAGAAAGAATAGAGAGTTAGCTGGAAATGAGAGAACAGTGGAAATAAAGGCTTACAATACAAAATAAAAATCCCAAAGCACAAACCTGGGTCTACACTTGCCAATAGGTATCTTCCTATCTAACACAGTACAGTCCCCTACACACCTCAAGTTTAGTCTATTGCATAGCTGGCTCGTTTCCCAGAGAACCAGGATCCAAACAGTTACTGAAAACCCTCCTGCTCCACAGAGTTTTCCTCAATGAATAGATCCAGAATGCCTTTCCCTATACTCTGTTATACTGCAACAGTCTATTGTCTTTATTCATAGCCTGGGTGATCTCCTGCTTGTGAAAATGTTCCTTTTCACCTCCAAGTGGTTTTGATTATTTGCAATTGTCTTTGATGGTTATCCATTGACTTTTCTGGGATGTGCCAGGGTTAGACAACAGAACTTCACAATACCTCGCCGGCTGACTACGAATGGGTGGCAATTCCCTCTTGCTTGAATAGGTCACCACCAAGAGATCTCTTGGTGACTAATTTCTCCTCCACGTCCATAAAGCATACTTTCAGTATAGCTACATTATTCCTTAATTATTATCCATGCATACATCTCAACTATTATAAATCTTGAAGGGTTATGAGCTTTCTGTAGATGTCTTACAGGATATTTATCCATAAAGAGTAATGTGTAAGGTATCTGTTTGGTGTATCTGAAGAAGTGAGGTTTTTTACCCATGGAAGCTTATGCCCAAATAAATCTGTTAGTCTTTAAGGTGCCACCGGACTCCTTGTTGTTTGGTGTACTAAGTTTGTCAAATCTGAGGTGAGGAGTTTGCAAAAAACAGGGAACCCTTTGCCAAGGGGGTTCCATGTCACACCCTCACAACCCCTGTAACCTTTTAATCAGTACAGCTTCATCAAGTAGACAATTCATTTAATTGACTATAGTAAAGGAGTTATGAAGCAATGATGGAGCAGGTAGTGATCGATGAGGGAAAGCAAGGGACAAAACAGAGCAGATTAGAGAGGTATTAAATGTAATGTTACCCCACAGAGTTATACTTGAACCTTCTACAACCACATATGGTCCAGTCTTATTTTCAAGATTGGGAAAAGTCATCGACATACCAAGAATTGTACATAGACACAATGCTCCTTCATATCTGATAGACAAATCAGTTGAACAGAGGGCCAAAAGGGTGAATGTTTCACAGATTCTGGCAGTATTTTTGCATTCTTGGTGAAAGACATATTCCTCTGGTGATTGTAATCAGTTTTTTTTTCATCAAATCTATTTCCCCAGCCTCAAAAATCTTTTAAGTGAAGCTGGGGATTTTTCATCAAAATATGTGACCTTTGGGGTTTGTTTGGTTTTGACTAACCCAAATATGCCCATCCATTTTGGCTGATTTGTTTTGAGATTTGTTTGAATTTGAAACACAAAACAAAAGCCTCACTAATGTTGAATTTAACCGACTCAAAAATCAGGTATTTGCATGCATACTACTGCATCCATTCTGCTGAGTTTCAGTACAGTTTACTGGTGTCCTCAAAAAACAAATCAGATGGAATACCCTCTTTTCCCACTCAGTTTTTTTACGCAAAATGTTCCACACTTTGTTTTATAATCTGCAACTAGTTTACCTCCAACTTTATTGCAAAGCATAGTCTGTTCTTTACAGTTGTAAAGTGCCAGTGATCTTGAAAAATTGTGTTTTAAATTTCCCATGTATGTCTTAAAAGTTTCCCACTCAATCTGTTGATTTTAGCTTCAAATGTTAGTTTGTCTGTATGTAATTTATTGACTAATAGGTCTACTGGGAACTTGCTCTGTAGAGCTCCCTCCCCCCAATTAAAGTTCACTTTGAAGTTTTCAGACACAGACTCTTATTCCATGTGTACCTGTTTAGTGGAGTCAATAAATCAGGTCATTTCAACTTTGCTGTTAGGCAACTGTTTTCCATGGTGATTTATTAGAACCAAAACGGGAACATTATTTGCTTCTCCTCACTCCTATCTTTATATTTTCATTACTACCAATCTGATTTGCATAGATAAGCCAAACACTGGAAGGAGTGAGTGTGTCTGTCTGATTTTTTCCTTCATTTTCGTAATGTTATGGACCCCTATAGTTGCATTTGTGCAAGAGCCTCCTAGAAATTGGTTTTAATATTTTTCCAAAAATCAGGCATATGACTTAATGGTGCTTTGAGATTTCAGAAGTTATCACGTTTTGTTTGTTACAAAACCAAAAGTAATTCCCAAGCCAAGTGTTTCTGTGTTCAATGGCAGCATGCAAGTATTCCCCTTTTGTACACAGAATGATTTCTTAAAATTTCACCTTCTCTTCCTTTATTTACAAATTATCTGCCAACTGCTTGCAAGTTGATTGCAAAATATCAAGTAAGTTAACTAGTAGTTTGAGAAAAAAGTTTTAGCAGTTATTTGTTCTGACCACTCACAAGGAATATCTCTATTTGTTATTTACCATTAAAGCACCAGTACTCTACTTTCTGTCCTCCCCATACTCTCACTTCCTCTGGATTCACTTCTCCCATCAATGAGATTAGTCATTTAAGTTAAATGGCATGTTTATGTTCCCTAATGTGATGGCACTAGGTGGGATGTTGTTCCCTGAGCCTGGTCTAAGAGTTGGGGTGGAATTATGTATTTTCTCCCTCTCACAACAGCTGAAGGCATGAGGCCTAACACCTGACAAGATGCATTCAGCAGAGACCAGAAGAGGGACAGATGTTCGAGCAGGCCTATAATCATGACAGTTACATAGGGTTTTCATTTCAATGAATGAAATGAGGACTTCATTTGGGGCCAAATCTGGAAATTATCCAAAGACAGGCTTCCAGTGATCTAGCTGCCCCACTGTTCCCTTTCCAATCTCTTCAAGAGCACCCACATCAGGACTTGGGCTTCTGTGCCTTACTTGTCTCAGGGTAGAGGTCAGACTAGATGATCATATTGGTCCCTTCTGACCTATGAGTCTATGAGTCTCACAGTTCTTCCACTCTTGGACCTGGGTACAGTACTCCTGTGTATTCCAATTGCTTATTAGCCTGCTGACCCCGCTGGGTTTCAAACACTCATGTGTCTTCTCTTCAGGAAACTGTGACCAGGAGACTGTTCCAACTGCCAAATAAAAACACTTCATTTAAAAGAAAATTTCAATAAATGCTTTGATCAACATCTTTCTTAAAATGAACAGCCAATGTGCACATTTAGTGACAGCTAATCTTATGCTTCACTACAAGCTAAGTTAAGCCACCTTTCCTCTTAAGCTACAGGAGAAGAATAGAAAGAGCTTAAATTCTCCCAGATCCTCCTGGAAGACTCTCCAGTCTGGTTCTCTGACCCTACTGTGTTCAAACTGGTTTCAGAACTCCCCAAAGGTGAGCAGACAAGATCCATTAAGGCTACTCACTCTGGGGTTGTCGAGTGAGGTATGTCTACTTTAGAATTAAACACCGCTGACTAGCCTGTGTCAGCTGATTTGGCCTCATGGGGCTTGGGTTTCAGGGCTGTAAAACTGTGATGTAGGTGTTCAGGCTTGTGCTACACCTTGAGCTCTGTAACCCTCCCACTTCACAGTACAATAAGCTGCATATAAAGGTAGCATGTCAGTTTCCATTAATAAAACAGGAAGGAGGGCAAAGAGGGAGAAAAACATACTAAAAAAGGAAAAGACGTATTTGACATGCAGCCTTTTATCTCTTGAAAGTAGAAAATCTGCTCATTTCAAACCTACGCTATTGCTGATAACTGACAGGCGCTACTGAAGGATCAGCTCAGCATACAAGATATGGCACCTTAGTGTTACTGTCATTCATGTAGCAACTCAACAGTCAGACTTTTGCACAGTCCTCTGTAATGTTAGAAAAATTACCTGCTTGAAAGCTTCTATGCCCAGCTGCACCTTCTGACTTGTCCTTTGAAGTTAACAGCAAAGGGACAATTAAGTTGTGCCTCGTCAGTTTGCCTCCAGAAAGCAAGCCAGGCTCTTTGATCTGCTACCATGCTTTTGCAAGCTCAAAAATCTATACAGTATATGCTGAATGACAGGCACTTTGGAGACCTGCTATTTTCCCTGGACTCAGCTAGAGTCGGGGCTTCTCAGTGCCCACTACACAAAAAGATCTTTAGATGTCTTGACCTTTCATTGCACTGGTATATTTCAGCTTCTAAAGGCTGACACAACTCTTCCTCAGTGTTGTAGAAAGAAGGAAAAAGACATACTATTAATGTATATTTTTTCCTGATCCCACAAACTGCCCTTATTTTTAGTATGAAAGAATAATAACTTACAGTTCTGCTTCTCAGTACTCAAGTAAATTCAAATATCCCTGCACTTGTATTTTGTTGCAAGGTCCTTGGTGCAAGAACTGTCTCCAACTGTTTGTATTAGGCACTGTATGATGACTTCCCTGATCTTGTCTAGGATCTGTAGATACCACTAAATACATTTTAACTGGCTTTTTTTTTCTTGCCTCAAAAAGGCATTTATGCAGCAGAAATAATGTGGGAATTGGAAATACAGCGAGATCACCTTCCAGATGCTATTCCAGCTTCATCCATGACTTTCCAAGAGTCAGGTTACATGGTCCAAGTAAGGGCCATGAGAGACCATGAATAGTTCAGCGATGAGGTAATAAGATGTACCCCATGCAGCCAACAGAACACAGTTGTATGAGCGCCCTAGAACAGAGAGGACTTGACTCAGTTTATATAGATCTGCCAGCCAACACTACAGTACCACCCCTTGCCTTGGGAGATTATTTCACACTGTGTTTACATTTTCCAAATACTTCTCTCCCTCCTATACACAGGTTAATGTTTTTTTTAATTATTTCAGTTTAAAAAGTCAATTTTTTTTAGCACTAGAATAAAGTGACTTGACAATAATTCTCCTGCTAACTTCTCAGATCCCATGGAAATTGAAGAGAGGCTTCATTGGAGATCAGAACTTGGCCCATATTATATACAGTATCTGTTATTGATAAGTAAGGCTACATGACTAGTATGTCATGGAAGTCAAAGAATCCATTATTTCCAGAGATCTCCCTGACTTCTGCTTCAGCCTCTGGGGCTGTGGGACTGGAGCTGGCAGCCAGAGGGGACCCGGCAGGACTCTAGCAACAGGCAACAGCCTCCTCAGGGGGAGGGGACCCCCAGCTCCCAGCCACCATGGTGACAGGGGAAACCATGGAGCTGCAGCAGCAAAAGTCACAGACAGGTCACAGATTCCATGAATTTTTGTTTATTGCCCATGACCAGTCCATGACTTTTACTAAAAATATCCATGACAAAATCTTAGCCTTATTGATATGGAGAGCTAAGCAGACTGTATACAACCAGCCAATTATTTACTATATGTATTTCCTGGGGAATAGTTTACAGAAACAGAGAATGAACTCTGGATATAATTTTAGATTACTTTAGCCAACATTTGTTTTGCAGGGAACTAGAAAAGTGAACATTAGCAAAGGTCATCTGCAAAGCAGCATTTGATAGACTGGAGGCTCATGTGGAAGCAGATGACTGTGCAGGTTTCAGATATATGGATATGGTAATAGTCTTTCAGTGACAGGAAAGTATTGAGACCACATTTTAATACTATATTCAAAAACATCTGCATTATAAAGCTTTGCTCTGGCTGTGTATTTGGGCTGGTTGACTTCACTCTGAGATGTTGTAGCAGAAATGTGTAGACACACTGCAGCCACAGGGGATAATATATCTCTAATGCCAGAGTACCTGCTGCAGAGCGGAAGGATTCCATCCCCATTTTCTCACTATACAGACCACCCTTAAAAAAAGCAAGCCTATGAATATTACCCTAAAACCAATGAATGCTACACATTACAGAGCATGAGAACAGTTTGTAAAGTATACTAGAAATTGGCATACTTCACAATGATTACATGAAGTCCTACCACAGCACCCTATAATTCAATGTGGCAGCTGCTGCTGTTGTCTATTGGTGCATGAATGATGCTGGCAGTTGGCATTATGCTTGTGTGTATACTTTACTATCAGAAGCTGCTTGAGAGTGTCCACCTGCCAGATGCAGGTACTCACAGCTTATCCTTTATAAGTCAACTCTGACAAATGCACAGTGAAATGCATCAGTGGCATAGCATCACGGGGTCCACTCACCAATAGCAGTGCCTCTCACTGGCCATCCTGGGAATTGGCTCCACTAGGCTTGTATGCTCCCCTCAGGGTGTCTTCCCCCAGTGCTGTCTTATTCTGTGGCCTCATTCACCCTAGGAGCTGCAGTCTCCTCTTCATGGTGTGGCCTTCCAGCCAGGTCATTATGAATTTCCTGGAAGGGGAAACTTAAGTCCTCCCAGACCTGCTGTCTGCCTGGTGTCTCCAACACTTTTGCCAATGGGAAGTGGCTGGTAAGGGGACCCAGGCCTGCTCTCTACAATGGATTCCAGTCTAGGGACCCTATAACAAGCAGCCCAGTCTCTGAACAGTCTGACCCCTTGCTGCTGCTGCTTCCCTGGGCTTCTTCCTACTCATCTGACTTCCCCCTTCCCTGGGCTTGCCAGCATTCCACCCTTCCCCAGGAGTAACTGCAGCCTCTTGGTGACTTACTGCTCCTTGGCTTTATACTGGCCCCACTTGCTCCTGCACAGGTGAGCCTACTTCTAATTAGTGGCATGCTCCCTGACTCCTGCTCCAGGTGCACCTGGTGGAGTTAATTGGCCCTCCTGGCCACCTTAACCCTTTTTAATCCTGTGTAGGGTGGACACCCCATCACACACAGCAAAAATTGAAAGAAAATTCTGTAGCAAGTGGTTGACTATGCTAGAAGAGCCGAAAGAGTTGTGTGGTAGTAGCTGTATCTGTCAAGTGTCAAAGAGATTTAATATTACTAAATTATTCTCTTCATATAATGATTCTAAACATTTTCCGTTTTTATCTTTTTCTTTTCTTCCCCCACATTCTCTTGTGACTATTCAGATCACCACAGATAATGAACAGAAACGTGACATGTGCAATTCTTTCACACCCACAGCCTTCCTTCATGACTTATAGACATTGTAAAGCAGGGGTAGGCAACCTATAGCACAGGTGCTGAAGGCGGCACGTGAGCTGATTTTCAATGGCACTCACACTGCCTGGGTCCTGGCCACCGGTCTGGGGGGCTCTGCATTTTAATTTAATTTTAAATGAAGCTTCTTAAACATTTTAAAAATCTTATTTACTTTACATACAACAATGGTTTAGTTAATATACTATAAACTTTTATAGAAAGAGACCTTCTAAAAACGTTAAAATGTATTACTGGCACGGGAAACCTTAAATTAGAGTGAATAAATGAAGACTTGGCACACCACTACTGAAAGGTTGCCAACCCCTGTTATAAAGTCTTAGAGATGCAAAATTGTTGTGTATCAGTATCTCAATGGCATTACACTTTATATTTAGCTTTTTAACCTCATTTTTCCTAGCTGTAAAAGGGGTAATGGTACCTTCCTCACAGAGCTTCTGAGAGGATGTAGTGAGTTAATATTTTCACACTACTTTGATAAAAGTAAAATGTTGCAAATGTACCATTTGTCAAACAACATTATATGTATTCGTACATTCTCCTTCAAATGCACCTATAAAATAATAAAATTATAAATGAACAATAAGCAGAACATTAGGTAAAATAATCATTAATGTTGCTTTTAAAAACATATGTTACAATTATATCTTGCTGTGAAAAATAGCATCTCACATGTAATTCATACTTCTAGTTTCACAAAATGGTTACAAACTTAAGAGAAAATTGTACAAGATGCTTTAACTTTAAAATCCAAATTTTCAAGGGCTAAATTTAAGGTTTTCTTGGAATGAGTTTGGCATTTATAGATTTGTTTTTTCAAGTGCTTTGAACACAAACAAGTCTTTTAAAAATATGTTTAAACTTCAGCCAGAGACAAATGTTTCAGTTCATAAATTAATATTGACTTTGGGCTAAAAACGTAGTTAAATATTGCAAAGCAGCACATATGACTTTTTTTCTGAAGTCCAGTTTATGGCAGTGAATCCAAGGCTCATAACTGAGTATTGTACATTTCCATATTATTTCAGGTTATAGAAGGTGACATTTGGAAGTGTAAGTTTACTCACGTTACCAGTGCAACACTCAACCCAAAGACAGCATTGAGTGAAAAGGCAGTTTCTCTTCATACCATGAAGAAAGAAGGCTTAAAAATCAAAGTTGGAGAATAGCTGTATGGAAACAAATTAAGTATTATTCTCTGGGCTTTTGTACATACTTGCAGAATCTGTGGTTTAAAAAATTCTGGAAGAATTAAGAGCATTATCCTCATTTGATTCGCTATTTTTCTGCATATAAAATATTAAGCTTACTGTTGCGGAAAGTTACGAGCCTTTAGCAGAAAACATTCTTGCAGTGTTTACATTGCAATGTATTCTTAGCCAAGAAAAGTATTAAAATAGTTAGTATTGGTCCAAATATTTACAGATACAGAAGAGTTGCCAGTTAATTACACTCTTTGAAAAACAGAGTTGTAGCCAAGCCCCGAGGTAACCAGCATACTTACAGTGGTGACATGTGTTACCTTCAGAGATCCCCTCATGGCCAATTCCAGCTGCCACTTCTGCTTGTCTTTCTTTCCTTGGAAAACAGTAGTTAGTCATTACCACAGCACATTATGAAATGGCATGCAAAATTCCATATCATGCTGGGTTGATTGGACACGTTACCAGTGCACATTTCTTGTAACCATCAACCAGTCAGTCACATCTCAAATGTTGATAATGTCTTAGTCACACAACTAGATCTCCAAATACAGCACCAAGTTAGATATTAGCACACTACTTCTGATCACTAAGTATGTAAAAGTCTACCTCCAGCCTGGACAGTATTCTTGGGAGACATTGCACAAAAAGGAACCAGGAATTGCAGTAACCACCTGGAGATCAATGAAGTATCTGAGGACTGAAACGTTCACTCTGTGGCAATTAGGTTATGTTGGAGAGAAAGCAGCTAAATCCAAGATGGAGCAGAAGAGCACGGCTAAGAGCACAACCAGCCAGTGAAGAAAGTCTTCATGTGCATGGCAGCACAGTCAGCCAGTAGAGAGAGAGAGGTAGGCAGAGCTGCTGAGACAGAGCTGGCTGAAAACCAAGAATCCCATTTTGTGGAAATAAAAATGGGGTTTGCATCTAGCTCCATTTTGCAACAGGATGAAACTGAGACTGTTTGAAGTTTTTCATGAGGAAAATGGAGAGTGACCAACCAACCGAATGGTTAGGACACTCAGCTGAGATGTATGCCTGATTCAGAGCAGGACTTGATCTGTCTCTCCTGCATCCCAGGTGAGAGCCCTAACCACTGGGCTGTTGGCTATTCTGGGGACTCTCTGACACCAGAAATTTATCTTGGCCCTCAGAACTCTTCCCAGCAAAGCTCTAGTCAAAACTGAGGTTTCCACAGAAAGTGATGAATTTTGAGGAATTGGCATTTTCTGACAAAAGACATTTTGTCAAAAAATTCCTGAGCAACTCTGTCCTTAAATTCACTAATTCAGGAACAAGCTTGTAAAATCTCTTGGCCAGTTTCAAAACAGCTGTAAGAGTTAAACTCCACTGCAGTCAATGGAGCAATACCCACTCACACTGGGTCTGACTTTAGTCCACTTGTTTAAAACACTAACGATTAGAGGTAACCATACTGTAAGCCTCCCCTCCCTGTTTATCATATGGCCTCAGTGGCAAGAGAAACCTTCTGTTATCTCAAGGTTCAGGCTATAGCTACACTACAGAGCTTGCAGCAGTGCCACTTTAGCGCTGCTAATGCAGATGCTCTAAGCTGTTGACTTCATTTCTTCAGCCCCTGTTAGCAGTGGTAGCTACGACAGCAGGACAAGCTGTCCACACCAGCGCTTAGGTCAGTGTAACTTACATTGCTATTGGGGGGATAGTTTATTCACACCCCTGAGCAACATTACAGCTTAGGTCAATATAAGTTGTGTGTACATAGCATCAGATAATCAAGGGAATTAACTCTGTAGGCTGGGAATATCCTGAGGAGAGACTTCAAAAGCCTGGCGATCACCTCCCCTAATTATAAACAACAGGCCAATGCTCCCAGGACTGTCCAAACCCATCAACTCGAGGACTGGCCAAGGCAGCAGAAAAAGGCAGCAGCTGTTCTCTTTAGGACGTAGGCACATACTGTATGTTTAATACTTCTTGATGAGTCTGCACTGAGTAACCAGTGCATAAGGACTTGCTCTAAACAGGAGACATATCAATCCCTCAGATATCGAATAAACCATTTCTGAGCACAGACCTATAACCTACATTTGTCAGCCAGCTCAAAAGAAATAGAGCACCAAGACAAATTGCCAGATTCAGCAGCTTAGTCAGAGGAAGTAAAATATTGGAACAATATTGTGAAATCAGGAAATTCTCTCTATATAGATATGAAGAACTGTAGGAGGAAGAGAGTGGTCCAGGGCAACAAAGGCCAGGTCTACACTGCGACTTTAAATCGGTTTAATGGCCGATATACCGATTTAACGCTGTATCCGTTCACACGATGTCGTCATTAATATCGAGTTAAACGGCTCCTTAAATCGATTTCGGAACTCCTCCCAAACGAGAGGAGTAGCGCTAAATTCGATAGTGATAACTCGGATTTAGGGTTCATGTGGACGGAAATCGACGTTATTGGCCTCCAGGCGGGCATCCAGAGTGGCAGCACTGACCGCTCTGGAAGCAATCTGAACTCGGATGCAGCGGGCAGGTAAACAGGAAAAGCCCCGCGAACTTTTGAATTACATTTCCTGCTTGCCCAGCGGGGAGCTCTGATCAGCCACGGCTGGCGATGCAGTTTGAAATCGAAAAAGAGCTCCAGCATAGATCCATACGAGAAATACTAGGTCTGATCGCTGTATGGGGAGACAAATCTGTTGCAGCTATCCGTTACAGAACACGAAATGCCCAAAGCGTTTGAATAAAAACTCCAGGATACACAGCGCTGTGTGACAAGCGTAACGGGGAAGCCAGAGACTCGAAATGGAACGCTCATGAAGGAGGGAGGGGTACTGAGGACTCCAGCTTCCACAGTCCACAGCAGTCCCTCTGAAAAAATATTTGCATTCTTGGCTGAGCTCCCAATGTCTGTAGGTTCAAACACAGTGTCTGTGCGCTGGTGTTCAGGGAAAACATGCCTCCTCAGTTTTATTCCCCCCGACCACAACGTGAAAAAAAAAGGGAAAGATTGCTGTGCTATGGCGTTTGCTCAATGCACTCCGCGGAAAAGGCGCCAAAGGGTTGTCTGCTGCCTTCACAAAGGGAGGTGTGAGGCTGTGACCCAGCACCACCGGGCAGTGTTTCGCGCCCATAGGCACTGTGCTCTCAAACACGAAGTGGGAACTATGGCAACGACTTGAGCTAGGACAGCTACCCACGTGCATCACCGCTCCTGAAAAACGATGGGTAGCTAGCGGTGCTGTGGACGGAAATCGACGTTATTGGCTTACGGGCGGAATCCCAGGAGTCAGCACCTATACCGCTCTGGACAGCAATCTGAACTTCGGATGCAGGGGCGAGTAAACAGTAAAAGTCCCGGCAATTTTGAAATACACTTTCCTTTGCTTTGCCGCGTTTGGAGAGCTCTTGTCACCGGCTTTTTGGCGATTGGCAGTTGAAATCGAAAAGAGTCCGGGATTGCTTACTATATATACGGTGGGAGAGACGATACTGGTTTTCGTGAAACAGCGGAACATGTGCCATACTTTTAAACAAGTCTTTTTTGCCTTGCACAAGTACTGTCCCCTTTCTGCCCTCATGCAGCCAGTTTATAATTCTTCCCCTGAGCATTTGTGTGAGAGGATGGGGAAGATGAACCGAAGTTAACCCCGTTGTTCACTGAGGACTGGAGCGTCCCTGCACGCACCATAGTAACACAGAATTCTAAAAAAGGACAATGTGTCAAATTAACATTGTCAACACAGACAGTGGCTCTCAACCTTTCCAGACTACTGTGCCCTTTTCAGGAGTCTGACTTGTCTTGTGTACCCCCAAATTTCACCTCACTTAAAAACTATCTGCTTACAAAATCAGACATGAAAATACAAGCGTCATAGCACACTAACTGAAAAATTGCTGACTTTCTCATTTTACCATACAATTATAAAATAAATCAACTGGAATATAAATATCGTACTTACTTTTCAGTGTTATAGTATATAGAGCTATATATACAAGTCATTGTATGAAATTTTAGTTCGTACTGACTTTGCTAGTGCTTTTTATGTAGTCTGTTGTAAAACTAGGCAAATGTCTAGATGAGCTGATGTACCCCCTGGAAGACATTTGTGTATCCCCAGGGGCACACATACTCCTGGTTCAGAACCACTGAACACAGACACCTGGAACTGTAACAGACTTACACAGACTCCTAGGACTACTTTACTTTAATGTTTTGCCATATTAAAAATGAAACCTCAGTGTGTACCACAAATGTTCAAATGACAAGAGAAGGTTTGTAAGTTATCCACAATACATTTGTTGAGTTCTGACAGCTCATTGTACGCTTATGGTGAGTATCCCACAGCCTCAGCCTCTGTCCTGTACATGTGCATCATGAGGAAGAGTGATTTTATATTTAAGTTAAGGAAGAACAAATTACAAGCACTTGAATAGAATGAGAGTAATCTCAGCAGCAGGTTATAATTTCCCAAGCTGCAGAAAGGGCAGGAAGAGAAGGGCATCAACACAGCTGTCAGTAAGTTACAGAGGCCTAGGCCCAGATGTAAGAGAAAACAGGACAGTTTGGTATCTGTGGAGGTATAAAGGTACTTACTGAAATGGTTTTGCAAACTTCTGTCTCATCTACATATTCTGCCTGTATGTCTAGCCTTTTGATAAAGTTTGGCATTTTCAAAAGTCTTCAGTGCTGGCATAACCCTGTTCCTTTTAAGGAATTTTGCAGCTGTTTCCATGGGAGCAAGGTTAGACCAATGCTGAGCTGGCTTTTTTTAAATCCCAGGGCTAGCTGAGCCTCTAACCTTTGTTCTGGTCTCTGAGCTCAAACCCACACCTACCCACAGTGCTAGACCTTGTGCCTTTAGCTTTTCTGGGATACTTACCGAGGGGCATCCTCGCTTCTATTTTTAGTGAACTAACACAGGTATGTCTACATGAACTCCAGTTCATAATACTCTCAGGCAGGAGTTCTAAAACTTTTTCTTTCTGAGCCCGCCCGCAACATGATATAGCAACTCCACAGCCCATCAATGCCCCTGTAACTGTTTGCCTGCATATAAAAGCCAGGGCTGGTGTTAGAGAGTAGCAAGCCAGGCAATTCCCTGGGGCCTCTTGCTACAGGGGGCCCTACAAAGCTAAGTTGCTCAGGGTTCGGCGTCAGCTTCAGGTGGCAGGGTGCGAGGCCCTGGGCTTCAGCCCTGAACAGTGGCACTTTGGCTTTCTACCACAGGTCCCAGCAAGTCTAATATTGGTCCCAGACTCCTGGCTGAGAACTGCTGCTCTAAAGCAGCGTTTCTCAAATTGTGCATTGGGCTCATAGCGGCACTTTAAAAGCTGTATTTCATGACCCTTCCATCTCCTTTCTGCCACATCTTCCAGTTCTGATCTTTGCATTTAACAAAATATTGGCAAATCAGAGTTAAGCAGAAACAGTTACACTCCACACTTAGTCGAGGACTGCTAAAGCATATAAAGATATTGATCATTAAACAGCTGTGGTTAATCTTGGGGAATGTGTTCTTTTGGGGAACAAGCCTATATCAAAAACAACAGAGATATTCCTACACCAAAGCCCTTCATTTAGGAGAAGAATGTTAAGAGGTTCATCCCTGCTCCAATGAATGTTAATGGGAACTTGCCATATGTTGTCAGTGTTGTCAGATGCTACTGGTGTGGTGCTCTGTTCTGTTCATTGTTGATATCACTAGGCTGTGTGCATGTGTTCCCTCTGTGTGCTGTCCCAGCTCTGCAGATAGCTGACACAGCAGACTCGACGAGAACCCCCAATGACCACAGGGTCTAGAAAGTTACGAAGGCACGTCGGCCAGGTTTATTGCCGTATTGGACACAATAGTAGTTCCCTGTAGGTTTCTTAGCCTAATTCAGGGCATACTACAAATATGTACCCATGGTCAATGGACTCGGCTCAGTCAGTGGCGGGATTTTCCACTGTCCCCTAGACCGGACAAAGACACCGCCCCAGGGATTCATTCTTATACAGAGGTACAAACAAGTTACACATCATTCCTGATGTATTGAGGTGCAACCCCTTTACGTAGCCAGGTACAACCTCTCTACATAGTAAGGTGCCGCCTCTCACCTTGTACATGTTGGTTTGAACAAAACTCTATCCATCATATTACCCTTTTGGCCCTGTTATTGGGATGGGTTGGCCTGTTCCTTGTTAACTGTGTGGAATGTGCAAGTATGTGAATGTTCTGATAGTGTTCAGTACTTTTAGGTACGTATCTTCTTGCAGCATCAGCCCTTTCCTTGCCAGCTTCTGTGAGCAGGGCCTGCCTCTAGCTCACAGCTTAACTTTGCTTTATGTTAGCAAAGTCTTGACCATTACTTTAGCTCAGGCCTTAGGCCTCACATCGGGCCTTGATACCAAGGTTTATATCTTAGGGCCTCCTCTTACTACACCATAGTTTCTGTTGAAGCAGTATTGGGTCCCCACATATATATTTTTGCATAGATAAAATTATTTTTCTTAATCCCTACTGATGCAACAACAGAAGGGCAGGATTAGAAAGCTAATTAAGTTGATTTAAAGTATTGAGAGGCTCCATTTTAAAATCTGGACAACAGTTGACTTTGTTGTTGCTGTGTCTTAAGTACTCAGTTCTGTCAAAGATGTAAAATGGTCCCCTGGCTGGTGGCAGTATTAAAACTTGGAGAGAAGAGTACTTTCCAATAACAGGCTGTTTATGGATATCCCCATCCTTGTTGGCCATGGAACTGCTGGAAGAAGATTAATGAACTCTCCTCCTAACTTGCCACTGGTCTTTAGAACAAAAACAAGTCAGTGGTTTGGCTGAGGACGACCGTCTCATTGTAGAGGAGGCAAATCTTGGAACAGTCTAGACCCTGAGCTGGAATAATCCAGACAAGAGGGAGCCAAGCTGGGTAACATCAGTCTCAGCGGTTCTGGAAAAATTAGTCAGCTAGCTGGTTACATATGGCAGTCTGCCGTTATTGGGGACACTTTGTAGTTCTGTTTCCACCTAATATACCAGTGAAACTTTTGCCTGAGTACAGTATAGATGACAGGATCCGACCAACCTCACATTTGTTATCCAGTTTGACAGAGAATACCAAGTTTGGTATTCCAATCAGTTCAGAATACATTACATTGCGCTAACTCCTTGGCTGAGGAGGGGGAAACTGGGCACTGTCTACTTTTGTAGTGGTACTTTGGTGATCTAGAGGAGGTGTGAAAAGTACTCTGAGCTAGCCTCTTTTTTGTATTCTAAGCTACACTTAGGGGTTGTCTATCTGGATAATTAGTACGTGGCAAGCTGGGGTCACAATAGCCTACTGCACACTAACTGGCCATGTGGACCCTGCTCCCATGCGCTATAAGTTCTGTACCCCATTTTGAAATGGTAGTAGGTCAAAGCAAACTATGGAACTTTAAGTGTGTGGCAGCAGGATACACAGACAGTTAGTGCACAGCAGACTAGTGAAAAGCAGATTTACTCCCAGCTTGCCATGAACTAACTGTTCATATAGACGAGCCCTTATATATCAATCTTCATCCATAAAGCTCAAAGCATTTTACAAAGGTGGTTAAGCAAGTTTGCTATTTATTGGATGGAACTTTTCTTACATGTGTGAGCTTCTAACTTGAATGGCCCTCATATATTTAGAAGTATTACTCTATACAGCGACCAAAGTCAATGAATAAAGCTGGAAAAAAAGGAAAAAAAAGAGTGTTATATGCTCAGTGCAGTGTATTCTTCATACCAGAGAGGAGAGGGTGACAGTCTCTGAAATTACATGGAAAGTGATGAAGCTAGAAATGTTTCAAAACAAAAAGATGGTGCGTCCCCTATTCTGGAGTTTATGGGACAGTCCACATTTCCATTTTTGCATGTCCTGTGAACCCAGCTTGCAGAACTATTGAGAATCACAAGTTTGCTTTGATTGCTGCTGCTTCATCACATTTCTACATTAATACATGATAAAGCATCATTATGTGAAAACAAACCATCACTGACAGGAGTGGTTGTATTTTAAGGTTTTCCCCAAAGCTAGCTTTATGGGAGACCCCCCCACACACCTGATTCTAATGCAGGATTATGAGTATCTCTGTATTGTGGGGACTTTTCTAACTTTGTAACTCAGAGTTACTGTTAGTCACTTTAAAGAGTTTAAGGTTTCTCTCCTGGATCTCACTGACTGTGTTTCTTCAGTGACAGAGACAGTTTTTAGCCTTACTGCTATAAAGCAAGAAGGATATGGTTGGTAGAGGAAGAAGTGGCTGAGTGGAGAGCCCGAGAGCTAGCCTGTCTGCACAGGATAGAATAGGTTAGGGATAAGGTCCCCATGTACTTCTTACTTCTGCTCCAAAGGATGTCCTCAGTTCTACCTGACAGCTAATGAGATTGCACAGGAGTAACTGATGGCTTTATTTGGAAATAATGGGCCTGATTTACCACTGAATTATCTCCATCTTTCCACTGAAATAATTCACATCTTTATTAGCAAGGACTGATTAATAATATTGCTGGTTACTTTGACACTCAGGTCACAGTGGTGTGCGCATGACTGGCTGTTGAAAAGAGCCATTTTACAAATGAAGAGTAAGGAAATTTGAAACTGAACCAGTGAGACACAAACTCTGTAGTCACTTTTGTCTAATCCTATTTGGTGGTGGCTCAACTATGCCCTTGGGCCAAGCACTCCATTGCTCAGTAGTTTTTTAATCTGTAAACTACACTCATTTTTTAATTTTGTGTACAGCCATCATTCCTTGTTATGGCATTATAAACCCTGAGAAAATACTCAGGTATATAAGTAAACTATGTATCAAGTATTTTTATACTATCATAACCTTCCATCCCCTTTCCCCCAGACTGTATCTATGGAGTTAATTTAATCTTTCTCTTCAAGTCATCTGATCTACAAATAGCTTTGTCACACACTTCTTTATAATCTCCTTAGTTGACCTTTTTTTTTTTTTTATTCTAGGTCTTGGTAGAACTGTGTGGGCACCTTAGCAGTGAAACCCCAAACTCTTGCAAAATTTGGCTAGTTTTTAGGATCAGTTGTGAACCCAAAAAACAAAAGCATTTTTGGACAAAATGTCTCTGTATCTCCTTTAAAGTGCTAAATGAAATAAACACAGATGATCAGGTTTTCCTACCCTTCTCATGTGGCGTGGTACTGGATGGGTCCGATATTCCCACTGATTTCAGTAGAACTATTTACTGGGTAAAGAGTGTTATTCCCATAAGTAAGGCTGATAGAATCTGACCTGAACTTTAAGGTTATATTTCATTATTATATTTTGGTTACTCTATTCACTGCCTCAGTGTCCACCAGAGAAGGAACTACTAATTTCCAGCACTGTTAGGTTGCTGAGGTGACTTAGCCCTGCAGCTGAGTCACAAAAGTCCACCCCTTTCAGAATTAAAGTCCAAAAAGAAGCACAAAATTCAATCTTCCATGCCAGATTCTTGCCACGCACAGCCCTTCCTCTTAGTGTCTGCCTCATTCCTCAACAGTCTTTAGCTCTTCTTGGGCTCCACTTCCAGCCCTGCTGAGCTCCCCTCCAGTCCTTTCTCCTTGTTGACAGAGATGTCTACACTCCTCACAGTGATAGGGCAACATAGGGGAACCCACACTCAATCTCTACTACAGGTCCCTAGCATTTGAACTCTAAACCATTGGGCCACCTACCCCATAACCCAAGCTGCCCTGTTTTTTCATTCCCTGGACCTTTTCTGATTAATTCAAGCTAAGCCTTCTCACACGCTTTACTTGCCTTTCCTCCCACTCTTTAAAAAGGCCCTCTATCCTCCAAGGCCTGCTCTCCCGGGACTCTCACCCGTGACTGGACACAGGCTGCCCTTGTATCTCTCAGCAGGCCAGTTCTCAGTGCTCCCCATCACATTACCCTCATACTCTCATTCATGGGCAGTGGGTGAGGCTTCCCCTGACGAAGGCTAGCTCCCTGTCCTGCCTCTTCTGCTCATGGCCCCAACCACACTCCACTCCCTCTTTGCCCCAGACCCTGACCCCTCCCCTGCTTGGCCCCCTCCCTGCTCAGCCCCAGCGAGTGGTAGGGGTGAGGAGGGACAAGGCGAGCAGGGGGGGTCTTGCGAGGGGTTGTGGTGGAGGAAAGAATGGATGTGGCAAGCAGTGGGCAGGGATATCTCACTGGGATGGGGAGTGAGGAGGGACAGGACAAGCGGGAGGTCTTGTGAGGGGTGATGGTGGAGGAGAGGATGGATACAGTGAGCAGCAGGTGAGGGGATCTCACAGGAATGGAGGGCGAGGAGGGACACAGCAACTGGCAGGTATCTCGTGAGGAAAGGGGTTGGAGAAGAGGAGGGATGGGGGAACTGCAGGTGTGGGGCTCTCGTGGGGGCAGAGGAGAGGAGAAATGCAGTGAGTGAGGGGGAAGGCCTCTCAGGGGTGGGGGATGGAGGAATGGAGGGACATGGTGAGCAGCAGGTACCTCCAGAGATGGAGGAGTGGAGGACAGGAGGGACTCACCAGGCAGCGGCAGGTGGTGGGTGCCTCAGGGAAGAGGTGGAGTGCAGGCAGGGCCACCACAGCCCAGGCGCCTGGCAGCAGCTCAGCAGCAGCTGCGCCAGGGAAGGCTTAGTCTTCCCTGGCCTATTATATTCACTGCCCATGCTCTCATTTCCTCCACCTTTCGAGGTGGGCTAAATCTGGCATAGGAGAGGGCTGAGCCTTAAACCATCCCCATCCCTCCCTTTAAGGGCTAGCTCACCCTATGAGTCACAACAAAGGTCTTCTGTTCTGGATTGAACAAACCCTTGAGAACTCTTATGGAACCACACACAATGTAGAGCTTAACAAAACATCCTGGTTTAGTTTTCAGTTTTCCTTTCACCATAGTAGATTTCAATAACTCTAACCTGAAATTTAAAGAGAAACTTAAGAAACTACATAAATCAGAAGAATTAGTCAAAACCTACATGACTAGAAACAGGCAAGTTTTACACAGTTCTATTAAAGAAGTGCTTCAAATTATATGGCACACACCAAATACAGAGATATCAATGCTGCAAAAGGGAGACGTGAGGGGTTGGGGTGGGGGAGAGGCACTGAAGGCTCACATGACTCTCCCCAATCACCTGTGCAGGATAAGGGCCCAGCAGCACCCAGGAGTCAGAGCTTGAGTGTGGAATATGATGAGATCTGTGCTGCTAAAACTTCTGTCCTTGGTGTAGTGAGTTTGTTTATAAACAGAGGCAGAGTGATTAAGATAACAAAAGGCTTGTCATTAAATTAAATTAAGGACCATTAGGTGACTCTGAAAGCATTCTCCGGCTCTCCAATTAAAAGACAGGAAACAAAGAGCAGGAATAATGGTCCATTTTTGGAATGGAGATAAGTAAATAGAGGTGTCCCCAGAGGTCTGTACTGGTCTAGGATCAGTGCTGTTCAACATATTCATAAATGATCTGCAAAAAAGGGGTAAATAGTGAGGTGGCAAAGTTTGCAGATGCTTCAAAATTACTCAAGATAGTTAAATCCAAAACAGACTGCAAAGAGTTACAAAGGGATCTCACAAAACTGAGTGATTTGGCAACAAAATGGCAGATGAAATTCAATGTTAAATGCAAAGTAATGCACATGGCAAAATATAATCCCAACTATACAAACAAAATGATGGTGCCTAAATTAGCTGTTACTCTTCAAGAAAGACATTTTGGACTCATTGCCAGCACTCTGGAAGCCAGGGGCAGTTCTAGACATTTTGCCACCCCAAGCACGGAGGGTCCGCTTGTCCCACAGCTTTGGTGTGCCTGCAGGAGGTCCGCCGAAGCCGAAGGACCAGTGGACCCTCCGCAGGCAAGCTGCCGAATGCACCCTGCCTGCCGTCCTAGCGGCAACCAGCAGAGCGCTCCCAGCGGCATGCCGCCCCACGCACGTGCTTGGAGCGCTGGTGCCTGGAGCTGCCCCTGCTGGAAGCACTACATTTCCAGAGTACTGCAAATGTATAAGAATCCTTCTTACTGTACCTGTATCATCCTGAACTCACTCTCCAGCTTCAGAAGACTTAAAAATTATCTCCAGTCATCAACGGGACAGATGCAACTGAATAACATAGCTGTCCTTAATGTGCAGGCCACTTGGGGGCATGTGCCCCCCCAGCTGGTGTCCCTTTTTGTGTCCCTTCAATGTGTTGCCCCTCTAGAATAACATCCCCCTTTTGTTTTCCATCTTGCTCACAAATGCTTAATATTACTAAGCTCATGCCATACTGCAGGTTAAATAAAGAAAAAAGACTAATGGGTACATGCAGAATGTGTTTTTTAATTGTCAGTAAGCTACATAGTGAACAAACCTGTGATGTCTTAAAGTGAAGTATTATACTGCCTGTTTGGAACTTGTCCTAAATTTTAATATGTTACCCCTTATGCTAATAAATAAAAGTTAACTGACTGGCAGACTTGTTGAATTTTTGCGGTGTTGGCAAGGACACGCTTCTGGTCAAGTGCTTGCAAAAACAGAAATCAGTTCTGAGAGCTTAAATACCAGGCTCCCGACTCACCAGCTTTAGCTTAGTGAACACATGCTTGACTTATTTCAGTTTTACTACAGCTTGTCTGATTCATGTAGCAGGAATAAAACAAAAGTCAATTAAGATTTAGTTGTTTAAAATTAAATGTGCTGTTGATGCCTTAAGCACCTACGTATATTTGGATTACTTAGATTAATGCACAAAACTAAGTACATGTATTTCCTCATAGTTTTTTCCTGGTGGAGTAAACAGCTAAAATCACCAGGTTTTTGTTTTCATATTTGATCTTTGTTCAGTTAAAGAATTCAGTAACATTCACAATTTTAAATTTAGTATAAGACTCCTATCTGTTGCCATTGAATGTCTGAGTTCTTCAGGCTAAGAAAGAAAAAGAATGTTTATTTTAGTAGCTGCCAAGTTGTTTCCAAACTCCCAACTCTATTCCACATCCCTAATAGAAACATAAAGAATAAAAACAAATTACTGACACTCACATAATCTTGAAACCCTCTTCATGTGCTTCGTTGCAACTCCTTTTGCACATGTATTGTGTAGTTGCAGTACCAAATACTTCACCTGCATAAATACCTTATATAAACACCTCTCCTGCAGCAGGGTGAGAACAGAGTTTATGTGGAAATGTAGGCGTACATGGTTTCACATGTTTTTGTGTTTGGACCTTGTCATAAACAGATAGCTAAGGGTTAATGTTTCTTTTACCTGTAAAGGGTTAATAAAGGGAACCAAACACCTGACCAGAGGACCAATCAGTAAACCGGATTTTTCAAAGCTCAGGGAGGGAATTTTTGGGTGTGTGTCTTTGTCTTGTCTCTGTGGCTCTCTCGTCTCTGAGAGTGATCTGTCTATCTCCAGGCTTTCTAATCTTCTGTTTCAAAGTGTAAGTACAAAGGTAGAAGACAATAGGCTTATATTGTTTTTTGTATTTACATGTGTGTAGTTTGCTGGAATGTTTAAATTGTATTTCTTTTTGGATAAGATGTTTATTCATTTTGTTCTTCTTTTAGCATATAACCTGTATTTGTCACTCTGATACAGAACATTTTTAGTCTTTTTCTTTCTTTTTATATAAGCCTTCTTTGAACGGTTGGATTTTTTTTTTAGTGGGCTCAAGGGGATGATGTGCAGCTCACCAGGGAATTTGGTGGGGAGGAAGAAGCAGCGGGGAAGAGAAATCTCCTTTGTAGAGTTACCAAGCTTGCATTGCAGGGACCTGAGGTGAGGGTGAGAGAAACCTGACCTCTCTGTGTTGTGTTTTTCAAGGAATGTGAAGCAGGGTAATCTCTAGAGTACCCAGCGGCGGGAAAAGATCTGGGACGGAGTAAAGAGGGGGAAGGGAAGTGGGTTATTTCCCTTTGTTGTGAGACTCAGGACATCTGAGTCTTGGGGTCCCCAGGGAAGGTTTTGGGGAGACCAGAGTGAGTCAGACACTGGAATTTCTGGCTGGTGGCAGCGCTATCAGATCCAAGCTGGTAATTAAGCTTGGAGGGTTCATGCAGGCACCCACATTTTGGACGCTAAGGTTCAGAATTGGGACTTATGCTTTATGACAGACCTCCACCTCCACTTTTTTTAAAATTTGGCCCATTACAACCAAAAGACAAAATGAGTCTTAGCTCTAGTAGAGAAAGCAAAATGGTGCTGCTGGCATGGAGAGTTTGAGGCATCTTGCTAATGTACTATGAATCAGAAACACCAGCTATCTGGATTTGCTCTACTAGCTACAGATGTAACAGGCCCCTGCCCCTCGCTGTGGCTGATAGCATGTACTAATAAAGGAGTATGCCACTTCTCTTTGGAGCAGCAGTAAGATTTGTTATGGACTGTTTCTCAGCGAGGAGAGAAGCAAGGGGGGGCCTGAAAAATGTCCTTAGTTATACATTTTACTATTGTTCCAAAACAAAGTAGCATATCCTCTCCTTAGAACATGCTACTTAATCACAGCATATGCCCAGGGAACTTGGTCAGTATATCTTATTTTCTTGAGGTCATCAGGTGAAATTGCTGCTCCCACAATTAACACTCAAAGGAATGCCAGACTGAAGTCCTGACTAGTTGCTGCATGGGGGAGGGCCACTAGGAGAAAGAACTCTGAATCCTCTTATCAAGGGTCCCAGAGCACTTGTACAACAGCCCCTTTGCTTTAAATTGTACATATGAAGGTATTGATCTATTAGAATAGTTGTTGTAACACTTGGGAAGTCTTTTAATACATGGGAGGTATTAGAACTATACAGTACCTCCTCTATGGCAATGTTACATAGTGGTTAGGGTGGGGTCTGCCAGTCAAGAAAGTTGGGTTTTACTTCCTCCTCTTCCACACCGACTAGCCAATGGGCTTTGTGGTCCGTGCCTCAGGTTCCATATCTGTAAAATGGAGATAATAATTACTTACCTTATTAAAGTGCTCTGAGACTTTTGAGTGAGTAGTGTATTTAATTGACCATCACAGAGTCCCATACTTTTTCAGAAAGGATGGGGATTTGCATTTGTTAAAGTAATATGCCAGTAGCAACAGGGAAAGGAGAAAATGAAGACAGGTGTGAAGTCAATAAACCTATTTTTTATCACATTTATTTTCGCTGGGAAATCACCACATTTCCTGATTGTATTTTTTAACTTGCATTTCAACAGCGCAGTTTGGCTCATGCTCTGAAATATTTTTGATATGAGAAAGTTATTCTCCTAATTAGTTTATAATATTAATGCCTGCAGCGTATAATATATTCACTCACAGAAAGGTCATTCAGATTGCCATATGGTGCTGGCACAAACTAACAGAAACACAGAAATGCGCAGTTAAGTGTGAAATGCAGCACATGTCCTCAAGTGCTTTCAAAGCATAATAAGGTTCACCAAGAAAGCCATTAATATTGTGCTCCAGAGTGTCCAGTCACTCGTGGGTATGTGATATGTTTCATATTTAACAGAGATTCTCTGTTAGTGGTATGTCCTCACCTAGAGCTGGGCTGGAAAAGCTTTTCATGTCCCACAAATATTTTCAAGAGTTCAATATTTTTTCCCCATCTCTAATCGGGATGAAAAGTAGAAATGTCAAAAATATTTGTGAGTCAAAAAAAATGCTGTTTTTTTTTTCTTTTTGGCTTACTCAAACCATTTTGATTCAGTCTATTTGCTTAAATTTCTAAACCAAAAGTAGTTTCATATCTGAAAACGTCAAAACATCTCATTTAAAGAATTTTGAATTTTTTTTCTCAACTTCTTTTTGATTTGGGAAATTGAGCAAATCCAACTGAACATTTAGGTTTTGACAAATCAGCATTTTTTGATTAAAGAACAATTCATTGAAAAATTCCTAACCAGCCCTAGTCCCACCTTAATTTGCTTTTACTGATCTATGTGTAAGCTACATTGTTTTTGTCATCTTTTAAAAGTCAATTTAATGATCTTGAAAGGTGCCAGTCTGACAGATCTAGGAACCTATGTCTTCTATTAATCCAATGATTCAGTACAGCTTAGTCAGTGGTAATGCACGCTTCATAACAACATCAATCTCCCAACGTGTCTCAGCCCAGTCCTGAAAGAATAACCTCAATGCAGTTATTTCAGTTTCTATGCCCAGCCAATACTGGCCCTTTCTAATGAGATTACCGACAACAAAGTCAGTTAATGCCACTATCTGATAGGAAACTGACCAAAGCAGTAGAAGTATTACACATAAGCAACCCAACAGCCCCTACTTGGTAGAAAGAATTTTTAAAAATTCTATACAAGAATTGTGATTTTTTTTTTAAAAAAAAATTTTTTACTTTTTTGACAGAGCAAAGATTATTCTAAAACCAGTTACATATGTAAATAAATTAAATTACAAAACCATATGCTTTGAATTGTGATTGATCAACTCATCCAGAATTAGTCTATTCAGAGTAGGAGTCTATGGTAAATAAGGATGCACTGCAACACACTAATTCATTCTAGTTACTGCCAACAAATCTAGGAAATCTGGTTTCATTCCTTCCCTTACATAATGCTTCAGCAGGATATCAACTAGCTATGCTAATACATCCAGATACACTTACAATTTCATCTTAATGAAACTCTCCAAGAAAGCTCTAGAACTATTAATCTTGTAGTTTTGCAATTTCCAGTTTATCCCAGTAACCAAGGACCTCAAAGCTTAATCTACAAGGATCTATAACAGCTTAATCTAGTTAAAGTTCACTTTTTCTTCTTCTATGCAGTGGTTTTATAGTCATATTTGTCCCAGAATAGTAGAGAGACAAGGTGAGTGAGGTAATATTTTTTATTGGACCAACTTCCGTTGGTGAGAGAGACAAGTGGCTACACTTACATTTGTAAAGCGCTGGGAGTTACAGCTGTCTTCGTACAGCTGTGTAGGGAAAGCGCTGCAGTGTGGCCACACTGACAGCTACCAGCGCTGCAGTGTGGCCACATTTGCAGCATTTGCAGCGCTGTTGGGAGTGGTGCATTGTGGGCAGCTATCCCAG